>NC_041382.1:571329784-571383841 GCF_002162155.2 Triticum dicoccoides
CGGCGGGCAGCGGCGGCATCGGTGGCGAGGACGGCGGCGTCGGCGGCGGCGGGCGCGGGGCTCGAGGCGGCGACGGCTAGGGTTTCGGCCTGGGGCGGGCCGACGACTTATAAAGGCTGAGGCCGGAGGAGTCCGGGCCTAGCACGGCCCGTAGGTCGGTTCAGTTTTAAAAAAGATAGTTATGCTTAGAAAAAAAACAAAAAGACTACTAAACGGACTCCAAAAATCCCGAAATAAATTTTCCCCGACTTCTAAAATCCAGCCGCACTGGATGAACATTTATTTGTGGCCTAAATGCAATTTTGAAAAACGCGCATTTTTCCTAAATTTAAATAAAATAGCAAATAAAACCAAAATAAATCTTACTTGATTTTTTTATTAAATCCTCAATATTTCTTTATTTTGGGAAAGTCATTTTATTCCCTCTCTCATAATTTTTGTAGTATAAATAATTAATATAAAATAAATAAAATCAAATGATCCTATTTTCAAAATTCGAGACATCTCAAATATGAAAATAACGAAATCCCCAACTCTCTCCGAGGGTCCTTGAGTTGCGTGAAATTTCTAGGATCAACCAAAATGCACTAAATATGATATGCAACGATGATCTAGTGTATAACATTCCAAATTGAAAATTTGGGATGTTACAAACCTACCCCCCTTAAGATGAATCTCGCCCTCGAGATTCGGGTTGGCTAGAAAATAGGTAAGGGTGGTCCTTCAGCAAATCTTCCTCTCGCTCCTAGGTGGCTTCATCCTCCGTGTGGTGGCTCCACTGAACCTTGCAAAACTTGATAACCTTGCTGCGGGTGACTCGACTGGCATACTCTAGAATCTTAACTGCTTTCTCCTCATAGGTCAAATCACTGTCCAACGGAATTGCTTCCAGCGGCACTGTATCTCTCAGCGGTATGTCAGCAATCTCTGCGTGGCACTTCTTCAACTGGGAAACGTGGAACACGTCGTGAACTCCTGACAATCCTTCGGGCAAGTCCAACTTATAGGCTACTTCTCCCATACGTTCCAAAACTTTGTATGGGCCTACAAAACGTGGCGCTAATTTTCCCTTAACTCCAAAGCGCTTAACTCCTCGAAGTGGAGATACTCGAAGATAAACTTGGTCTCCGACTTCGTAAACTATCTCCTTGCGTTTAGAATCTTCATAACTCTTCTGCCTGGACTGGGCTACCTTGAGCCTATCGCGAATCAATTTCACTTTCTGTTCAGACTCCTTTATCAGATCCGGTCCAAACAACTGGCAGTCTCCAACTTCGTCCCAAGACAATGGGGTCCTGCACCTTCTTCCGTACAAGGCTTCAAAAGGGGCCATCTTCAAACTGGATTGATAGCTGTTGTTGTAAGAGAACTCTGCATACGGCAAATTCTCGTCCCAACTAGATCCGTAATCCAGCGCACAAGCTCTTAACACATCCTCCAAAATCTGATTGACTCTCTCGGTCTATCCATCTGTTTGCGGGTGGAAAGCTGTTCTAAACTCCAGTCTGGTTCCCAAAGTTTCATGCAACTGATTCCAGAACTTTGAGGTAAATTGGGTTCCTCTATCTGATACTATGCTCCTAGGAACTCCATGCAGACAAACGATTCTAGTCATGTATATCTTTGCCAACTTTGCACTGGTATAGGTAGTCTTCACGGGAATGAAATGAGCTACCTTTGTCAAACGATCGACTACAACCCAAATCGATTCATAGCCTAAACGTGTTTTGGGCAATCATGTGATAAAATCCATGCCTAAATTATCCCACTTCCATTCGGGTATCGGCAATGGTTGTAGAAATCCTGCTGGCTTCTGATGCTCTGCCTTTACTCTCTGACATACATCACAAACTGCTACATATTCTGCAATATCCTTCTTCATTCCGGTCCACCAGAAAATATCCTTCAAATCCAAATACATCTTGGTATTTCCTGGGTGAATCGAATATGGTGAATCATGGGCCTCTTGCAGAATTAACTTCCTGATCTCTGAATCATTTGGTACATAGACACGGTCTTCAAACCATAAGGTATCGTGCTCATCCTCACAAAATCCCTTAGCTTTTCCTTTGCTCATTTTGTCCTTAATAGAGGCAATCTCCTTGTCAGTCTTTTGAGCTTCTCTAATCTTATCCATCAACATAGACTGAATCTCCAATGCTGCTACATAGCCTCCTGGAACTATTTCCAAACATAGCTCGCAAAGATTTTCGGCTAACTCCCTTGGTAAATCTCCCATCATTAAGGTGTTGACATGATTTTTATGGCTCAACGCGTCAGCTACTATGTTAGCCTTTCCAGGGTGATAATGCAATCTCATATCATAATCCTTGATGAGCTCCAACCATCTCCTTTGTCTGAGATTCAACTCCTTCTGTGTGAAAATATACTTCAAACTCTTGTGATCCGTGTACACCTCGCAATGGTTTCCAATGAGAAAATGTCTCCAAGTCTTCAATGCATGCACTACGGCTGCTAACTCTAAATCATGCGTAGCATAATTCAACTCATGGGGCTTAAGCTGTCGTGAGGCATATGAAACAACTCTTCCTTCCTGCATAAGCACTGCTCCAAGCCCTCGACGTGAAGCGTCACAATACACCTCATAATCCTTGGTCTGATCCGGTAAAATCAACACTGGTCAGGTAACCAAATGTTTCTTCAACTCCTGAAAACTAGCCTCACATTCCTCAGTCCATATGAACTTAGTATCCTTCTTCAACAACTCCATCATAGGCTTCACAATCATTGAGAAATTCTCAATGAACCTTCGGTAGTATCCCGCGAGTCCAAGAAAACTCCGGATCTCTCCAACTATGGTTGGTGCTTCCCACTTGGTCATGGTATCAACTTTAGTGGGATCTACTGCTATACCTTCTCTGGATATAACGTGTCCAAGAAATCCAACTTCTTTCAACCAAAACTCACATTTGCTAAACTTGGCATATAACTGATGTTCTCTGAGCTTACCAAGTACCAAACGCAAATGCTCCTTATGCTCCTCTTCATTCTTCGAGTAAACCAGGATATCATCAATGAAAACTACGACGAATTTATCCAAGAAATCCATAAACACTTTGTTCATCATGTTCATAAAGTATGCAGGTGTGTTAGTCAGACCAAATGACATAACGGTATACTCCTACAGCCCATACCTGGTGGTAAAAGCCGTCTTGGGTATATCCCGTTCTTGAATCTTCAACTGGTGGTATCCTGATCGCAGATCGATCTTGGAAAATACCTTAGCTCCTTGCAATTGATCAAACAGATCATTGATCATCGGTAGTGGGTATTTGTTCTTGATGGTTACTTCATTCAATCCTCGATAATTGACAACCATCCTTAACGATCCATCCTTCTTTTCCACTAGAAGTACTGGCGATCCCCAAGGCGAAGAACTTGGGTGAATATATCCTTTATCCAGTAACTCCTTAATTTGCTTCTTAATTTCCACCAAATCCTTTGCAGGCATCCTATATGGTCTCTTTGATATTGGCCCTGTGCCTGGCAAAAGCTCAATCAAAAACTCAATATCTCTATCTAGTGGCATGCCTGGCAATTCTTCTGGAAATACATCGGGGAAATCCTTCACTACTGGTACTTCTTCCTGCACAACTCCTGTTAAACAATTTGCTTGAGTCCTCTTTGGCACATGTCGGGATACATATTTGATCCTTCTCCCTTCTGGGTTCTAAGCAAAATTGACTTACTGGCGCAATCGATGTTTCCACCATACATCGACAACCAATCCATGCATAATATCACATCCAATCCTTGGGATTCCAACACTATTAGGTCTGAGGGAAATACGTAGTTACCAATCCTTAATGGCAACCGATCACACCACAGACTAGCCATATATTCTGCTCCAGGCGAGGTTACTAACATGGGTGACCTAAGGGCTTGGGTTGCCAGTTTATACTTATCCACAAATCCCCTTGATATGTATGAATGTGATGCACCAGTATCGAAAAGAACAAGTGCAGTAAATGAATTAACCAAAAACTTACCGATTACTGCATCCGGCTGCTCTTCAACCTCCTCCATGTTAACGTGGTTCACCTGTCCCCTAGTGAAAGGGTTTGGCTTCTTCCCCGAGCTTCCATTGCCATTTCCATTCTGGGATTCAGGACATTCATTGTCATAATGTCCGGTCTTCTGGCACTTAAAGCAAGTGACTTGCCTCAGGTCTCTCTTGGCTGGGGTCGATGGGTTGGGGCGGTTCTCGCCGTTGCTTCCTCCATTCCCATTACCATTCTTGGTGCCATTGTGGTTGTGCGAGCTACCTCCTCCATGGGTATGCTGAAAATGTCCTCCCGGTCTAGGGGTGAAACGTGGCTTCTGCTGAGCTCCTGAATTGTGCTTTCCTTGTCCATACTTCCTCTTGCGATTCTCAATCTGCTGCTGCTTCCCTTCAATCATAAGAGCACGATCTACCAACTCCTGGTAGTTGTTGAAGGTTGCTACCATCAACTGCATGCTCAGCTCATCTTTCAGTCCTTCCAGAAACTTCTCCTGCTTTGCTGCATCCGTAGCAACGTCATATGGGGCATAACGTGCTAATTTACTAAAGTCCTCCACATACTGGCCAACTGTCCGTCCTCCTTGGCGCAAGTTGCGAAACTCTCGCTTCTTTATGGCCATAGCTCCTGCTGAAACATGGGCAGTTCGAAAAGCCTGCTGAAACTGGTCCCATGTGACAGTGTCGACAGGGAAAGTGGCTGTGAAATTCTCCCACCATGATGCTGCGGGTCCTTCAAGTTGATGTGCGGCAAACTTCACCTTTTCCGCATCCGTACATCCTGCTATTGTCAACTCCCTAGCTGTCTTGCGGAGCCAATCATCTGCTACTATCGGCTCGGTGCTACTGGAAAACACTAGCGGATTCAGCCTAAGAAAACGGGCTAAGTGATCAACAGGTGGTGGTGGTGGTGGGTTGTTGTTGTTGTTTCCCTGATTCTGATTCTGGACTAGCAACTGCATCAAAGTGTTCTGCTGCTGGATCAACTGGGTGAGCTCCGGTGGAAAGGTAAATCCGGGGTCACGTCTCGGAGGCATCTGGGGTTTTAGAAAAGATGAGATTTAAGAATAGTGGGGGTCTATAGAGAAACACTACCCATATGCACATGAGGCAAAACAAACAATTCACTTCATTCAAACAATCAAACAAGGGCATACAAACGATCTAACTATCGCAAAAGTGATCGGACTACTATATTTACATGGTGGACTACTACTACTGATGAGGTGGTCTACTAGAAATATTCTTCGGTTGCAGACTCCATGATATCTGCTCCAGCTTCATCAACATAGTCATCATCGCCATCATCTGGATCCGAGTCGGTGTCGTCGATGATGATGTAGTCTTCCGGGTGAATCTCCTTGGGTTCCTCGTCTTCTTCTACCGGTGTAGGGCCTCCCATAAATATTCCGATCTTCTTGATCAGATTGTCATTCTTCTCCACTAATACTTCAATTTCCTCTTCATAATCTTCACGTGTAGCCTTGAGTTCCTCCTCCAGTTCCTTAATTCTTGTCTTTGCCTTCTTCAGATCTATCATGTCGGCGCACATCTGGTTTTCCTGACGTCGAATGTGCTGGTTTAACTCCTGGATAAAATCTGCAACTGATATGTCCTTTCTGGTGCTGATCATCTCCCAGTGCTCATCTCGGCACCCACAAATCTGGTAGATAGTATCCTTAAGATCATTGCGGTAGACTTCTCCAATGCGTCCCATGGCAATGTGAGCTTCCATGCTCTTTCCTAGACTCCAAGTTGGTGCATCAAAAGAAAACTCTATGGGCTCAGTGACTGGCATGAACGTCCTTCCTGGAACTTGAACTTGAATCATCCAGCGCTCCTCTTCAGGTAAAGTGGCGTTGTAGGTTCCAGTTAATCTTGGTACTCCTATGTTCAGGTATCTAGTGACTTCCTTCAAGTGACGTCCAAAGGGTGTATCTTCATCCAGTTGTGTAAACTTGTTCCTTGCATCCGCCATCCTAAAAGAGTAGAAAAGATGAGAAGTCAGAAAAGAGAGGAGAGTGAGTAGTGATCTAGGTCTTTAGCTTAGTGGTCGTGTCCTATAGTCAGCGTGTGCTCTGATACCATCTTGTAGCGACCAGACCTCAAATGGTCCAATCTCTATGCTCAGGTGTCATCCCTGGATCAGTAATGCTGACACCACACATTACTTGAAGGATTTATAACAGAGTAGCAATCACACACTTATTACATCGAGTGTCTCAAAAGAGAACTTATTACAATAAATATGGCATAAGGCCATCTAATAACAATAATAGTGGAAGGCTTGGAAGATAAGTGAGTCCATCAACTCCAACGGCATCACTGAGTATAGAACCACGACCTAAAACTCCTTAATCGTCATCTGAAAAGTTTGCAACATTAACGTTGCAGCCCGAAACGGGTCAGCACATGGAATATGCTGGCAAAGTAACACATAGAGAGTAATGGAATGAAACAACTATTCTATATGCATATTTGGCTGGTGGAAAGCTCTATGGTTACAGTTTTGCGTAAAGCCAATTTTTCCCTACTGCAAAGAAATAAATTTATTTAACTATCATGGTGGTTGTTAAACATTGAGAGTGGTTGACAGCATTCTCAATCCCAATTAAACATCATCATTAAATCAAACCCGACAGGATTAATTTAGAGTAACATGTTGAGATACACATGATAATCCAGGTACTGGATACTCAAGATGTCCATAACCGGGGACACGGCTAACCATGATTAGTTTGTACACTCTGCAGAGGTTTGCGCACTTTTCCCCACAAGACTCGATCTCCTCCGTTGGATTTCTCGCACTACATGGTGTTTGAGAAACGGATGACCGAGACATAGTCTTTCAGAAGCGCTAGCACCTTACGAACGGGTAGACCGTACCAACCTACATCCCCTACATCTACCAGTCTACCACTGTAAGAGTTCACACGACTTAATCAACTATGCTAGGGCCCATAATAGCTTGTGGCTACACATGGAAGTTTCTAGCATGAATAATCTCATGATCCCTTTGAGCCTGGGTGGCGGTCCATAAAGAAAACATGCAATCGCTGGAATACCCAGGTGCCTCAATCCACCCAGATGTGTATTTAAGTTGCCACCTTAAATAAACCATTAATTAACAATCTCACATCTGTCATGGAAACACTCACCCAATCCACGTCTACTAGCATAGCATGGCATAATAAGCAAACGTAGAAGTAACTCCCAAAGGTTTGATAACAACAGGTAATAGGTACTACCTCATCTACTTCCCAAACCCACAATTTAATTAGATCCTAATCATGCAATGTGTGAGGATTGATCTAATGCAATAAAACTGGGTAGAGGGAAAAACATGATCAAAGTGTTACTTGCCTTGCTGATGATCCGGGAAACCTAGTGATTCGAAGTAGCAAGCGGCGCACTCCGGGTACTCTATCGCAAACAAACAAGCATACAATAAGTACTCGACTAATGCACATGTAAAACTCAAATAAGAGATCTAACCAGAAAGTTCAACTTAAGAACTCCGGTTGGCAAAAAGAATCAAATCGAACGAAGCAATGAAAGACAAACGACAAAAGAAACATGCTTCATTTACTATTCTGGATCTAGGGCAATTTTTACAGTGGCAAAAACTTGTTTAAGTTGGCTAAAAGGAAAGAGGGTTTCGAGACGAAACTCCAGGCGCTTGAATCGCCCGATTCTCGAGCGAAAAGATAAACTAAAACGAAAATTGGATCAGAAATCGCGATCAGAAAAATCGCGGATTTAATCCGAGAAAAAGAAAAACAACAAACAGTTTAACGAATGAACATTCGTTAACTGGATCTAAATGAAGAACGCGTTCGTTAAAATGAACGAACGAGCAAACGCTCGCTAATTAGCCTAAACCGAAAAAACCGATCTAAAGAAAAAAAACGGAAACTAAAAAAAAAAAACGAATGAAAACCGGCGAAAACCGAGCGATTTTTCCAGGAAAACCGACGGCGGGTCAACCTCGGTGGCTCGGCAGTGAGACGGCAGCGCTGCCTCCGGCGAGGCGGCGGCGGCGGCGGCGGGGTCCGGCGGGGCGGCGCGGGGCGGCGGCGTCGGTGACGGTGGGCAGCGGCGGCATTGGCGGCGTCGGGCGCGGCGAAAGGCGGCGGCGGCGGGCGCGGGGCTCGAGGCGGCGGCTAGGGTTTCGGCCCGGGGCGGGCCGGTGGCTTATAAAGGTTGAGGCCGGAGGAGTCCGGGCCTAGCACGGCCCGTAGGTCGGTTCAGTTTTTTTTAAAATAGTTACGCTTAGAAAAAAACAAAAAGACTACTAAACGGACTTCAAAAATCCCGAAATAAATTTTCCTCGGCTTCTAAAATCAAGCCGCACAGGATGAACATTTATTTGGGGACTAAATGCAATTTTGAAAAACACGCATTTTTCTTAAATTCAAATAAAATAGCAAATAAAACCAAAATAAATCTTACTTGATTTTTTTATTAAATCCTCAATATTTCTTTATTTTGGGAAAGTCATTTTATTCCCTCTCTCATAATTTCTGTAGTAGAAATAATTGAAGATAAAATAAATAAAATAAAATGATCCTATTTTCAAAATTCGAGACATCTCAAATATGAAAATAACGAAATCCGCAACTCTCTCCGAGGGTCCTTGAGTTGCGTGAAATTTCTAGGATCAACAAAAATGCACTAAATATGATATGCAATGATGATCTAGTGTATAACATTCCAAATTGAAATTTTGGGATGTTACATTCATAAAGTAGGCAGGGGCATTAGTCAAACCAAAAGACATGATAGTGTACTCATATAGCCCGTACCTTATGGTAAATGTTGTCTTAGGTATACCATGTTCTCGGATCTTCAGCTGGTGGTATCCTGATCGAAGATCGATCTTGGAGAATACTTTAGCTCCCTGCAGCTGGTCAAATAAATCATTGATCATCGGTAGTGGGTATTTGTTCTTGATCGTCACCTCATTCAGTGGACGATAATCCACAACCATTCTCAAAGATCCATCCTTCTTCTAAACTAAGAGCACTAGGCCTCCCCACGGTGATGAACTTGGTCGAATATAACCTTTCTCCAATAACTCCTTAATCTGTTTCTTAATTTCCTCTAGATCATTTGTGGGCATCCGATATTGTCTCTTCAATATTGGTCCGGTGCCTGGTAACAACTCTATCAAAAAATCTATATCTCGATCTGGTGGCATGCCGGGTAGTTCCTCCGGGAATACGTCGGGATAATCCTTCACTACTGGCACTTCCTCCTGAACAACTCCCAAAAGTGAATTTACTTGAGTCCTCCTTGGCGCATGCGTAGACACATACTTGATCCTTTTACCCTCTGGGGTGGTGAGGAGAATTGACTTACTAGCACAATCAATATTTCCTCCGTACATCGATAGCCAGTCCATGCCTAGTATCACATCCAATCCTTGTGACTCCAAAATTATTAGGTCTGAGGGGAAAACATGCCTACCTATGGTCAATGGCAACTGAAAACATCCTCTGCTAGCCATATACTCCGCTCCAGGTGAGCTTACTAACATAGGTGTCTTAAGGGCTACGGTGGGCAACTTAAACTTATCCACAAATCCCCTTGATATGTATGAATGCGATGCACCAGTGTCAAAAAGGACAATAGCTGTAAATGACTTAATCAAAAACTTACCAATAACTACATCGGGCTGCTCTTCAACTTCCTCCATGTTGACGTGGTTCACCTACCCTCTAGTGAAAGGGTTGGGCTTCCTTCCAGAGCTTCCATTTCCGTTACCACTCTTTACCTCAGAACAATCATTGGCGTAGTGTCTAATCTTCCCGCACTTGAAACAGGTAACATGGCTCAGATCCTTCTTGGCGGGTGTTGCCGGGTTGGAACGGATCTGACTGGTGTTTCCTCCATTCCCATTTCCATTCTTAGGGCCACTGTGGTTATGTGAACTTCCTCCATTGTGAGAATGGCCTCCATTGTTATGATGGGTATGTCCTCCCGAGTTCGGGGTAAAACGAGGCTTCTGCTGAGCTCTAGAGTTGTACTTCCCCTGTCCATACTTCCGTTTGCGGTTCTCTATCTGTTGCTGCTTGCCTTCAATCATAAGAGCCCTGTCTACCAGCTCCTGGTAGCTGGTGAATCTTTCCACCATCAACTACATACTCATCTCATCATTCAGCCCCTCCATAAACTTCTCCTGCTTCGCGGCATCTGTGGCCACATCATCTGGGGCGTAGCGAGCTAACTTGTTGAACTCATCTACGTACTGCGCCATAGTATGGTTTCCCTGGCGTAAGTTGCGAAACTCACGCTTCTTCATACTCATAGCTCCAGCTGAGACATGTGCAGTGCGGAAGGCCTGCTGAAATTGATCCAGTAACATTGGCCATGGGGAAAGTGGCGTTGTAGTTCTCCCACCATGAGGCTGCGGGTCCATCCAGTTGATGTGCGGCAAAGCGCACCTTCTCAGCATATGTGCAACCTATGATGGTCAGCTTCCTTCCAATCTTGTGGAGCCAATCATCAGCAACAATCGGCTCGGTGCTACTAGAGAACACCAATGGATTCAACCTTAGAAAGTGGGCTAAGTTGTCGACTTGAGGTGGTGGCGGTGGATTGTTGTTGTTGTTGTTGTTGTTGTTGCCTTGGTTCTGGACTAGCAACTGCATCAAGGCATTCTGCTGTTGGATCAACTGAGTGAGCTCCGGTGGAAAGGCGAATGCGGGGTCATGTCTTGGAGGCATCTGATAGGTTTAGAGGGATGTCAATAGAATAGAGTGAGGTCTAAAGAGATATTTGACTATCCATATGCCCATGAGACAAACACATTCATTTCACACCACTCAATTCAAACAAGATTCATACAATCGATCTAAGCTACAGTTACAAAATCTCGTGGACTATTACTATATACCTGGAAGAATTCTAATGGTAATATGGTGGTCGACTAAAATTTTTGATCGGTGGAAGACTCCATAATATCTGCTCCAGCTCCATCTTCATAATCATCACTGCTATCGGGGTCGGAGTCTGTGTTGTCTAGTATGATGTAATCTTCTGAACGAATGTTCACTCCAGGTTCAGGATCCCCCATGAATATCCCTAGCTTCTTCTTCAGGTCTTCATTCTTCTCCAGTAGTACAACAATTTCTTCTTCATAACCATCGCGTGTAGACTTGAGTTCTTCATCCACCTCCATGTTTCGGGTCATCACCTTCTTCGTGTCTATCATGTTGGCACACATCTGGTTCTCATAGCGTCGAATGTGCTGGTTCAACTACTGTATGTAGGCTGCAATGAATTTATCCTTCCTGGTGCGAATCATCTCCAATTCCTCATCTCGGCGTCCACATATCTGGTAGGTGGTGTCCTTGAGATCCTTGTTGTACACCTCGCCTATGCGTCCAATGTCGATGTGGGCGGCCATGCTCTTTCCTAGACTCCAGGTTGGTGCATCGAAGGAAAACTCGATGGGCTCGGTAACTAGCACGAACGTCCTTCCTGGAACACAAACTTGAATCGTCCAGCGCTCCTCTTCTGGTAAAGTGGCGGTGAAGGTTCCGGTGAATCTTGGTATGCCGATGTTCAAGTACCTAGAGACTTCCTTCAAATGTCGTCTGAAAGGGGTGTCGTCATCCGGTTGAGGGAACTTGTTCCTTGGGTTTGCCATCTATAGAGTAGAAATGGAGAAGAGTTAGAAATGAGTAGAGAAGAGTATCATGTGGCTTTTTTCCTAGTGCTCGCGTCCTACAGTCAGTGTGTTCTCGGATACCATCTTGTAGCGACCCGATCCCAATGGACCGTAGTCTCTGTGCTTAAGTGTCATCCCTAGATTGGTATTGCTGACACACACAGTACTCAAGGATTTATTACAGAGTTCAATCACACACTTATTACATCGAGTGTCTCAAAAGAGTATCGATTACAATAATATGGCTGAAGGCCATCTAAATAAGATAACTACGGAAGCTTCGAAGATAAATGAGTCCATCCAACTCCACGGCAAAACTGAGTGCATGACAACGACCTAGCGCACCTTACTCTTCGTCTAAAAATTCAGCAACATGATACGTTGCAGCCGTGTAGGTCAGCACATGGAATATGCTGGCAAGACAACACCATAGAGCAATGAACAAATAATAACTATCACTACATGCATATTTGGCTGGTGGAGGCTCTATGGTTATCATTTGCATAAAGATAATTTTTCCCTACAACAAAGGAATATATTTTATTTAACTACAAAGTTTCATGAAATTATTGAGAAGGTACCCCCAACTCAATCCCAAATTAACATTAAATACCCCACAAATTAATTAAGTAAAGTGATGAGATCAAACAATAATTCAAGTACCAGATACTCAAGATGTCCATAACCGGGGACACGACTAACCATGATTAGTTTATACACTCTTCAGAGGTTTGCGCACTTTTCCCCACAAACTCGATCTCCTCTGTTGTATTTCTCGCACTGCATGATGTTTGAGAAACGGATGACCGAGACACAATTTTTCCGAAGAGGTCACCTTAACCGATAGATAGGCCGGTACACCTACAATTCCCCTACATCTGCTAGCCCATCATGGAAAGGTTTCCCACAACTTACTTAACTATGCCAGAGCCCATAATGTCTTGTGGCTACACACGGAAGTTTCTAGCATGAATCATCTTATGATCCCTTTGAGCCTGGGTGGCATTCCATAGGATGATCACACGGGTACCCCGGGATCTCCTAGGACAACACTGGATTCACCAGGTGCCCGCAACCAATCCACCCAAATGTGTATTAAAGTAGCCACCTTAAGTTTCCATTAGTTATAAATAACTCTCACAACTTTCATGAATCTCACATACCAATCCACGTCTACGAGCATAGCAAAGTAGTGCAATCATAACGAGTAGTACTCGGGGTTTATTAAAAGACAATAGGTTCCCACCTCATCAACTACTTCCCACACCCACATATTATGAAATCCTACTCATTGAATGTTTGAGGGTTGAAACTAATGCATAAAAACACTAGGTAATAAAGGGATATGATCAAAGTGTTACTTGCCTTGCTGATGATCGGAAAACCATAGAGATTCGTAGTAGCAAGCCTCACACTTCGGAAACTCTATCGTGAACAAACAATAGCATACATAAGCACTCAAGCATAATATGCATATGTAAAACCAAAAGAAAAGATCTAAACAGAAAGTTCAAGTGAAGAGATTCGATATGCAAAAAGAATCACTCGAATCGGAGTTACGAAACTCAAACTACAATCAAAAGAAGTTCAAATTTAAATCTGCATGAAAACAAATTTTAAATTTTCAAAATCATGTTGGAGTTGTTTATCTGGACAAATGGGAACAAGATGGAGATTTTGGCGTTGGTTTCACTAGATTTGGATAAATTAGCAAAAAGTAGTGAGGGTTTGAAGATCAGGGACTAATTTGTGATGAAAATAATTATGGATAGTTCCCTGGCCGAAAATTAAACTAAAAAGAAAAATCAAATGAATGAACGTTTGCTAACAGAAACTAACAAACGAACTCGTTCGTTAAAAGAACTAATCGGGTGAACGTTCGCTAAATAATATAACCTAAATAATAAACCGATCTAAAAATTAAAACAGAACTAAAAAAATGGACGAGTTTTATCGGTTTATACAGGTTAGGGGGGAGGGGACCGACAACGGCAGCGCGGCTACTCCGGCGAGGCGAGACGAGGCGGCGAGGTAGCGGGGCGGCATGCGGAGGCGTCGGTAGCGGGAAGGCAGCGGCGCGGGAGGCGGCAACAACAGACGATGGCGGCTAGCGGCGGGAGGCGGCGGCTTGGGCGGCGATGATGACTTGGGAGAGAGGGGGGAGGCGACTGCTATGTAAAGGGCCCCGAGGGGTCCTGCTTGGGCGAGGGGGCGGCGGCGAGCGGCCCCGGATCAGACTCCTAGCCGGAGTCCGGTTCGGCCACGGCGGCGCGCAACGGGGAAGGCGACGGCGAGCAGGCCGGCTGGGCCTTTGTCCCAGTCCGGCCTGAAAGGAATTTTTTTTCAATAATTTCACCGCAAAGGAAAAATCTAAAATAAAAATAAATAAAAATCCTAAAATCCCAAAAATAATTTTCACGGTCCTCTCCTAATATTTAGGACCACATGAAAAAATTTCTCGGCTAAAATGCAATTTTCCCTAATTTAACCGAATAAAATCTAAAATAAATATATATTTTTATTCAAAATTAAATTTCCATTATTTTCTCTATTTTGAAGAAGTCATATTATCTTCTCTCATTATTTTATTTATTTTGAAATAATTGGAAAAATTAATTTCAAATAAAAATCACCTTGATCCAATTTACCAATTTTTGAAAATTCAAAAAAAATGGAATTTTATGAAAACCTCCAACTCTCTGACACGGTCCTTGAGTTGCTTAAGGTCTCTTGGATCAAAATATGGATGCATATGGTGACCTAATGATTAACATCCAAATTGAAAATTGGGATGTTACATTAAGGAAATAGGAGAAGGGAGAAAGGAAAGGGAGGGATTCGGCCTCCCCCTTCCTTCCCTCCTCCTTCTGAGCTCTTCAAGATGCTGAAATTGGCGAAGGTAGAAATCAAGAAAAAACATCAAGAATTGATGGTTGACAAGACCACTAGTTTCAACAAAAAGGGCAAAGGAAAGGAAAGGGAACTTCAAGAAGAATGACAAGCAAGTTACCACTCCCGTGAAGAAGCCCAAAGCTAGACCTAAGCCTGAAACTGAGTGCTTCTATTGCAAAGGGAATGATCACTAGAAGCGGAACTACCCCAAATACTTGGCAGATAAGAAGGATGGCAAAGTGAACAAAGGTATATTTGATATACATATTATTGATGTGTATTTACTAGTGTTCATAGTAACCCCAGGGTATTTGATACCGGTTCAGTTGCTAAGATTAGTAACTTGAAATAGGAGTTACAGAATGAACAGAGACTAGGTAAGGGCAAGGTGACGATGTGTGTTGGAAGTGATCCCAAGGTTGATAAGATCACCATTGCACACTCCCTCTACCTTCGGGATTAGTGTCAGACCTAAATAAATGTTATTTGGTGTTTGCATTGAGCATGAATATGATTGGATCATGTTTTTTCCAATACGATTATTCATTTAATTCAGAGAATAATTGTTGTCCTGTTTACATGAATAAAACCTTCTATGGTCATACATCCAATGTAAATGGTTTATTGAATCTCGATCGTAGTGATACACATATTCATAATATTGATGCCAAAAGATGCAAAGTTGATAATGATAGTGCAACATATTTGTGGCACTGCCGTTTAGGTCATATTGGTGTAAAGCGCATGAAGAAACTCCATGCTGATCGGCTTTTGGAATCACTTGATTATGTATCATTTGATACTTCCAAACCATGCCTCATGGGCAAGATTACTAAAACTCCATTCTCCCGAACAATGGAGCGAGCCAATGACTTATTGGAAATAATACATACCGATGTATGCGGTCCAATGAGTGTTGAGGCACGCGGCCGGTATCGTTATTTTCCGACCTTCATAGATGATTAGAGCAGATATGGATATACCTACTTGATGAAAGACAAGTCTGAAACATTTGAAAAGTTCAAAGAATTTCAGAGTGAAGTAGAAAATCATTGTAACAAGAAAATAAAGTTTCTACGATCTGATCGCGAAGGCAAATATCCGAGTTACGAGTTTGGCCTTCATTTAAAACAATGTGGAATAGTTTCACAACTCACGCCACCTGGAACACCACAGCGTAATGGTGTGTCCGAATGTCGTAACCATACTTTATTAGATATGGTGTGACCTATGATGTCTCTTACCGATTTACCACTATCGTTTTGGGGTTATGCATTAGAGACAACTGCATTCACATTAAATAGGGCAATGTCTAAATCCGCTGAGATGACACCGTATGAACTATGGTTTGGCAAGAAACCAAAGCTATCATTTCTAAGAGTTATAGGGTTGCGATGCTTATCTGAAGAAGTATCGAACTGATAAGCTCGAACCCAAACCGGAGAAGTGCGTCTTCATAGGATACCCAAAAGAAACTGTTGGGTACACCTTCTACCACAGATCTGAAGGCAAGATTTTTGTTGCTAAGAATGGATCATTTCTAAAGAAGGAGTTTCTCTCAAAAGAAGTGAGTGGGAGGAAAGTAAAACTTGATGAGGTAATTATACCTTCTCTTGAATTGGAAAGTAGCACATTAGTGAAAACCGTTCTCGTGATGCCTACACCAAGTAGAGAGGAAGCAATTGATGATCATGAAACTTCGGATCAAGTTATTACTGAACCTCGTAGGTCAACGAGAGCACGTTCAGCATCAGAGTGGTATGATAACCCTGTTCTGGAAATCATGTTACTAGACCATGACAAACCTACAAACTATGAAGAAGCTATGATGAGCCCAGATTCCGATAAATGGCTTGAGGCCATGAAATCTGAGATAGGATCCATGCATGAGAACAGACTATGGACTTTGGTGGACTTCCCAAATGATCACAGGTCATTGAGAATAAATGGATCTTCAAGAGGAAGACGGAAATTGATAGTAGTGTTACTATCTACAAAGCTCGAATTGTCACAAAAGGTTTTCGACAAGTTCAAGGAGTTGACTACAATGAGACTTTCTCACTCATAGCGATGCTTAAGTCTGTCCGAATCATGTTAGCAATTGCCGCATTTTATGAAATCTGGCAAATGGATGTCAAAACTGCATTCTTTAATGGATTTCTTAAATAAGAGTTGTATATGATGCAACCAAAAGGTTTTGTCGATCCTAAAGGTGCTAACAAAGTGTGCAAACTCTAGCGATCCATCTATGGACTGGTGCAAGCATCTCAGAGTTGGAATATACACTTTGATAAGGTGATCAAAGCATATGGTTTTATATTTTATACACACGTATGATGAAGCCTGTATTTACAAGACAGTGAGTGGGAGTTCTGTAGCATTTCTGATATCATATGTGGATTATTATTGATTGGAAATGATATAGAATTCCTAGATAGCATAGAAGGATACTTGAATAAGATTTTTCAATGAAAGACCTCCGTTCTATAAAGTCCTAGGTTCTATAAAGTATGCCATGTTGTGTACCTGACCTATTGTGTACCTTGCCATGAGTTTGGCAAGGCAGTACAATAGTGATCCAGGAGTAGATCACTGGACAACGGTCAAAATTATCCTTAGGTACCTAAATAGGACTAAGGAACTGTTTCTCGGTTATGGAGGTGACAAAGAGTTCATCGTAAAGGCTTACGTCGATGCAAGCTTTGACACTGATTTGGAAGACTCCAAGTCTCAATCTAGATACATATTAAAAGTGGGAGCAATTAGCTAGAGTAGCTCCGTGCAGAGCATTGTAGACATAGAAATTTGCATAATACATACCGATCTGAATGTGGCAGACCCGTTGACTAAACCTCTCTCACAAGCAAAACATGATCACACCTTAGTACTCTTTGGGCATTAATCACATGGCGATGTGAACTAGATTATTGACTCTAGTAAACCCTTTGGGTGTTGGTCAGATGGCGATGTGAACTATTGGTGTTAAATCACATGGCGATGTGAACTAGATTATTGACTCTAGTGCAAGTGGGAGACTAAAGGAAATATGCCCTAGAGGAAATAATAAAGTTGTTATTTTGTATTTCCTTATATCCTGATAAATGTTTATTATTCATGCTAGAATTGTATTAACCGGAAACTTGATACATGTGTGGATACATAGACAAAACACCATGTCCCTAGTAAGCCTCTACTAGACTAGCTCGTTAATCAAAGATGGTTAAGTTTCCTAACCATAGATATGTTGTCGGTGTACTAGAGTAGGGGTACCCTATTACCCCGAATTCGTGCACGGGCAGTTGCAGCGCCCCGCGGCATGGCTTGCCGGGTGACCGCCAGGACCCTCCGTGGTTCCCTTGAAGACCATTCAAGAACAAAGTACTCAAACCAAGGCCCCGGCAAGAGGAGCTTGCCGGGAAGGCCAACCAAGGCCCCGGCAAGAGGAGCTTGCCGGGAAGAGACAAGACCCCGGCAAGAGGAGCTTGCCGGGAAGGCCACTCAAGACATACCAAGAAAGCTTGCCGCGACGCGCCCTGCGTCCCGGCAAGATCCGGCGAGTGACAAGCTTCCGGACGCGACAAGACGACAGCCGCGGCAAGGAGCTTGCCGCGGGAAACCCCCACTTCGTGCCCACGCTCCAGCTTACCTGGTAATGTGTCGCTCTGGGACTCTCCCAAGCACACGTGGCGGGAGGCCGTGCAGCTAGGGGTACGTGGTGGCAAGCGGAGATGAAGAGAAGCCCATCGTGGCAAACGGTGGCGCTCCTAACGGTCACCTTTTGCACTGTTTAGGAGACTCAGACAGGCATTTAATGCCCTTGTCCCCTCCCGTCAGAGTTAGGTAGGGTGCACTGTATCCACAGTAGCGGTAGCTGCACCTACCGCATCCTTTTCCATTTTTACCCTTCTTGTCTACGTTGCCCCCTGTCGGTGACCCCTTGAGAGTATAAAAGGAGGCCCGAGCGCAACGTAGAGGGGGTTCGGAAGTTCAGAGGCTCGGCCAGTTCGGCTTGTTCAACACCAGGAACACTCCCACGCTCAGTCTGGCAGCGTCCATCGCTCCTGAGCAAGAATCCAATATACACAAACAAGCAGCAGTAGGGTTTTACGCATCCGTGTGGCCCGAAGCTGGGTAAAATCGCCCGCGTGCACTGCCTCGATCCGCTCTTTGTGCGCTCTCCGCCCCCCACCGAACCGAAAGGGGCCCTGTCCCCATAGGTGTTGGCGGGAATCAGCATCGCCCCCGACATCTCTGGCGCGCCAGGTAGGGGGGCGTCGAGATCGTGCGAACCCGATCCGGCGTGCACGCAAGCTAAATCTTCATCGTCATGGCTCCCGAGGAGTGGGCTAGCAAAATAACGACGCCAGTGCGGCAACAGAAAAAGCTAAGTCATGCAAAACTTTAGATATTTCCTTGCTATATAAGGTTATCCGCCTCGGAGATCTTGTTCTTTGTACGGAAAACCTGTGCGCGGAGGAATCAACTCGTAGCTAGTCGCGCCCTTACTTTGTTTCGAGTCCGCTCAACAACTTAAGTGCGCTGCTAGCGCCCTTACTTTGCTTCGAGTCCGCTCAGCAACTTAAGTGAGCCGCTAGCGCCCTTACTTTGTTTTCGAGTCCGCTCAACAACTTAAGCGAGCTGCAACTAGTTGCGACAAGATTGCTTGTCAGTAGAGACCCCGCCAGCAGGCTGCTGAAGTTCCGCACTCGGCGCTCGCGGCAAGGGTGCCTACACCGGCAAGTTTCCCTAGAAAGCGTAGGGTGGACGTACAAAGAGAGGTTGAACAGGAAGATAGCATCCGCTATTTATTTGAGATTTCTGCATAGACCTGTATGCCGAGGAGCCTTCTCGGGGCTAGTTGCGCTCCATGTTGCCTCGAGTCCGCTCGGCAACTTGTGCGGTTGCGCTAGAACCAAGAAGGTAAACCTTTCCGGGAGGCGTTGTTCCCGAATAGCCGCTAAGGGCCCGTTCCCTCAAGCGCTACTGGCTGGATCGTACGCATCGGAAAGCATTCCAGCAGGCATAGGGAATATGCAGCAAAAGTCGAAATTCGCAAGCAAGTTGAGTGCACTTCGGATGCTAATCACTTGCTATGTTTGAACGCAGTTATGGCCCGGGGGCTGGCAACGCCCTTAGGGCCAATCTCTTCGGCGTCAAGAACGACGAAGTTCTTCGCCATAAGCCTTTCCGGCAACGATCTTGCCGGAAGCCGGCGTCAAGAACGACGAAGTTCTTCGCCATAAGCCTTCCCGGCAACGACCTTGCCGGGAGCTGGCGTCAAGAACAACGAAGTTCTTCGCCATAAGCCTTTCCGGCAACGAGCGTGCTGCTTATCGCACCCACCGGAGAGCACCTCAAGTACATAGTCCAGATGCACTTTCCCAAAGAGCAAGCAACCAACAATACTGCAGAGTATGAAGGATTGCTTGCCGGTCTCAGAATCGCAGCCGACCTTGGGATCAAGAAGCTCATTATCAGGGGTGACTCGCAGCTTGTCGTCCGCCAAGTGAACAAGAACTACCAGAGCCCGTTGATGGAAGCATATGTTGATGAAGTGAGGAAGCTAGAAGAGCGCTTTGACAACCTGCAAATGGAGCATATCCCAAGAGTTCAGAATGACATTGCTGATGGCCTGTCGAAATGCGCTGCACTAAAGTTGCCTGTGGAACCAGGGATCTTTGTGCTCAAGCTGACTCAACCATCCGTAACACCATCAACTGGGCAGAATAAGAAGAGGAAGTTGTTTTATGGTGACTACTTTCCGGTAGAGCTCCCCGAAGCCGCCGCCAAGAAAGTCCCCAAGATCAACACCAAGGATGCTGAGGGGCAGTCTGCTCCGGCAAACCTTATGGTTTGTTCCGTCGAAGCAAATGCTCCCGACAAGTTTTGCTCCGGCAAGCTTGCCGGGGAATATCGCGCTCCGGCTGAACCGCAGGTTCTTGCCGTAGAAGCGGATGTTCCCGCAGCAACAGATATGTCTTTAGTCCTTGTTGTCGAGCCGCAAGCTCCAGCATGGGCACAACAGATTGTCCGTTTCCTTCAGACAGGAGAGCTTCCCGAAGAGCAAGAAGAAGCTGAAAAAGTAGCCCGGCAGTCAAGTATGTACAAGTTTGTCGACAGCACACTGTACAGAATAAGACTCAACGGCGTGAAATTGAAGTGCATTCGCCGGGAAGATGGACAACAGCTGTTGGCAGAGATACATGGAGGCATATGTGGTCACCACATTGGCGCAAGAGCACTTGTCGGCAAAGCATTCCGACAAGGCTTCTTCTGGCCGACAGCCCTCCAGGATGCAACTGCACAAGTAACCAAGTGTGAAGCGTGCCAGTTCCATTCCAAACAGATACACCAGCTAGCTCAAGCTCTCCAGACGATCCCTTTATCCTGGCCATTTTCGGTTTGGGGGCTCGACATCCTCGGCCCCTTCCCCCGAGCTGTCGGGGGCTTTGAGTTCTTGTACGTTGCAATCGACAAGTTCACAAAGTGGCCGGAAGTGGAACCAGTGAGGAAGGTGACAGCACAGTCAGCAGTCAAGTTCTTCAGGTCGATTGTTTGCCGTTTCGAGATCCCGAACAGGATCATCACCGACAACGGCACGCAATTTACGAGCCGCACCTTCATGCAGTACGTCCAAGATCTTAGCGCCAAGATCTGCTTCGCTTCTGTTGCTCATCCAAGAAGCAACGGTCAAGCGGAGAGGGCAAACACTGAAGTGCTACGAGGCCTCAAGACCAGAACTTTCGACAGACTGCACAAGTGCGGAAGAAACTGGATCGAGGAGCTGCCGGTGGTTCTTTGGTCGATCAGGACGACGCCAAATCGAGCCACTGGCCAGACACCCTTCGCTCTAGTCTATGGAGCGGAGGCAGTTCTCCCCATGGAACTCGTATACGGGTCACCTCGAGTGCTCGCTTATGATGAGCTCGAGCAAGAGCAGCTGCGGCAAGATGACGCGCTGCTCCTTGAGGAAGACCGTCTCCAGGCTGCTGTGCGAGCCGCTCGCTACTAGCAAGCTCTGCGCCGCTACCATAGCCGCAGAGTCAATGCCAGGAGTCTCGAGGAAGGCGACCTTGTTCTTCGGCGCGTTCAGTCGGCCAAGAATTCCAACAAGTTGACGCCAAAGTGGGAAGGCCCTTATCGGGTGAAACGAGTCACTAGGCCCGGCGCTGTCCGCCTTGAGACCGAAGATGGCATTCCGGTGAGCAACTCCTGGAACATTGAGCATCTTCGTAAGTTTTACCCATAAGGCGCGGTTGTCGGACCCTGTCCGGCAACCACCTTTCTGTACAAGTCTTGCCGCTGTTGCATGTAATCCTTTGTACAGAGCCGGGCGCAGACCCCGTGCACTAGTAAAGTTCATGTGCCCCGCACATCTTGTCAGTTTCCTTATGCTATGATCCTTTTTTGCATATATTACCTGACACTTTGTGCAGCACCAGACCCCGGTAAGCGATAACGAGCCCAAGGCTCCATATCATTACTTTATTTCTTTGTCTCTTTCTCAAAAGAAGGAAGGTTCCCTCGCCCACAAGGTTTACCAGGGGGGGAAGGAGAAGATAATGGTGTGGACCAGGCCGTTCAAGAAAAAAAAAGTTTCTCCTTGCCGGGAAGCAGACGACAGAAAAGCTAAGTTGCTAAAGCTTGAGCAATCAGTTTTTGAGTTATTTTCCTTGAACGACCGTGCTTTGTATGAAAAACCTGTGCGCGGAGGAACCAATTCACAGCTAGCTGCGCCCTTACTTTGTTTCGAGTCTGCTCAACAACTTAAGTGAGCTGCCAGCGCCCTTACTTTGCTTCGAGTCCGCTCAGCAACTTAAGTGAGCCGCTAGCGCCCTTACTTTGTTTCGAGTCCGCTCAACAACTTAAGTGAGCTGCAACTAGTTGCGACAAGGTTGCTTGTCGGTAGCGACCCCGCCAGCAGGCTGCTGAAGTTCCGCACTCGGCGCTCGCGGCAAGGGTGCCTGCACCGGCAAGTTTCCCTAGAAAGCGTAGGGCAGGACCATACAAAGCCAAGAGTCGAGTAAAGGAAGTAACACAACTATTTGTTGCCTAAGATAGAGTTATATTACAAGAATAACTTGTCGCGCCTCTAATAAAGTGTTCCCATGACATGACTGGCAGCGACAAGAAAAGAAGAAAACGGACGGCCTAATCTACGCGGCCGCCGTCAACCCTTTTGACCTTGTTCACCCTGTCGACGATGGGTGCGACGAGGGCCTTAAGCGCGTCAAGATCAGCGTCCGCCGGCAGCTTCCTGAGGACGTTGGTGAGGTTGAGGCCCGGATTGCTGAAGGCCACCTTCACCAGCACTTTCTCCAGAACTCCGGCACAAATTGAGCGTGACTCATCGGCCAACTGCTTTGGGATCCGTTCCTGGAGTTGCTGGAGCGCCGCCGCCACGCCTTTGAAGAACAGAGTGAGCTTGGCGCTGGGTTGGAGGTTCTCGTCGGAGGAGTACCCGAAGCCTTCCACCCCCAATTGCACCAGCTCCTCTTCGATAACTGCAGCAATGTCCACGAGGCCCTCCGTCCATAGCTCCACAGTATCTCTGAGAAGATTCTGGGTTTCGGCGGCTCTCGCTAGCAGCGCCTCATTGGCCTCGATGTCCTTCTTCAAGTCTGCCTCCCGTTTCCTGGCGCTGTCCAACGTCTCCGTCAAGGTGGCCAGCTTCAGTGTCAGATCGGCGTTGGAATCCTTGGCGGCGCTCAATTCCTTGCCCCTCTCGGCGAGTCGGCCCTGCAGCTCACCGTGGGCAAGGGCATCCTTCTCGCGCTCTAGCTTGAGGGCGGCAAGCTCTTCGCCACCACCCTTCAGATCAGTTTCTAGCTGCGCCACCTTTGCCTCCAATTCTTTCTTGGCGGCCTCGGCAGCCGCAGCCGTATCCTTTGCCTCTTGGAGCGTCCCACCGAGTGCCCGTTCGTGCGCGGCAAGCTCCTCCTCGTGGCTGTCGAGGTTCACTTTCCGCTGAGTCAGCGCGCCTTCTCGCGCGTACAACTTCTCGCCGGTGAGCCGCTGCTGCTCTTCAGCTTCGGCCTTCTCGAGGAGGAAGGCCTTCCGTTCCTCGGCAAGCTGCTCCCGCTCCTCCGCCAAGGCCCGGAGAGTTTCTTGACAAAGACCCCGGAGCTCCTCCGCACGCTTATCTATGTCCACGCTCGCCCTCGCGGCAAGCGCTTCCCGGGACTCCAACTTGACTTGGCGGGCGCGGTAGAGCACCAGCAGCCTCCGCAGCAGCCGCTCCTCCTCGGGCTCTTCACTGCTGCTTCCCGGCGCGTCGACGATCGACAACCCGGCGGAGGCAAGCACCTCCCGATCCAGAGCTTCTCCTTCCACCGGCGCCCTGGAGCTCGACGCCCAGGGGAGCTTGATGAAGATACCCTCGCCAGCCTTCAGATAGGCGCCAGGCTGGGGCTCCTCGGAGCCTGGCGCTGCGGCAGCGGCGGAGGGATCGGCGGTCGGTGCAGCGCCTGACGCTCCTGCGGCCTCAGGGCCGTCAGTGCGATCGCCAGATCCCCCGCCAGCTTCCTCGGCGGCAGCCTTGGCGGCCTCTTCGCCGGCTGGCACGTTAGCGCCGACTCCTTCTTCGGTGGCCGCGGCATCATCAGTATTTCCGCGCGCGTCTTCTTCGCCGCCCGCCTCGGTCTCCATCGGATCCGTGGAGGGTGGGTCTGACGACCAAAGAAGAAGGAGAAATCAAACAAGTATTCGAGAAGAGAAATCAGCAGAGGACTACAAGGAAAGTTTCGGGCAAGAAGGGCTACCTGTGCTAGGATCTGCCGTCGTGGCCTCCACCACCGGCGAATCGTTAGCGCTGTCCCTTGCCTGAGACTCCTCCCTTGCCGGAGGCTCCTCCCTTACCGGAGGACGCTCCCTTGCTGGGGAGTCTGCCCTTGGCGGCGTAGTTGAAGCAGACGACGAGTTGGAGGAGATCACCACGCCCTCCTGATCAAGCTGTTCTGCTCCTGCACAAACAAAACAGAGATCGGATGTCAACAAAGGAAAAGAGCAACCACGCGCATCCAGAAGCAGAAAGTAAACCATATGCTTACGCTGGGGGCTGCGCTGGGGGCTGCTCTGCGAAGTGATGGCCGGGTCCGGCAAGGTAGTCTCGGGCGCGCCTCCTGTCGTCGCAGTGGGCTCGTCCTCAATGACCACCACCTGAGCCTTGGCCCTCTTCGCCGCCCTCTGGGACAGAGTCCTGAAAAGGAGAGCCCAGGGTGAATCAGATCCGATGCAAGACAAGATCAGCAAGTTGAAGAACTACAAGAACAAGCAAGGGAATCTTACTCTTCTTCCTCTTCCTCATCGGAGCTGAGCGCGGAGAGGTCGAAGTTTGGCCCACCTCCAGCACGACGAGGTGGAGGGGTGGGATCCCTTGGCCGCTTGGCGGGGACTGCAGCGCCAGCCCGAGACGACCCCGCCCCAGTTGCCACTGCGGCGGGAGGCGCCCCCGCGGCGACCGTACTTGCCGCGGTAGAGCGCATCGTGCGACGCTGCGGCTGTTGACCAGCTTGCCGCCCTGCTGCATCCCCGATCCTGCTAAGGCGTCTTCTTGGCTGCACTGGGGGCTGCGTTCCGGGTCCTGCTCCCGGCAAGCTCCCCGGAGGTGGCGGGCCGCTCGTACCCTCGGCGGGCTCGTTCGACTCGGCGTCGGGCGCGGCGAGCTCTTCTTCCTCTTTGGGCTGCTCCCGTTCGGCAATGCTCATCGCCAACGCCGCGTCCGCTTCTTCCACGGTGAACCCGAATTCACCCGCGGCCGCGGCTGGCGCCGCCTCTTCCGCCCTGGTGGCGATGCGCTCCATCTCTTGCTCAGTGGTGTCGCGGGTGAGGAGTTTCTTCTCGTCAGCATTGACCGCCACCTCCACTAGGCTGTCAAAGAACTGCTGCACGACGTCGCCGGCGGGCTCTTGCCAAGTTGGAGCGATCCCGTGCGAGTCACACAATGTCATCATTGTGCAGATGCGATCGCGCGAGGAGTTGTTGCACAGAGGAATGACGCCTGCCGGCAACCTGAACCACTCGGGATGCTGTGGGTCATGCTTGAATATCTCCTTAAGCATCCCGTCCAACTCTAGGACGGTGAAATTGAAGTTGAGGCCTGGATGCAACCTCATTATATCTGCCGGGCCCCCAAATTCCCAGGCAGGTCTCCCCCTCGCCTGCAGAGGGGTGATGCGCCGGCGAAGGAAATCTACGCTGACAGCTCCTACAGTCAGCCCGGCAAGCCTGAGACGCAAGATCCGAGTGGTGGCGATCGTCAGCTTGTCGTCGTCCGCGGACAGAGCGCTCCAGTCATTGCCGCGCACTGCTGGGGCTTGGCGCAGGGCGGTGAACGGCTGCGGGCTCTCTTCTACAATCCAGCACCAATCTGCTCTCCACTCGTCCCACTTCCTGCGGAGCTCCCCCTCCAGATAGGTCTCCTTCTTGCCGGCCCACGAGATCCAGGCGATCCCGCCGGCAAGAGGTTCCCCTCTCTCGACATGAGGCATAAAGAAATGGCGGAAGAGAGCTACGTTGGGATGGACTCCGACAAAGTTTTCGCATAGGTGGGCGAAAACTGCCATGGTCAGAACAGCGTTGGGGGTGAAGTCAAGGAGGTGGAGTCCGTAGGTGTTCATGATATCACAGAAGAAATCAGAGAATGGCGGGCAGAGCCCGCAGTAGAAGAACACGGCGAAGAAAGGATATCCGTTAGCTGGAGCTGCTCGCGAGGCGACGGCGGAGAGTACCTTTGTGCGCGGATGCGCCCGCGTCTCTGTCGACCAGAAGAGATAGTACCACTCCCTCAGCTCCTCCGCGGAGAGCTCGGGGGGGAAAGTGGCCCGCTCCTTCCGCAGCGCCTCAAGCCGCTGCGCTTCGGTCGACTTCACAGCTTTCGCGGTCGCGGCCTTCGTGGCCTTCCCCTTCCCAGGCTTCGGAGGCATGGCGGAGGCGGTGGGGGAGATCGACGGCGCTGGTGGTGGCGGCGGCGACGGGAGCGGAGCGCTGCTCTCTTTCGACTTTGGAAGCGGAGGGGGGCGGCGGAGGCTTCTGAGATTGCAACAGCGAATGTCGAAGATGGAGGAAATGCCCCTGTTTCCCCTGCTTATAAAGAGGGACGGGGCGGACGTTTCAGCCTTCCAAGTGAACAAACTCCCACGATCTCTCCCACGACGCCGCGTTTGACGTGTGCCGTTCTGGGCGTGTGCGGTGGGAGTGGAGTTAGATTCGGCTTGACCTAGGCCGCGCGTGCCCGTGCACTGTTTTGGGCCTGGCCCAACAGCGCTCGGCACCGTATATGGCCCAGGCCCGGGGGCTCCTGTCGATGTACTAGAGTAGGGGTACCCTATTACCCTGAATTCGTGCACGGGCAGTTGCAGCGCCCCGCGGCAAGGCTTGCCGGGTGACCGCCAGGACCCTCTGTGGTTCCCTTGAAGACCATTCAAGAACAAAGTACTCAAACCAAGGCCCCGGCAAGAGGAGCTTGCCGGGAAGGCCAACCAAGGCCCCGGCAAGAGGAGCTTGCCGGGAAGAGACAAGACCCCGGCAAGAGGAGCTTGCCGGGAAGGCCACTCAAGACATACCAAGAAAGCTTGCCGCGATGCGCCCTGCGTCCCGGCAAGATCCGGCGAGCGACAAGCTTCCGGACGCGACAAGACGACAACCGCGGCAAGGAGCTTGCCGCGGGAAACCCCCACTTCGTGCCCACGCTCCAGCTTACCTGCTAACGTGTGGCTCTGGGACTCTCCCAAGCACACGTGGCGGGAGGCCGTGCAGCTAGGGGTACGTGGTGGCAAGCGGAGATGAAGAGAAGCCCATCGTGGCAAACGGTGGCGCTCCTAACGGTCACCTTTTGCACTGTTTAGGAGACTCAGACAGGCATTTAATGCCCTTGTCCCCTGCCGTCAAAGTTAGGTAGGGTGCACTGTATCCACAGTAGCAGTAGCTGCACCTACCGCATCCTTTTCCATTTTTACCCTTCTTGTCTATGTTGCCCCCTGTCGGTGACCCCTTGAGAGTATAAAAGGAGGCCCGAGCGCAACGTAGAGGGGGTTCGGAAGTTCAGAGGCTCGGCCAGTTCGGCTCGTTCAACGCCAGGAACACTCCCACGCTCAGTCTGGCAGCGTCCATCGCTCCCGAGCAAGAATCCAATATACACAAACAAGCAGCAGTAGGGTTTTACGCATCCGTGCAGCCCGAAGCTGGGTAAAATCGCCCGCGTGCACTGCCTCGATCCGCTCTTTGTGCGCTCTCCGCCCCCCACCGAACCGAAAGGGGCCCTGTCCCCATAGGTGTTGGCGGGAATCAGCATCGCCCCCGACATATGTGTTGTCATTTGATGAATGGGATCACATCATTAGGAGAATGATGTGATGGAAAAGACCCATCCGTTAGCTTAGCATATTGATCGCTCAATTTTATTGCTATTGCTTTCTTCATGTCATATACATATTCCTTTGACTACGAGATTATGCAACTCCCGGATACCGGAGGAATACCTTTTGTGCTATCAAATGTCACAATGTAATTGGGTGTTTATAAAGATGCTCTATAGGTATGTCTGAAGGTGTTTGTTGGGTTGGCATAGATCAAGATTAGGATTTGTCACTCCGAGTATCGAAGAGGTATCTCTGGGCCCTCTCGGTAATGCACATCATAAGAAGCCTTGCAAGCAATGTGACTAATGAGTTAGTTGCGGGATGATGTATTACGGAACGAGTAAAGAGACTTGCCGGTAATGAGATTGAACTAGGTATGAAGATACCGACGATCGAATCTCGGGCAAGTAACATACCGATGACAAAGGGAATAACGTATGTTGTCATTACGGTACGACTGATAAAGATCTTCATAGAATATGTGGGAACCAATATAAGCATCCAGGTTCCGCTATTGGTTATTGACTAGAGAGGTGTCTCAGTCATGTCTACATAGTTCTCGAACACATAGGGTTCGCATACTTAACGTTCGATGACGATTTTGTATTATACGAGTTATGTGATTTGGTGACCAAATGTTGTTCGGAATCCTGGATGAGATCACAAACAAGACAAGGAGTCTCAAAATGGTTGACAGGTAAAGATTTATATGTAGGACGATGGTATTTGGACACTGGAGGTGTTCCGGGGTTACCGGGTGCATATCGGGTCACCGGAAGGGGTTCCGGGCATCCCCCCATCAACTACATGGGCCTTAATGGGACAAGAGGAGGACAAACCAGCCCCCTAAGGGGCTGGTGTGCCCCATGTAGGATGAAATAAGGGGTAAGGAAAGAGGAGAAGGGAGAAAGGAAGGGGAGGGATTCGGCCTCCCCCTTCCTTCCCTCCTCCCTCCTCCTTCCTTTCCCCTCCAGATGGATATGGAAGGGGGGAGGCCGAATTGGGAGGTGCCCAAGTAGGATTCCTCCTACTTGGGGTCCCCCTTGGCTGCCTCTCCTCCTCTCTAACCTATATATATATTAGGGGGCACCGCTAGAATACACAAGAACGATTGTTAGCCGTGTGCGACGCCCCCTCCACAGTTTACGCCTCCGCTTATATTGGCGTAGTGCTTAGGCGAATCCCTGCGCGGATCACTTCACCATAACGATCACCACGCCGTCGTGCTGACGAAACTCTCCCTTGACACTTTGCTGGATCAAGAGTTCGAGGGACGTCATCGAGCTGAACGTGTGCAGAACTCGGAGGTGGTGTACGTTCGGTGCTTGATCGGTCGGAACAAGAAGAAGTTCGACTACATCAACCACATTGTCAAACGCTTCCGCTTTCGGTCTACGAGGGTACATGGACACACTCTCCCCCTCTCGTTGCTATGAATCTCCTAGATAGATCTTGTGTGAGCATAGGAATTTTTTTGAAATTGCATGCGACGTTTCCCAACAGTGGCATCCGAGCCAGGTCTATGCGTAGATGATATGCATGAGTAGAACACAAAGAGTTGTTGGTGGTGATCATCATACTGCTTACCATCAATGTCTTATTTTGATTCGGCAGTATTGTTGGATGAAGCGGCCCGGACCAACCTTACATGACCACGTTCATGAGACCGGTTCCACCGATAGACATGCAACTAGTTTTGCATAAAGGTGGCTGGCAGGTGTCTGTTTCTCCAACTTTAGTTAAATCGAATTTGATTGCGGCTGGTCCTTGTTGAAGGTTAATACAGCAAACTTGATAAATCACCGTTGTGGTTTTGATGCGTAGGTAAGAACGGTTCTTGGTAGAAGCCCATAGCAGCCACGTAAAACTTGCATCAACAAAGTAGAGGACGTCTAACTTGTTTTTGCCGGGCATGTTGTGATGTGATATGGTCAAGATATGATGTGATATACATTATTGTATGAGATGGTCATGTTGTGTAAAAGTTATCGGCAACTGGCAGGAGCCTTATGGTTGTCGCTTTATTGTATGAAATGCAAATGCCATGTAATTGCTTTACTTTATCGCTATGTGTTAGCTATAGTGTAGAAGCAATAGTTGGCGAGACGACTGTTGGTGCCAAAACCGGCGGATCTCGGGTAGGGGGTCCCGAACTATGCGTCTAAGGCAGATGGTAACATGAGGCGGGGGACACAATGTTTACCTCTCAATGGAGGTAATACCCTACTTCCTGCTTGATTGATCTTGATGATATGAGTATTACAAGATTTGATCTACCACGAGATCGGAGAGGCTAAACCCTAGAAGCTAGCCTATGGTATGATTGTTGTTGTCCTACGGACTAAAACCCTCTGGTTTATATAGACACCGGAGGGGCTAGGGTTACACACAGTCGGTTACAAGAGAGGAGATCTACATATCCAAATCGCCAAGCTTGCCTTCCACGCAAAGGAGAGTCCCATCCGGACACGGGACGAAGTCTTCAATCTTGTATCTTCGTAGTCCAACAGTCCGGCCAAAGTATATAGTCCTGCTGTCCGAGGACCCCCTAATCCAGGACTCCCTCAGTAGCCCCTGAACCAGGCTTCAATGACGATGAGTCCGGCGCACAGATTGTCTTCGGCATTGCAAGGGGGGTTCTCCTCCAAGTCCTGAGTACATGTCGTAGCGAGTTGTGTCTGGCCTCCCATGAATGTTGCACTCCTCGGCTTTTGTGCCTTAATAATGGCTATATTCCATGTGTTGAGCGAATGCGAGTGGTCGGGGTATTTTTACATTTACCACCCTAACCAGGTATATGAATCGTCTATTTAAACAGTCGGGGATCTTAAGATCTAGATCACACCACCTTCCAACAACGAGTATCCATCGGAGCGTGCCCGGAAAAATCCATCCCATCATGGTCGGCCACCGTAGCTCCTCCTCTCGCCCCTGTAGCCCTAAGCCAGGTAGTTGGGAGAAGTGTTCTATTCCCCATAGCCAACTAGTGGAGTTGCAGACCCAGGGGTTTCTCCCTCCTGCGTACATGGTCCCCGTCCGAGCTAGATTAACCACTTATAATGGCGGGGAGCAAGCGGAAAGCTTCCCCAACCCATCCACGGGGGAGCGGGTCTGCCTCGTCCCTTATTTATTGAGGGGCTCGGATTTCCAATCCATCCATTCCTCCGCGGGCTCCTGGAGTTCTATGGCCTCCAGCTGCATAATTTACTCCCGCCTCCATATTACACATCGCAGGCTACGTTGCCCATTGCGAGCTGTTCCTGGGCTGCGAAGCTCATTTCGAGCTATGGCAGAGGCTATTCTGCCTCGTGCCCCGTACACAGAAGGGGTTAATATTTCAAGTGGGCGGAGCCGAAGTATGGCGCATCACCGGGACCGGATACCTGTCCGGTACTCCGAAGAAGACATCCGAAGACTGGCCCTCCGAGTGGTTTTATATGGAGGACGTTCCCCTCCCAGACCCTATTCGGATGGGCCTTTCTGAGTTCAACAACGCCCCTTTGAAGAAACGCCGTAGCTGGCGCCCTCGGAGCCCCCAGGAGGAAGATAACAGAGAGGTCCTTTACCTGATGAGCCGGATAAAGACACTGGCCGAATCAGGACTGACAATAATCGAGGTTATGTCAGTATGTATAATGCGGGCGGTGCAACCACTTCAATATCGGGGACAACCCATGTGGCACTTCAATGGAGAAGACGATGCCACCCGCTGCGGCCGAAAAGGTCCGGACTCCGCCGTCGCTCTGGCGAAAATATTGTCTGATTTATATAAGAGAGAGGAAGAGGAGTTCATCCGTATTAAGCCACGGGATGGATTCTCCATGTACAACCCCCCAAACTGGGTGAGCTGCTGCTTTTTACTCCAAACCTTCCTGTTTTCTTTGTCATAAATATTTACCTTGCTATTTCATAATAGGAACTATGAAAAGCTCTGAGGGAGACTCAGAGCCCATCTCCACAGCTAGAGGACCCTGATCGGGCCCTCGATCCCGGACTCGAAGAAGAGCCGGACATATTCGTGGAGCTCATCGACATGACGTTTTATCAGTTAAGCTGCGATGGTGCCTTGGTGGCCATCACCGCCGATTATCCTGGACTGCTCCCTGCATCGCATGTAAGTAAAATCAGAGTCCCAACTTCCAAGAAGGATCCCCTTTTTCGCACTTCACCCACCGCGTACGTATGGTGCCTTGCAGGGAAGGCCCTCGGGACGCCATGCCGAACCCGCAGTGACTCAACAAGGGGCACCGAAATTGGGTAGGCTTAAAAGGAAGGCGGTCAGGACTGAGATGTCGTTGCAGAGGTATGAAAAAGAACCCTGCTCCATGGTTATTGTATTTAAAATATAATAACGTCCGTGGTTAAAACCAGGAAAAACGCTCGCTAGACCGTATCCGGAGAGCCTGCCGGCCATGCCTTCACCAGCCGGGCTCCAGAGCCGGACTTGGAGGCAGATGCTAACGTGGGGACAACGCCGGATATTCCTCCTACCGAGGATGCGGATAGGCTGTCTGCCACAAATTCCGAAGTGGAGAGTGCCATGAAGCACAGGCGTCGCCGGGCCGTACTCCGCGACCCCGATTTTTCTGAAGAGGGGTTTGATGCCTTCAACTCGGGGGACGCGTACATCCGAGCTGCTCAAAATGGTCTTGCCAGAGCCACGGACCAGTATGTAAAGGATATACAGGTAAGAAAATCTGATAATTATATATATACCAGTAGCCCCTGAGACTTGAAGCAGTTGGCAGAACTGATTTAAGGATCATTATTTGCATAGGTTCTTACTGAGAAGAATACCCAATTGTCTCAAGAGCTGGAGGAGTGCAAAGCCCAGCTACGGGCCGCAGTTGCCAAAATGGAGGAGTCCCAGAAGGCCCCATTTGGTAACCCTTGTTCCTATCGAAAAGAATGAGATGTACCAGTTAATATTTGGCTTGCATGCTAATCTAATCAATAGATTCTGCAGATGATCCCGAAGTGAATCCGGAGGAGCAACATGCTCAACGACAGCTGAAGGCTGGCGAGCGCGTGCTTACACAAGTAAGGCAGGAGAAAAACGATCTCCAAGATGCCAATACCCGACTGGATGTTGAACTGAAGGATGTTCGGGCCCAGCTGGCTGACTCCGTAAAGGAGAATAAAAGGCTTCGATGTGGCATTTTCAGTAAGTGCTTGAGCGAACTCCTATAGAGTTCGGCGAAGAAACCAGCTAACAGAGCTATATCTGTAGGTATGCTGACGGGCCGTCCCGGAGAGGAGATGCCCGGGTCTGCGAGAGATCTTCTGCCAGAGCTCTCACAACTGCACGAACAAGTTCGGCAGGTGATGCAGGACCTTGCCTAGGCCTTGTGGCCGTCTGCCTCTGTGCCAGGAGGCATGGGAGAGCTTGTAGACATACTCAAGGGAGCACGGCGGTGCTTCCGATTATGGAAGATATCTGCCTGCCGACAAGGTGCAAGGGAAGCCTGGGCCATGGTGAAGACTCGATATACCAAGGCTGACCCGAACCATATGGCCGAGGTCGGACCTGTAGGGCCTGACGGGAAAGAGATCTCCGTCAGCTTGGTGTATGACCAGGTGAAATTAGTCGCAAAGTATTCCCAACAGGATTGTAGGCTAGACAGCCTGTTGGATGGTATAGAAGAAGAATTTAGTCAGTCTAAGTGACTTTGTACTTCAAGTGACATATATTGTCCCTAGCCGGATTGTAAATCATTTGTCATGGCGGACCTTTTCGCTTCGACCTCCGGACCCGACAGTCCGGAGTGTATCTGAATACCCGCTCAGTTATGTAAAAACCAGGGTATGCGTGGAAACCAGGCGTAGGGGTCATAAGTGCTTGAACAGACAAGTACCCAACTAGTTATGTTATATTACATGGATAGTAAGAAACATCTTCCAGGGAGAATAGTTCCGTTAAGGGTTCCTTTCCCTGGGTACGCATGCATTAATGTGCATGTCCGAACTGTGACAAGAGACGCAGGATATAAACATCTGGGGGTATGTATTCTAATAAGTAAAAAAGTCATCCTTTGTTCGCTGACCGAATATTCCCTTAAGAACGCTAGCTTTCGGCTTCACCTAGTCTGAGGTACACGTCCGGCTGACCCGACAGTAACAATCGCAGAGGTGCTCCCCTTATGCCCTAGCCGAATTAACAGGAACGTAGGGCATAAACACAAGAGCCAGGCAACCCAGCTTGGCCAAAACTTAGGTTATATCGATGCATATAATGGCACAGAAAAGGTGCATGTGTAAAAATAACACATGTGCGGCAGGCATAGAGCCCGGATCATAATTATATTTAGCTTCTGTATAAGAAGCCCCCAGGTATAATGGGCGCGCTTAGCGCATACAAATTGTGCAATCAAGACACAGTTTAACCTCTGAAGGCCGCGAAGAAAAGGAAGAAAGATAGAAAATATAGATAACACACACACACACACACACACACACACACACACACACACACACACACACACACACATATATATATATATATATATATATATATATATATAATTGACGGAGGTAAGGAGACGAACACAGAGTACGACACTAGGCGTAGAACCTTCGGAGTCTGGCCGCGTTCCATGGGTTTGGCTCGAGTCGATTGTCCGATGCATCCCGCAGACGGTACGCTCCACCGGTCAGAACTTTGTCAGTAATGAAGGGACCTTCCCATTTGGGTTTGAGCTTATCCTTTTTCTTCTCTGGTAGGCGTAGAACGAGTTCACCAACATTATAAGTTTTGGCCCATACTTCTCTGCTTTGATATCGTCGAGCCTGTTGTTGATAGAATGTGGATCAGGCCTTTGCCACATCACGCTCCTCCTCCAGGGCATCCAAACTGTCCTGCCGATCTAGCTCGGCTTGTTTCTCTTCGTACATGTGCACGCGAAGTGAGTCATGAATGATGTCGCAGGGCAGTACCGCCTCTGCGCTGTACACCATAAAGAAAGGTGTGTATCTGGTAGTGCGATTTGGCGTGGTCCGCAGCCCCCATAGTACGGAGTCGAGTTCCTCGACCCAGTGCGTATCTGATTGCTTCAAGGACCGCACTAGTCTGGGTTTAATGCCACTAATTATAAGACCATTTGCTCGTTCGACTTGACCGTTAGTTTGAGGGTGATAGATGGATGCATAATCGAGCTTAATGCCCATTTTGTTGCACCAAGTTTTTACCTCATCGGCTGTAAAGTTTGAGCCATTATCGGCGATGATACTGTGGGGGACACCATAGCGGTGCACAACCCCGGATATGAAATCTATCACTGGTCCGGATTCGTCCGTTTTAACTGGTTTGGCCTATATCCATTTGGTGAATTTATCCACCATGACCAATAGGTACTTTTTCTTATGGCGTCCTCCTTTAAGGGGTCTGACCATATCAAGCCCCCAGACCGCAAAGGGCCAAGTAATGGGGATTGTTTGGATAGCGGTACATGGCATATGGCTTTGGTTTGCAATGAGCTGGCAACCGATGCAATGTTGAACGAGGTCCTGTGCGTCTGCTCGAGCTGTCGGCAAATAGAAACCTGTACGGAAGGCCTTACTTACAAGGGCCCGAGCTGCAGCGTGATGGCCGCCGAGTCCAGCATGAATTTCTGCCAAAAGTTGCCGTCCTTCCTCGGAGATGCACCTTTGCAGTACTTTGGTAGCGCTTTTCTTATAAAGCTCTCCCTCATGGACCTTGTAGGCTTTAGACCGCCGCACAATGCAACGTGCCTCATTTTGGTCCTTCGGGAGTTCTTGCCTATTTAGGTAAGCCAAGAAGGGTTCTGTCCACGGGGCAATGACAACCATAATCATGTGGGCCGAAGGTGTTATCTCGGTGGCGGAGCCTCCGATTACGTCAAAGTGTTCGAGGGCTGGTGTTGTGGCCGGATCCGGACTGTTGTTGCCGGTCTCCCCTTCCCACACCACAGATGGCTTAAACAGCCTTTCCAGGAAAATATTAGATGGGATAGGGTCGCGTTTAGCGCTGATTCGGGCGAGGATATCCGCCGCTTGATTGTTTTCTCGGACCACATGGTGGAATTCGAGCTCCTCGAATCGAGCTGACATTTTGAGGACATTGCGATAAGACACCATTTTTTGGGTCCTTGGCATCAAAATCTCCATTTATCTGGGATATTGCGAGGTTCGAATCCCCACGCACCTCTAGGCATTGAATGCCCATGGAGACTGCCATCCGAAGACCATGCAACAGGGCCTCATATTCGGCTGCATTGTTGGAGTCTGTGTATAATATTTGGAGTACGTATTGGACTATATCTCCGGTTGGGGATGTCAGGACGACGCCTGCCCCTAGACCCGCAAGCATTTTAGAGCCACCGAAGTGCATGATCCAACTGGAGTACGCGCCGTATTCTTTAGGGAGTTCGGCTTCTGTCCATTCGGTTATGAAATCGGCCAGTACTTGTGACTTAATGGCTCGTCGTGGTTTGTATGATATGTCGAACGGGAGGAGCTCAATAGCCTATTTAGCAATCCGGCCCGTGGCATCACGGTTGTTTATAATGTCGTTGAGTGGAACCTCGGAGGCCACCGTAATTAAACACTCTTGAAAGTAGTGTCGTAGTTTTCGGGATGCCATGAAGACCGCGTATGCTATCTTTTGATAATGTGGGTACCGGGATTTGCATGGAGTGAGGATAGTAGATACGTAGTATACCGACTTTTGAAGCGGGAACTTATGTCCGTCCGTTTCTCGTTCGATGACGAGCACTGCACTTACAACCTGATGTGTCGCCGCTATATATAACAGCATTGGTTCACCGATATTTGGCGTGGCCAAGATTGGGTTGCTGGCCACGACAGCTTTTATTTCTTCCAATCCGGCCGTAGTCGTGTACGTCCACTCAAAGTGTTCGGTGTGCTGAAGAAGGTGATAAAGAGGTAATGCCTTTTCTCCCAATCGGGAGATAAAGTGGCTTAAGGAAGCCACGCATCCAGTTAATTTCTGGATTTGCTTGAGGTTTGTTGGGATAGCCAACTATGACAGAGCTTGGATTTTAGCCGGATTCACTTCAATTCCTCTGTTGGAAACGACGAAGCCCAAGAGCTTTCCGACGGGTATGCCAAAAACACATTTTTTCGGATTGAGCTTAATGTCATATGCTCGGAGATTGTTGAACGTGAGCCTCAAGTCGTGTATCAAAGATTCGATGTGTCGGGTTTTAATTACCACATCATCTACGTATGCCTCCACTGTTTTGCCGATTTGTGCTTCTAGGCATGTCTGAATCATGAGTTGATAGGTCGCACCGGCGTTTTTGAGCCCGAAAGGCATGGTGTTGAAACAGAAGGGGCCATATGGAGTAATGAATGCCGTTGTGGCTGGATCGGGCTCCGCCATCTTGATTTGATGGTATCCGAAGTATGCGTTGAGGAAACACAATGAGTCGTGTCCTGCGGTAGCATCGATAATTTGATCGATGCGGGGGAGGGGGAAGGGATCCTTGGGGCAAGCCTTGTTAAGGTCCTTAAAATCTACACATAGGCACCAGGATTTGTGCTTCTTTGGTACCATCACCAGGTTTGCTAGCCAGTCTGGATGTTTTATTTCTCTAATGAATCCGGCCTCAAGTAACTTGGCTAGTTCTTCTCCCATGGCTTGTCGCTTGGGTTCGGAGAAACGCCGAAGAGTTTGCTTGACCGGCTTGTATCCCTTTAGAATGTTTAGGCTATGCTCGGCCAGCCCGCGTGGGATGCCTGACATATCTGAAGGATGCCAGGAGAAGATGCCCCAATTCTCGCATAAGAACTCCCACAGTGCGGCGTCTGTTGTGGGGTTCAGCTGTGCCCCGATGGATGCTGTTTTTGAAGGTCCATTGGGTGGACCTGGAATTTGACTATTTCGTCCGCTGGTTTAAAAGAGGTGGACTTGGGTCTTTTGTCGAGTATCACGTCGTCCCTGTCCACTGTAGAGCGCAATGCAGTTAGTTCTTCGGCCGCGAGGGCTTCGGATAACGCTTCGAGAGCCAGTGCGGCGGTTTTGTTTTATGCGCGGAGTGCTATGTCCGGATCACTAGCTAGAGTGATGATTCCATTGGGCCCGAGCATCTTGAGCTTCATGTACCCGTAATGGGGTATAGCTTGGAAGATCGTGAATGCCTCTCGCCCTAAAAGGGCGTGGTATCCGCTACTAAACGGGGCAACTTGGAATGTGATTTCTTCAGACCTGTAATTCTCCGGTGTGCCGAATACCACATCTAGTGTGATTTTTCCCGCACATCGTGCCCCCCGACTAGGGATAATTCCTCTGAAGGTCGTGCTGCTTTGCTCAATGCGGCTCTTGTCTATTTCCATTTTTCAAAGAGTCTCCTCATAGATGAGGTTTAATCCGCTGCCATCGTCCATGAGTACTTTAGTAAGCCGGAAGCCGTCCACAATTGGACTAAGGACCAAAGCGGCTCGAGCTCGGGCTGTGCGGAATTGAGGTTTGTCACTGGCATTGAAGGTTATGGCCGTGTGGTTCCATGGATTTATCGTTCCAACGTGGCAAACTTCGGCGAGGCTGCGAAGTGCCCGCTTGCACCTATTGCTTGAGGCGAAAGTCTCGAAGACTGTCAGTAATGTATTGTTATTTTCCGCGGGAGGGTGCTCTGCGGTATTATTGACGAGGAGGTCCTCGCCGCTCCTAGCCACCTGCCGGAGTATCCAACATGCTCTAAGGCTGTGTGTTGGCATGGTATCCGATGTACTGTGAATTTTGCATGGCCCATTGAGCCATCCCTCCAATACGGTTCCGCGCCCTATAGTGGGTTTTCGCTTCTTTGTAATTGGATTGGGTGACTTACGAGAGTACACCCTTTTAGTTTGGACAGAGGGTTTAGTTAGAGCCGGAGGATCCCAGAATTGTGTTTGGGATTTCCAAGTGCTTTCCATCGCACAGTACTTCCGTACTATGGACGCCAAGTCAGCGAAGTGTGTTATATCATGGCGACTTATGGCGTTGAGGATTCCCTTGTCCGTGCAATTTTTGCAAAAGAATGAAATTGCGTCTTCCTCGCGACAGTCCTTCTCCTTGCTTATTGCAAGGAGGAATCTGGCCTAATAGTGATGTACTGTCTCTTGGGGCTCTTGTCTAATATGGGAAAGATCACTTACGTGAGGGTGAGTGGGTAGATTTAAGTCCAAACCCTGGCCCGGTCTAAGACCCAAAGGATTTTCCGAGCTTGGTAGTTCGGGCTCGGGGACGTTGCCCAACGGTACTAGCCCGCTGTTCGATTCCAGGTTCGAAGCTTGGGCCATGTACTCCCGTAGACGGGTATCTGACTCAGAGGGCTCGGGAATCCAGACATAGTTTGTCTTCAAAATAGAGGAAGAATCACTGCATCGCTCCTCCACCACCGCTATCTGATGGGTAACCGGCAGAGAGTTAATCTCCCTTTGGTCGTTTTAAGCCCGATCCGATTATAGTTCGTAGCGACTCCCAAGGCGGCGATGTGATCCAAGAGCTTGTTCAAAGAAGAGAGCTCCATTGGATCCATCTGCTCGATGAATCCCGAGCCGACGTGGACGCTGTTTTTGATGACCGAGAAGCCATCGTCGGTGCGACGGCCGATGGGGCGGTCACGATGAAGCCGCCTAATCGGAGAGTTTGGCCTACAGCCAGGGCTCTGATACATCTTCACCGTATCTATAATTTTTGATTGTTCCATGCCAATATTCTACAACTTTCATATACTTTTGGCAACTTTTTATACTATTTTTGGGACTAACATATTGATCCAGTGCCCAATGTCAGTTCCTGTTTATTGCATGTTTTTTTGTTTCACAAAATATCCTTATCAAACGGAGTCCAAACGGGATAAAACTTGACGGAGATTTTTTTTGGAATATATATGATTTTTGGGAAGAAAATTCCACGCGAGACGGTGCCCAAGGTGGCCACGAGGCACGGGGCACACCTTCCCCCCTGGGCGCGCCCCTGACCCTCATGGCCACCCCGTAAGGCGGTTGATGCCCTTCTTTCACCGCAAGAAAGCTAATATACGGATAGAGATCGTGTTAAAATTTCAACCCAATCGGAGGTACGGATCTCCGGGAATATAAGAAACGGTGAAAGGGAAGAATCTGGGAACGCAGAAACAGAGAGAAACAGAGAGACAAGTCCAATCTTGGAGGGCATCTCGCCCCTCCCGTGCCATGGAGGCCATGGACCAGAGGGGAAACCCTTCTCCCATCTAGGGAGGAGGTCAAGGAAGAAGACGAAGGAGGGGGGCTCTCTCCCCCTCGCTTCCGGTGGCACCGGAGTGCCACCGGGGGCCATCATCATCACCGCGACCTACACCAACACCTCCGCCATCTTCACCAACATCTCCATCACCTTCCCCCTCTATCTACAGCGGTCCACTCTCCTGCAACCCGCTGTACCCTCTACTTGAACATGGTGCTTTATGCTTCATATTATTATCCAATGATGTGTTGCCATCCTATGATGTCTGAGTAGATTTTCGTTGTCCTATCGATGGTTGATGAATTGCTATGATTGATTTAATTTGCTTGTGGTTATGTTGCAGTCCTTTGGTACCCATCATATGATTGCACGCGTGTATCACACCCTAGGGTTAGTTGTATATTGATAGGACTATGTATTGGAGGGCAAGAGTGACAGAAGCTTCAACCTAGCATAGAAATTGATGCATATGGGATTGAAGGGGACCAATTTATCTTAATGCTATGGTTGGGTTTTACCTTAATGAACATTAGTAGTTGTGTATGCTTACTAATAGTTCCAATCATAAGTGCATATAATTCCAAGTCAGGGATGACATGCTAGCAGTGGCCTCTCCCACATAATACTTGCTATCGATCTAGTAAAGTAGTCAATTGCTTAGGGGCAATTTCGCAACTCCTACCACCACTTTTCCACACTCGCTATATTTACTTTATTGTTTCTTTATCTAAACAGCCCCTACTTTTTATTTACGTAATCTTTATTATCTTGTAAACCTATCCAACAACACCTACAAAGTACTTCTAGTGTCATACTTGTTCTAGGTAAAGCGAACGTCAAGCGTGCGTAGAGTTGTATCGGTGGTCGATAGAACTTGAGGGAATATCTGTTCTACCTTTAGCTCCTCGTTGGGTTCGACACTCTTACTTTTCGAAAACTGTTGCGATCCCCTATACTTGTGGGGTATCAAGACCTTTTTCTGGCGCCGTTGCTGGGGAGCAATAGCGTGGGGTGAATATTCTCGTGTGTGCTTGGTTGCTTTATCACTAAGTAATTTTTATTTGCTGTTCTTAGTTGTTTTCTATCTTTAGTTATGGGTAGGAAACGCAAAATACCAAAAAAATTAGTTGTACCTACTAAACCAATGGTTGAAGAACCACTCAAAATCTATCACACTGCTGAAGCTTATTACTTGGATCATCTTCGATCCCTATGTGCTCGTGATGAAACCCCAACTAGCTTAGTTGAGGGCAAATCTTTAGATGAGCATGCTTGTTATGTGCGACACCGAATATCTAAAAAAGGGAAAACTTTATTGGATTTAATTCATCGTTTGCAATGCTATGCTTGGAATCTATGTGAAATATATGATTGTACTTGTTGTTCTGAAGACCCTAAGAAACACCTTCCCTACCAATGTTTGTTTAGTGATAATGGAATCGTATCCTCTTATGCTAAGGGTGTTTATAGTTACTATGATGTTCAACAAATTGAAGAAATTGTTGCTTTTAAGAGTGCTTACGAAATTGCTTCTTTGATTGAAAAGTATGATGCTACTCTTTACAAATCTGAAAATTTTGCCATACTTAAATATTTCTATGATAATTATGCTTCTAATGCCTATGTTGAACCATATATTGAGGACTACTCAGCTGTCCAAGAAGAGACTAATATTTTGCAGGACTCTATGGAAGAAGAGATTGATGAAACTGTGAGCTCATTGGATGAAAAATATGATGAGAAGAGCGAAGAACAAAAGGAGGAAGAGTGGATTAGCTACCCGTGCCCACCTTCTAATGAGAGTAACTCTTCAACCTATACATTGTTTAATTTACCTTCGTGCTTACTGAAGGATGATTGCTATGATGATTGTTATCACCCCGTTGATTCTCTTGAAATATCCCTTTTTGATGATGCTTTGTATGCTTGTGGCCAAGATGCCAATATGAATTGTGCTTATGGAGATGAACTTGCTATAGTTCCTTATGTTAAACATGAAATTGTTGCTATTGCACCCACACATGATAGTCCTATTATCTTTTTGAATTCTCCAAACTACACTATATCAGAGAAGTTTGCTCTTATTAAGGAATATATTGATGGGTTGCCTTTTACCGTTGCACATGATGATTTTGATGAATATAATATGCATGTGCTTGCTGCTCCTACTTGCAATTATTATGAGAGAGGAACTATATCTCTACCTCTCTATGTTTCCAATATGATAAAATTGCAAGAAACTATTTATACTATGCATTGGCCTTTACTTTGTGTGCATGAATTGTTCTTTTATGACATGCCGATGCATAGGAAGAGAGTTAGACTTCATCATTACATGATATATGTTACCTTGTGCTCACCACTAAATTAAAAATAATTGTTAATTAAAATTGGCTTTGATATACCTTGGGATCCGGGTGGATCCATTACTTGAGCACTATATGCCTAGCTTAATGGCTTTAAAGAAAGCGCTGCCAGGGAGACAACCCGGAAGTTTTAGAGAGTCATTTATTTCTGTTTAGTGCTTTTATATAGTTTAAAAACAACAAAAATAAAGAGGGGAACCCAAAACTTTTTCAAAAAGGAAAGCGAAAGTGAGAAAGACAAGCATTGTTGAAGTGGGAGCTAGCCTTGAACTTTGTTCATGCTCACGGAACTTTGTGAATCTTGATTACAAAAACTTTTCAATAAAATTAATTATCCCCTTGTACAATTCCATTGTATTATAAAAATAATGTGCCAAGGTTTGCCTTTAGGATGTTTACATTTGCTTGATGGTTTGTACGGTGCAGGACAGAAACTTTGGCTGTAGTGCGCGATTTTACATTTTTTGCTGGAACGTAAAATGGTTCTGATTCCTTTTGAAATATATGACTATACAAATTTTTTATTTTTCCTAATTTTGGTAGAATTTTTGAAGTATCAGAAGTATGGTGAATTTTCAGATTATTACAGACTGTTCTGTTTTAGACAGATTCTGTTTTTGATGCATAGTTTGCTTGTTTTGATGAAACTATTGATTCATATCAGTGGATTAAGCCATGAAAAAGTTATATTACAGTAGACACAATGAAAAAACAAAATATGAATTGGTTTTCAACAGTACTTAGAGTAGTGATTTGCTTCATTATACTAACGGATCTTACCGAGTTTTCTGTTGAAGTTTTGTGTGGATGAAGTGTTCGATGATCGAGAAGGTCTTGATGTGAAAAGAAGGAAGAGAGGCAAGAGCTCAAGCTTGGGGATGCCCCGGAAGGCATCCCCTCTTTCTTCAACAATTATCGGTATGTTTTCGGATTCGTTTCGTTCAAGCGATATGTTGTAACATCCCAAAATTTCAATTTGGAATGTTATACATAGATCATTCTTGCATATCATATTTATTGCATTTCGTCTCGCGATCCTCGAAATCCTAAGCAACTCAAGGACCCTTGGAGAGAGTTGGGGATTTCCCCGGTTTTCAAATTTGATTTCTATCAAATTTTGAAACGAGGATTTTGGTTTTAATTATTTTTCTCTCCAAAAATATTTCATATTAATATATGAGAGGAGATAATATGACTTCTCCAAAATAAATGAAATATTGGAGGAAAAATATTAAAAATCAATTTTTGCTTTTATTTGGATTTTATTTGCATTTTTGGTTGCATTAGAAAAATTGCACGTTTTCAAAATTGCATTTTAGGGCCAAGAAAATGTTCATCTCGTTCTAAATATTTTATTTAGACAGAGAAAATTTGTTTTGGAATTTTTAAAATTTTATTTTATTTTCTAGGATTTTTCTGAGTTTCGGCGGAATTATTTAAAAAAACGCGCCAAGGCCTAGCTGGGCCGAAGCCCAGCGCCGGCCCACCTCCCCGCGCCGCCGTCTCCTAGCGGGAGACTGCGCCGCCGCCGCCGCCGAACGGGAGTCCGGCTTGGACTCCTCGTCCCCGCCGCGAGCCGCCACCCTGCCTTAAGCCGCCGCCGCCGCCCGTCGCCGCTGCCTCGCCGCCGCGCCGCCTCGCCGCCTTGCCCGCTGCCACGCTGCCCCACACGGGAGCCGCCGCCGTGCCGGACCTCGCCGGAGGTTAGCACCGTTCGTTTTTTTTAGAAAACCGGTTCGGTTTTCGTTAAGAAACCCTAGTCGTTTTTTTTCGGTTCGCCGGTTTTTTTTCCGGTTTTCGTTTAGCGGACGTTCGTCCGGACGTTTGTTTTAACGAACGGTTTTCACCCGTTAGTTATAGATAACGAACGCTCATTCGTTAGCCTGTTTGTCAGTTTTCTTTTTATCGGATTAATCCACTATTATTTCTGATCGCGATTTCGGATCCGATTTTCGTTTTAGTTTATCTTTTCGCTCGTTAGTCAGAATCAGGCGATTCAAGCGCCTAGATCTTCGTCTCGAGACCCTCTTTCCGCTTAACCAACTTGCATAAGTTTATGCTACTGTAAAATCTAACCTAGGTCCAGATTAGTAAAGGGATCTTGTTTCTTTCGCCATTAGAGTTTTGTTGCTCCGTTCGATTTGATTATTTTTGCAAACCGGAGTTCTTAAGTTGAACTTTCTGGTTAGATCTTCTTTTTTGAGATTTACCCGTGTTTCTTAGCTTGATTGCTTATGTATGCTATTTTTGTTTGTGATAGAATTCCCTGAGTGCGAAGCGTGTTATTTGGAGTCCCTAGGTTTCATGGATCGTCAGCAAGGCAAGTAACACTTTGATCATATCCATTTATCACCCAGTTTTTATGCATTAGTTCCAATCCTAAAACATTGCATGGTTAGGATGTCATTAACATGTGGGTTGGGAAGTAGTTGATGAGGTAGAACCTATTACCCTGTTACATTCAAACCCTTGGGAGTTACTTCTACGCGTTGCTTATATTGCTATGCTATGCTCGTAGACGTGGTTTGGGTGAGTGAAATCCATGACAAATGTGAGATTGATAATTAATGGTTCAACTTAAGGTGGCAACTTAAATACACATCTGGGTGGACTGAGTCACCTGGAGTACCCAGTGTTGCCTGTATTTCTGGAAATCCCGGAGTACCCGTGTGATCTTTCTATGGACCGCCACCCAGGCTCAAAGGGAACTGAGATTATTCATGCTAGAAACTTCCGTGTGCAACCACATGCTATTATGGGATCTAGCATGGTTGAGTAAGTTACGTGAAGCTCTTGAAGAGGTGGCTCAGCAGGTAGTGGGATTGTAGGTTTGGTATGGTCTGCCCAGAGTAGAGAGTTAATGTTTCTAAAAGACTGTGTCTCGGTCATCCGTTTCTCAAACACCCCGTAGTGCGATAAAACCAACGGAGGAGATCGAGTCTTGTGGGGAAAAGTGCGCAAACCACTGCAGAGTTTATAAACTAATCATGGTTAGCCGTGTCCCCGGTTATGGACAATCTTGAGTATCTAGTACTTGGAGTATCTTAAGTATCTCATCACTCTATATAAATATTGTTGGGTTGATAATTACCTTAATTGGGATTGAGTTGGAGGAACCTTCTCAATGATGTTTCAACTATCATGATAGTTAAATTAAAATCTATTCCTTTGTTGTAGGAAAAAATTGGCTTTTCGCAAAACGATAACCATAGAGCTTTCCACCAGCCAAATATGCATGTAGTGATAGTATTATTCTGTTCTTGCTTTACTTTGTTATTTTGCCAGCATATTCCATGTGCTGACCCGTTCTCGGGCTGCACCGTATTATGTTAGAGTTTTTTCAGACGAGGAGTAAGGTTCGTTAGGTCGTTGCCGTGCAGCTCAGCTATGTCATTGGAGTTGATGGACTCACTTTATCTTCCAAGCCTTCCGCTGTTATCGTATTAGATGGCCTTAAGCCATATTTATTGTAATAAGTTCTCTTTTGAGACATTCGATGTAATAAGTGTGTGATTGCTACTCTGTTATAAATCATCGAGTACTGTGTGTGTCAGCATTACCGATCCAGGGATGACACCGAAGCACAGAGACTTGACCGTTTGAGGTCAGGTCGCTACAAGATGGTATCAGAGCACACGCTGAGTGTAGGACATGTCCACTAAGCTATAGACATAGATCACTATTCTCTTCTCATTCTGACCCCTCTCCATTTTCTACTCTTTAGGATGGCGGATGCAAGTAACAAGTTTGCACAACTAGAGGAAGAATCATCTTTTGGACGACACCTGAAGGAAGTCACTAGGTACCTGAACATAGGAATACCAAGCTTCACCGGGACCTACAATGCCACTTTACCAGAAGAGGAGCGATGGATGATTCAAGTTCAAGTTCCAGGAAGGACCTTCACGCCAGTCACTAAACCCATAGAGTGTGCCTTCGATGCACCAACCTGGAGTTTAGGAAAGAGTATGGCAGCTCACATCACCATGGGACGCATTGGAGAAGTTTATCAAAAGGAGCTTAAAGACACTATCTACCAGATTTGTGGGCGCTGAGACGAGCAATGGGAGATGATCAGCACCAGGAAGGATAGATCAATTGCAGCTTTCATCCAGGAACTAAACCAACACATTCGACGCCAGGAGAATCAGATGTGCGCAGGCATGATAGATCTGAAGAAGTCAATGACTAGGATTGCGGAACTGGACGAGCAACTCAAGGCTACATGGGAAGATTATGAGGAGGAAATCGTCGTACTAGTGGAGAAGAATGACGACCTGATTAAGAAGATCGGAATATTCATGGGAGACCCCACACCAGTAGGAGAAGACGAAGAACCCAAGGAGATTCACCCGGAGGACTACATCATCATCGATGACACCGACTCTGACCTGAGCGATGATGACTTTGAAGACAAAGCTGGAGCAGATATCATGGAGTCTACAACCGAGGAATATTTTTAGTAGACCACCATATCAGTAGTAGTATTCCACCATGTAAATAGAGTAGTCCGAGCACTTTTGCGATAGTTAGACCGATTGTATGACTTGATTGATTGAGTGAAATGTTTGTGTTTGTCTCATGTGCATATGGGTAGTGCTCTCTCATTAGACCTCATTCTATTCTAATCCCTCCCCTCTAAACCCATCAGATGCCTCTAAGACATGACCCCAGATTTCGGAGCTCACTCAGTTGATCCAGCAATAGAATACCCTGATGCAGTTGTTAGTTCAGATACAAGGCAACAACAACAACAACAATCCACCACCACCACCACCACCAGTTGACAACTTAGCCCGTTTTCTGAGGTTGCAACCGTCGGTGTTTTCCAGTAGCACCGAGCCTATAGTAGCAGATGATTGGCTCCGCATGATTGGAAGGGAGTTAACCACTGTAGGATGTACTGATGCTGAGAAGGTGCATTTTGCCGCACATCAGTTGGATGGACCAGCAACATCATGGTGGGAGAATTACACTGTCACCTACCCTATAGCCACGGTGACATGGGACCAATTTCAGCAAGCCTTCCGTACATCCCATGTCTCAACTGGAGCCATGAATTTGAAGAAGCGTGAGTTTCGCAACTTACGCCAGGGGAAATATACTGTGGCTCAGTATGCGGATGAGTTTAGCAAGTTATCTCGCTATGCCCCTGATGATGTGGCCACAGATGCCGCAAAGCAGGAGAAGTTTATGGAAGGGCTGAATGATGAGATGAGTATGCAGTTGATGGTGGCAACATTCACCAACTACTGGGAGTTGGTAGATAAGGCTCTTATGATTGAAGGGAAGCAGCAGCAGATTGAGAGCCGTAAGAGGAAGTATGGACAAGGGAGGTATAACTCAGGAGCTCAGCAGAAGCCCCGCCTAACCCCGAACTCGGGGGGACTTGTTCATAACCATGGAGGCCACAACCATAATGGAGGAAGTAACCATAATCATACTGGCCCAAGGAATGGGAATGGGAATGGAGCAAGCAACAATCAGAACCGCCCAAATCCAGCCACACCCACCAAGAGGGACCTAAGCCACATTACTTGTTTCAAGTGCGGGAAGACTGTGTTGGGGAACGTAGCAGAAATTCAAAATTTTCCTACGTGTCACCAAGATCTATCTATGGAGAAACTAGCAACGAGGGGAAGGAGAGTGCATCTACATACCCTTGTAGATCGCTAAGCGGAAGCGTTCAAGTGAACGGGGTTGATGGAGTCGTACTCGTCGTGATTCAAATCACCGATGATCAAGTGCCGAACGCACGGCACCTCCGCGTTCAACACACGTACAGCCCGGTGACGTCTCCCACGCCTTGATCCAGCAAGGAGAGAGGGAGAGGTTGAGGAAGACTCCATCCAGCAGCAGCACAACGGCATGGTGGTGGTGGAGGAGCGTGGCAATCCCGCAGGGCTTCGCCAAGCACCATGGGAGAGGAGGAGGAGGAGAGGCAGGGCTGCACCAACGAGAGGAGAAGTTCTCATGTGTTATGGGCAGCCCCAGGCCTCTATTTATATAGGGGAGAAGGGGGCTGCGCCCCCTTTAGGGTTTCCCACCCCAAGGGGTGCGGCCAGCCCTAGATGGGACTTGGGGAGGCGGCCAAGAGGGGGAGAGAGGGGAGGCGCACACTAGGTGGGCCTTAAGGCCCATCTGGACTAGGGTTTGCCCCCTCCCACTCTCTCTTGCGCCTTGGACCCCTTGTGGGGGGCGCACCAGCCCACCTAGGGGCTGGTCCCCTCCCACACTTGGCCCATGCAGCCTTCTGGGGCAGGTGGCCCCACTTGGTGGACCCCCGGGACCCTCCCGGTGGTCCCGGTACATTACCGATATTGCCCGAAACTTTTCCGGTGACCAAAACAGGACTTCCCATATATAAATCTTTACCTCCGGACCATTCTGGAACTCCTCGTGACGTCCGGGATCTCATCCGGGACTCCGAACAACATTCGGTTACCACATACAAGCTTCCTTTATAACCCTAGCGTCATCGAACCTTAAGTGTGTAGACCCTACGGGTTCGGGAGACATGTAGACATGACCGAGACGTTCTCCGGTCAATAACCAACAGCGGGATCTGGATACCCATGATGGCTCCCACATGTTCCACGATGATCTCATCGGATGAACCACGATGTCAAGGACTTAATCAATCCCGTATTCAATTCCCTTTGTCTATCGGTATGTTACTTGCCCGAGATTCGATCGTCGGTATCCAATACCTTGTTCAATCTCGTTACCGGCAAGTCACTTTACTCGTTCCGTAACACATCATCTCGTGATAAACTCCTTGGTCACATTGCGCATATGATGATGTCCTACCGAGTGGGCCCAGAGATACCTCTCCGTTTACACGGAGTGACAAATCCCAGTCTCGATCCGCATAAAACAATAGATACTTTCGGAGATACCTGTAGTGCACCTTTATAGTCACCCAGTTACGTTGTGACGTTTGATACACCCAAAGCACTCCTACGGTATCCAGGAGTTACACGCTCTCATGGTCAAAGGAAGAGATACTTGACATTGGCAAAGCTCTAGCAAACGAACTACACGATCTTTGTGCTATGCTTAGGATTGGGTCTTGTCCATCACATCATTCTCCTAATGATGTGATCCCGTTATCAACGATATCCAATGTCCATAGCCAGGAAACCATGACTATCTGTTGATCACAACGAGCTAGTCAACTAGAGGCTCACTAGGGACATATTGTGGTCTATGTATTCACACGTGTATTACGATTTCCGGATAATACAGTTATAGCATGAATAAAAGACTATTATCATGAACAAAGAAATATGATAATAATCAATTTATTATTGCCTCTAGGGCATATTTCCAACAGACTGGACACTATGCCACGGAGCTCCCTGAAGGGAAGAATGGAAACGGAAACGGGAGCGCTGGGAAGAAGCCCAATCCATTCAACAAAGGACAAGTGAACCACGTTAATGTGGAGGAGGTTGAAGAGCAGCCAGACACGGTTATAGGTAAGTTTTTGGTTAAGTCATTTATCGCTCTTGTTCCTTTTGATACTGGTGCATCGCATTCATACATATCAAGGGAATTCGTGGATAAGTTTAAACTACCGACCCAAACCCTCAGGACCCCTCTGTTAGTAAGTTCACCTGGAGCAGAGTATATGGCTAGTCGATGGTGCGACTAGATACCCTTAACCATTGGTAGCCATGTTTTTCCGTCCGACCTAATTATCTTGGAGTCACAAGGATTGGATGTGATATTAGGAATGGACTGGATGTCAAAGTATGGAGGAAACATTGACTGTGTTAGTAAGTCAATTTGTCTCATCACCCCGGAGGGAAAAAGGATCAAGTATATATCTAGGCATGTGCCAAGAAGTAGTCAAGTAAATACCCTCATGGGTGTTGTTCAGGAGGAAGTGCCTGTAGTAAAGGATTACTCGGATGTTTTCCCAGAAGAGTTACCAGGCATGCCACCAGATCGAGATATTGAGTTTTTGATAGAACTATTGCCAGGCACAGGGCCAATATCCAAGAGACCCTATAGGATGCCCGCGAATGGTTTGGAAGAGATTAAGAAACAGATCAAGGAGTTATTGGAGAAAGGTTACATTCGACGGAGTTCATCACCATGGGGAGCCCCAGTGCTTTTGGTTGATAAGAAGGATAAGTCCCTAAGAATGGTTGTTGATTATCGGGCCTTGAACAAGGTAACGATTAAGAACAAGTACCCATTGCCGATGATCAATGATCTGTTTGACCAGCTGCAAGGAGATAAGGTGTTTTCAAAGATCGATCGGCAATCAGGATATCATCAGTTGAAGATACGAGAGAAGGATATACCAAAGACAACCTTCACCACACGTACATGCTATACGAATATACGGTAATGTCATTTGGACTGACTAACGCCCCTGCCTATTTCATGAGCATGATGAATAAGGTGTTCATGGAATATTTGGATAAGTTCGTTGTGGTGTTCATTGATGAATAATGGTATATTCGAAGAATGAAGAGGAACACAAAGAGCATTTGCGATTAGTTCTCGAGAGACTCAGGGAACATCAGTTATATGCCAAGTTCAGCAAATGCGAGTTTTGGTTGAAGGAAGTCGGATTCCTTGGACACGTTATATCAGGAGAAGGTATAGTAGTAGATCCCACCAAGGTTCAGTCAGTCACTGAATGGTTGGCACCCACTTCAGTTAGTGAGATCCGCAGTTTTCTTGGACTCGCAGGATACTACCGGAGATTCATTGAGAATTTTTCCAAGATCGCGAAGCCCCTGACAGGATTATTGAAGAAGGATACCAAGTTTAAATGGACGGAAGATTGTGAGGCAAGTTTCCAGGAGCTGAAGAAACGTTTGACTACAGCCCCAGTGCTGACACTGCCGGATATACGCAAGGATTTTCAAGTGTATTGTGATGCCTCTCGCTTAGGACTTGGAAGTGTGCTTATGCAAGACAAAAGAGTTGTTTCGTATGCCTCGCGACAACTAAAACCACACGAGTTGAATTATGCCACGCATGATTTGGAGCTAGTAGTCGTAGTGCATGCGTTGAAGACTTGGAGACATTACCTTATTGGAAACCATTGTGATGTGTACACTGATCATAAGAGTTTGAAGTACATTTTCACCCAGAAGGAGCTGAACCTTGGGCAGAGAAGATGGTTGGAGGTTATAAAGGATTATGACATGAAGCTTCATTATCATCCAGGAAAGGCCAATGTCGTAGCAGATGCTTTGAGCCGGAAGAGTTATGCTAATACCCTAATAAGCATGGGATTGCCAAAGGAGTTAGCAGAGGATCTCCGGGAACTATGTTTGGAGATTGTTCCTAGAGGTTTTGTTGCAACAATGGAGGTGCAGTCTACATTGTTGGAAAAAATTCGAGAAGCTCAGAAGGATGACAAAGAGATTGCCGAGATAAAGGACAAAATGAGTGAAGGAAAGGCCAAAGGTTTTCGTGAGGATGAGCACGACACCCTGTGGTTTGAGGACCGTGTTTATGTGCCCAATAACGCAGAGATTAGGAAGTTAATACTTCAGGAGGCTCATGACTCACCATACTTGATACACCCCGGAAACACCAAGATGTATTTGGATTTGAAGGAATGTTTCTGGTGCGCAGGGATGAAGAAGGATATCGCCGAGTATGTGGTCGTATGTGATGTATGTCAGAGAGTGAAGGCAGAGCATCAAAAGCCAGCAAGATTGTTACAGCCTATGCCGATACCCGAATGGAAGTGGGATAAACTTGACATGGATTTTATCACCGGATTTCCCAGGACCAAATCAGGATATGATTCTATATGGGTAGTAGTTTACCGCTTGACCAAAGTGGCAAACTTTATCCCAGTGAAAACAACTTATACTAGTGCAAAGTTAGCCAAGATATATATGACCCGGATCGTATGTCTGCATGGAGTTCCGAGGACCATCGTATCGGATAGAGGAACACAGTTTACTTCAAAGTTTTGGCATCAGCTGCACCAGACTTTGGGAACACGATTGGAGTTCAGTACAACATTTCACCCGCAGACGGATGGACATACCGAGATGGTCAATCAGATTCTGGAGGACATGTTGAGAGCCTGTGCGCTAGATTATGGATCTAGTTGGGATGACAATCTGCCTTACGCAGAGTTCTCATACAATAATAGTTACCAAGCCAGTTTGAAGATGGCACCGTTCGAAGCCCTGTATGGATGAAGGTGCAGAACACCGTTCATGTGGGATGAAGTCGGAGACCGACAGTTGTTTGGACCAGACTTGATCAAAGAGTCTGAGAAGAAGGTTAAACTGATCCGGGATAGACTGAAGATAGCTCAGTCCATACAGAAGAGTTATGCAGATTCGAAACGCAAGGAGGTAACCTATGAAATTGGATATCGAGCATATCTACGAGTATCTCCTTTGCAAGGAGTGAAACGTTTTGGAGTTAAGGGAAAGTTAGCCCCGAGATTTGTAGGACCATATCGTGTTTTGGAACGGATGGGAGAAGTTGCCTACAAGTTGGAGTTACCTGAAGGACTATCGGGAGTTCACAATGTGTTTCACGTTTCCCAGTTGAAGAAGTGCCATGCTGAGATGGCCGACATACCGCTAAGAGATACCGTACCCTTGGGGGCGATTCAGTTTGACAATGACTTGACTTATGAGGAGAAGCCAGTCAAGATTTTGGAGTTTGCTAATCGAGTCACCCGCGGCAAGGTCATCAAGTTTTGCAAAGTTCAGTGGAGCCACCATACCGAGGACGAAGCCACGTGGGAACGAGAGGATGATCTCCGCAAGGACCACCCACACCTATTTTCTAGCCAACCCGAATCTCGAGGGCGAGATTCATCTTAAGGGGGGGTAGGTTTGTAACATCCCAAAATTTCAATTTGGAATGTTATACATAGATCATTCTTGCATATCATATTTTATTGCATTTCGTCTCGCGATCCTCGAAATCCTAAGCAACTCAAGGACCCTCAGAGAGAGTTGGGGATTTCCCCGGTTTTCAAATTTGATTTCTAACAAATTTTGAAATGAGGATTTTGGTTTACTTATTTTTCTCTCCGGAAATATTTCATATTAATATATGAGAGGAGATAATATGACTTCTCCAAAATAAATGAAATATTGGAGGAAAAATATTAAAATCAATTTTTGCTTTTATTTGGATTTTATTTGCATTAGAAAAATTGCACGTTTTCAAAATTGCATTTTAGGGCCAAGAATATGTTCATCCCGTTCTAAATATTTTATTTAGACGGAGAAATTTTGTTTTGGCATTTTTAGAATTTTATTTTATTTTCTAGGATTTTTCTGAGTTTCGGCGGAATTATTAAAAAAAACGCGCCAAGGCCTAGCTGGGCCGAAGCCCAGCGCTGGCCCACCTCCCCGCGCCACCGTCTCCTAGCGGGAGACTGCGCCGCCGCCGCCGCCGAACGGGAGTCCGACTCGGACTCCTCGTCCCCGCCGTGCCCCCTCCCCCAAGGCACCTCCGCCCCCCTCCTTTATAAGCCGCGCACCCGCCGCCCTTGGAGCCCCATCCCGCCGCGAGCTGCCACCCCGCCGCAAGCCGCCGCCGCCCGT
>NC_041382.1:571384397-571423864 GCF_002162155.2 Triticum dicoccoides
CTGCCTCGCCACCGGGCCGCCTCGCCGCCTTGCCCACTGCCGCGCCGCCCTCGCCGCGAGCCGCCGCCTCGCGTAGCGCCGCCCCACACCAGAGCCGCCGCCGTGCCTGACCTCGCCGGAGGTTACCGCCGTTCGGTTTTTTTAGAAAAGCGGTTCGGTTTTCGTTAAGAAACCCTAGTCGTTTTTTTCGGTTCGCCGATTTTTTTTTCTGGTTTTTCGTTTAGTGAACGTTCGTCCGGACATTCGTTTTAACGAACGGTTTTCGCCCGTTAGTTACAGATAAGGAACGCTCGTTCGTTAGCCTGTTCGTCAGTTTTCTTTTTATCGGATTAATCCGCGATTATTTCTGATCGCGATTTCTGATCCGATTTTTGTTTTAGTTTATCTTTTCGCTCATTAGTCGGAATCAGGCCATTCAAGCGCCTAGATCTTCGTCTCGAGACCCTCTTTCCGCTTAACCAACTTTCACAAGATTTTGCTACTGTAAAATCTGACCTAGGTCCAGATTAGTAAACGGATCTTGTTTCTTTCGCTGTTTGAGTTTCGTTGCTCCGTTCGATTTGATTCTTTTTGCAAACCGGAGTTCTTAAGTTGAACTTTCTGGTTAGATCTTCTTATTTGAGATTTACCCATGTTTCTTAGCTTGATTGCTTATGTATGCTATTATTTGTTTGCAATAGAATTCTCGGAGTGCGAAGCATGTTATTTGGAGTCACTAGGTTTCGCGGATGATCAGCAAGGCAAGTAACACTTTGATCATATCCCTTTATCACCTAGTTTTTATGCATTAGTTCCAATCCTCAAACATTGCATGGTTAGGATGTCATTAACATGTGGGTTGGGAAGTAGTTGATGAGGTAGAACCTATTACCCTGTTACATTCAAACCCTTGGGAGTTACTTCTACGTGTTGCTTATATTGCTATGTTATGCTCGTAGACGTGGTTTGGGTGAGTGAAATCCATGACATATGTGAGATTGATAATTAATGGTTGAACTTAAGGTGGCAACTTAAATACACATCTGGGTGGATTGAGGCACCTGGAGTACCCAGTGTTGCCTGTATTTTTGGAAATCCCGGAGTACCCGTGTGATCTTCCTATGGACCGCCACCCAGGCTCAAAGGGAACTGAGATTATTCATGCTAGAAACTTCTGTGTGCAGTAACATGCTATTATGGGCTCTAGCATAGTTGAGTAAGTTACGTGAAGCTCTTGAAGAGGTGGATCAGCAGGTAGTGGGATTGTAGGTTTGGTATGGTCTGCCCGGAGTAGAGAGTTAATGTTTCTGAAAGACTGTGTCTTGGTCATCCGTTTCTCAAACACCATGTAGTGCGTGAAAACCAACGGAGGAGATCGAGTCTTGTGGGGAAAAGTGCGCAAACCACTGCAGAGTGTATAAACTAATCATGGTTAGTCGTGTCCCTGGTTATGGACAATCTTGAGTATCTAGTACTTGGAGTATCTTAAGTATCTCATCACTCTAAATAAATATTGTTTGGTTGATAATTACCTTAATTGGGATTGAGTTGGAGGAACCATCTCAATGATGTTTCAACTACCATGATAGTTAAATTAAAATCTATTCCTTTGTTGTAGGGAAAAATTGGCTTTTCGCAAAACTATAACCATAGAGCTTTCCACCAGCCAAATATGCATGTAGTGATCGCATTATTCTGTTCTTGCTCTACTGTGTTATTTTGCCAGCATATTCCATGTGTTGACCCGTTCTCGGGCTGCAACGTATTATGTTGCAGACTTTTCAGACGAGGAGTAAGGTTCATTAGGTCGTTGCCGTGCAGCTCAGCTATGCCGTTGGAGTTGATGGACTCACTTTATCTTCCAAGCCTTCCGGTGTTATCGTATTAGATGGCCTTAAGCCATATTTATTGTAATAAGTTCTCTTTTGAGACATACGATGTAATAAGTGTGTGATTTCTACTCTGTTATAAATCCTCGAGTACTGTGTGTGTCAGCATTACCGATCCAGGGATGACACTGAAGCACAGAGACTTGACCGTTTGAGGTCAGGTCGCTACATATGTGCAATCTGGAGCGTCTTTTGCATTTAGTTTTCATTTTTCCTTTATGCACCATGCTGGTATGAGATAGTCCTTGGTTGATTTATAGAATGCTCATTGCACTTCACTTATATCTTTTGAGTATTGCTTTATAGAATGCTTCATGTGCTTCACTTATATCATTTGAAGTTTGGATTGCCTGTTTCTCTTTACATATACAACCACCATTTGTAGAATGCTCTTTTGCTTCACTTATATTTTTTAGAGCGTGGGCATATATTTTGTAGAAAGAATTGAACTCTCTTCTTCACTTATATATATTTAGAGAGATGATAGGAACTGGTCATTCACATGGTTAGTCATAAAATCCTACATAAAACTTGTAGATCACTGAATATGATATGTTTGATTCCTTGCAATAGTTTTGCGATATAAAGATGGTGATATTAGAGTCTTGCTAGTGGGTAGTTGTGGATTGTAGAAATACTTGTGTCGAGGTTTGTGATTCCCGTAGCATGCATGTATGGTGAACGTTATGTAACGAAGTCGGAGCATGATTTATTTATTGATTGTCTTCCTTATGAGTGGCGGTCGGGGACGGGTGGTGGTCTTTTCCTACCAATCTATCCCCCTAGGAGCATGCACGTAGTACTTTGTTTTGATGACTAATAGATTTTTGCAATAAGTATGTGAGTTCTTTATGACTAATGTTGAGTCCATGGATTATACGCACTCTCACCCTTCCACCATTGCTAGCTTCTCTAGTACCGCGCAACTTTCACCGGTACCATAAACCCACCATACCTACCTATCATGGCATTTCCATAGCCATTCCGAGATATATTGCCATGCAACTTACATCATCATCATATACATGACTTGAGCATTCATTGTCATATTGCTTTGCCTGATCGTAAGATAGCTAGCATGATGTTTTCATGGCTTGTCCGTTTTTTGATGTCATTGCTACGCTAGATCATTGCACATCCCGGTACACCGCCGGAGGCATCCATATAGAGTCATACTTTGTTCTAGACATTGAGTTGTAATATTGAGTTGTAATTAAATAAAAGTGTGATGATCATCATTATTAGAGCATTGCCCTAGTGAGGAAAGGATGATGGAGACTATGATTCCCCCATAAGTCGGGATGAGACTCCGGACTTTACAAAAAAAATAAAAGAGGCCAAAGAAGCCCAAATAAAAAAAGAGGCCAAAGAAGCCCACAAAATAATAATAATAAAAAAGCAAAAAATGAGAGAAAAACAGAGAAGGGGCAGTGCTACTATCCTTTTTCCACACTTGTGCTTCAAAGTAGCACCATGTTCTTCATATAGAGAGTCTCTTGAGTTATCACTTTCATATACTAGTGGGAATTTTCATTATAGAACTTGGCTTGTATATTCCGATGATGGGCTTCCTCAAATGCCCGAGGCCTTCATGAGCAAGCAAGTTGGATGCACACCCACTTAGTTTCAGTTGGAGCTTTCATACACTTATAGCTCTAGTGCATCCGTTGCATGGCAATCCCTACTCACTCACATTGATATCTATTGATGGGCATCTCCATAGCCCGTTGATACGCCTAGTTGATGTGAGACTATCTTCTCCTTTTTGTCTTCTCCACCATCATATTCTATTCCACCTATAGTGCTATGTCCATGGCTCACGCTCATGTATTGCATGAAAGTTGAAAAGGTTTGAGAACGTCAAAAGTATGAAACAGTTGCTTGGCTTGTCATCGGGGTTGTGCATGATGTGAGTATTTTGTGTGGTGAAGATGGAGCATAGCCAGACTATATGATTTTGTAGGGATAACTTTCTTTGGCCTTGTTATTTTGAAAAGACATGATTGCTTTATTAGTAGGCTTGAAGTATTATTGTTTTTATGTCAAATGATAGACTATTTCTTTGAATCACTCATATCTTAATATTCATGCCATGATTAGATATGTGATCAAGATTATGCTAGGTAGCATTCCACATCAAAAATTATCTTTTTTATCATTTACCTACTTAAGGACGAGCAGGAATTAAGCTTGGGGATGCTGATACGTCTGCGTCGTATCTATAATTTTTGATTGTTCCATGCCAATATTCTACAACTTTCATATACTTTAGGCAACTTTTTATACTATTTTTGGGACTAACATATTGATCCAGTGCCCAGTGCCAGTTCCTGTTTGTTGCATGTTTTTTGTTTCGCAGAATACCCTTATCAAACGGAGTCCAAACGGGATAATAATTGACGCAGATTTTTTTGGAATATATATGATTTTTGGGAAGAAAAATCCATGCGAGATGGTGCCCGAGGTGACCACGAGGTAGGGGGGCGCGCCTAACCCCCTTAGGCGCCCCCTAACCTTCGTGGCCACCCCGTAAGGTGGTTGATGCCCTTCTTTCGCTGCAAGAAAGCTAATATCCGGATAGAGACCGTGTTAAAATTTCAGCACAATCGGAGTTACGGATCTCCAGGAATATAAGAAACGGTGAAAGGGAAGAATGTGGGAATGCAGAAACAGAGAGAGACAGAGAGACAGATCCAATCTCGGAGGGGCTCTCGCCCCTCCCGTGCGATGGAGGCCATGGACCAGAGGGGAAACCCTTCTCCCATCTAGGGAGGAGGTCAAGAAAGAAGAAGGAGGGGGGCTCTCTCCCCCTCGATTCCGGTGGCACCGGAGTGCCACCGGGGGCCATCATCATCACCGAGATCTACACCAACACCTCCGCCACTCCCCCCCTCGCTTCCAGTGGCACCAGAGTGCCACCGGGGGCCATCATCATCACCTGTATCTACACCAACACCTCCGCCATCTTCACCAACATCTCCATCACCTTCCCCCCTCTATCTACAGCGGTCCACTCTCCCGCAACCCGCTGTACCCTCTACTTGAACATGGTGCTTTATGCTTCATATTATTATCCAATGATGTGTTGCCATCCTATGATGTCTGAGTAGATTTTCGTTGTCCTATCGGTGGTTGATGAATTGCTATGATTGATTTAATTTGCTTGTGGTTATGTTGTTGTCCTTTGGTGCCCATCATATGATTGCGCGCATGGATCACACCCTAGGGTTAGTTGTATGTTGATAGGACTATGTATTGGAGGGCAAGAGTGACAGAAGCTTCAACCTAGCATAGAAATTGATGCATACAGGATTGAAGGGGACCAATTTATCTTAATGCTATGGTTGGGTTTTACCTTAATGAACATTAGTAGTTGCGGATGCTTACTAAAAGTTCCAATCATAGGTGCATAGAATTCCAAGTCAGGGATGACATGCTAGCAGTGGCCTCTCCCACATAATACTTGCTATCGGTCTAGTAAAGTAGTCAATTGCTTAGGGGTAATTTCGCAACTCCTACCACCACTTTTCTACACTCGCTATATTTACTTTATTGTTTCTTTATCTAAACAGCCCCTACTTTTTATTTATGTAATCTTTATTATCTTGCAAACCTATCCAACAACACCTACAAAGTACTTCTAGTTTCATACTTGTTCTAGGTAAAGCGAACGTCAAGCGTGCGTAGAGTTGTATCGATGGTCGATAGAACTTGAGGGAATATTTGTTCTACCTTTAGCTCCTCGTTGGGTTCGACACTCTTACTTATCGAAAACTGTTGTGATCCCCTATACTTGTGGGTTATCAGGCTCCCCTAGAGGTAATGTTCTCCCTAACAACAAGGCGAGCCATCAGGCCTTACCCATAGTGGAATTCTCAATGAAAGCACCAATATCGGTGTCAAAACCAGTGGATCTCGGGTAGGGGGGACCGAACTGTGCGTCTAAGGCGGATGGTAACAAGAGGCGGGGGACACAATGTTTACCCAGGTTTGGGCCCTCTCGATGGAGGTAATACCCTACTTCCTGCTTGATTGATCTTGATGATATGAGTATTACAAGAGTTGATCTACCACGAGATCGGAGAGGCTAAACCCTAGAAGCTAGCCTATGGTATGATTGTTGTTGTCGTACGGACTAAAACCCTCCGGTTTATATAGACACCGGAGGGGCTAGGGTTACACAGAGTCGGTTACAAGGGAGGAGATCTACATATCCGAATCGCCAATCTTGCCTTCCATGCAAAGGAGAGTCCCATCCGGACACGGGACGAAGTCTTCAATCTTGTATCTTCATAGTCCAACAGTCCGGCCAAAGTATATAGTCCAGCTGTCCGAGGACCCCCTAATCCAGGACTCCCTCAATGACCACGACGCTGCGATGGAGATCAAGGTGTCAAGCCGGTGACGATGGAGATCATGACGGTGCTTTGGAGATGGAGATCAAAGGCACAAGATGATGATGGCCATATCATGTCACATATTTTGATTGCATGTGATGTTTATCTTTTATGCATCTTATTTTGCTTAGTACTGCGGTAGCATTATAAGATGATCCCTTACTAAAATTTCAAGGTATAAGTGTTCTCCCTGAGTATGCACCGTTGCGACAGTTCGTCGTGCTGAGACACCACGTGATCATCGGGTGTGATAAGCTCTATGTTCACATACAATGGGTGTAAGACAGTTTTGCACATGCGGAATACGGATTAAACTTGACGGGCCTAGCATGTATAGACATGGCCTCAGAACACTGGAGACCGAAAGGTCAAACATGAATCATATAGTAGATATGATCAACATAGAGATGTTCGCCATTGAAAACTACTCCATCTCACGTGATGATCGGACATGGTTTAGTTGATATGGATCACGTGATCATTTAGATGACTCGAGGGATGTCTATCTAAGTGGGAGTTCTTAAGTAATTTGATTAATTGAACTTAATTTATCATGAACTTAGTCCTGATAGTCTTTGCATATCTATGTTGTAGATCAATAGCTTGTGTTGTAGCTCCCCTATGTTTTTGATATGTTCCTAGAGAAAACTAAATTGAAAGATGATAGTAATAATGATGCAGACTGGATCCGTGATCTGAGGATTATACTCGTTGTAGCACAACAGAATTATGTTCTTGATGCACCACTAGGTGACAGACCTATTGCAGGAGCAGATGTAGATGTTGTGAACATTTGACAAGCTCGGTATGATGACTACTTGATAGTTTAGTGCACCATGCTTTACGGTTAGAACCGGGACTTAAAAAACATTTTGAACACCACAGAGCATATAAGATGTTCCAAGAGTTGAAATTGGTATTTCAGACTCATGTCCATGTCGAGAGGTATGAGACCTCTGACAAGTACTTTGCCTACAAGATGGAGGAGAATGGCTCAACCAGTGAGCATGTACTAAGAATGCCTGGGTAGTAAATCGCTTGAATCAAGTGGGAGTTAATCTTCCAGATAATATAGTGATTGACAGAGTTCTCTAGTCACTATGACAAAGCTACTAGAACTTTGTGATAAACTATAATATGCAAGGGATGGCGAAAACGATTACCGAGCTCTTTGCGATGCTGAAATTGGCGAAGGTACAAATCATGAAAAAGCATCAAGTGTTGATGGTTCACAAGACCAATAGTTTCAAGAAAATGGCAGAGGAAAAGAAAGGGAACTTCTAGAAGAATGACAAGCAAGTTGCCACTCCTATGAATAAGCCCAAAGCTAGACCTAAGTCTGAAACTGAGTGCTTCTATTGCAAAGGGAATGGTAACTAGAAGCGGAACTACCCCAAATACTTAGAAGATAAGATGGATGGCAAAGTGAACAAAGGTATATTTTATATACATGTTATTGATGTGTATTTTACTAGTATTCATAGTAACCCCAAGGTATTTGATACCGGTTTAGTTGCTAAGATTAGTAACTCGAAACAGGAGTTACAGAATGAACAGAGACTAGTTAAGGGCGAGGTGATGATGTGTGTTGGAAGTGATCCCAAGGTTGATAAGATCACCATCGCACGCTCCCTCTACCTTCGGGATTAGTGTTGGACCAAAATAAATGTTATTTGGTGTTTGCGTTGAGCATGAATATGATTGGATCATGTTTATTGCGATACGGTTATTCATTTAAGTCAGAGAATAATTGTTGTTCTATTTACATGAATAAAACCTTCTATGGTCATACACCCAATGTAAATGGTTTATTGAATCTCGATCTTAATGATACACATATTCATAATATTGATGCCAAAAGATGCAAAGTTGATAATGATAGTGCAACATATTTATGGCACTGACGTTTAGGTCATATTGGTGTAAAGCACATGAAGAAACTCCATGCAGATGGGATTTTGGAATCACTTTATTATGAATCATTTGATACTTGCGAACCATGCCTCACGGGCAAGATGACTAAAACTCCGTTCTCCGGAACAATGGAGCGAGCCAATGACTTATTGGAAATAATACATACCGATGTATGCGGTCCAATGAGTGTTGAGGCACGCAGCGGGTATCGTTATTTTTCTGACCTTCAAAGATGATTTGAGCAGATATGGGTATATCTACTTGATGAAACACAATTCTAAAACATTTGAAAAGTTCAAAGAATTTCATAGTGAAGTGGAGAATCATCGTAACAAGACAATAACTATGATCTAATCGCGGAGGCAAATATTTGAGTTACGAGTTTGGCCTTCGTTTAAAACAATGTGGAATAGTTTTACAACTCACGCCACCTGGAACACCACAGCGTAATGGTGTGTCTGAACGTCGTAACCATACTTTATTAGATATGGTGCAAACTATGATGTCTCTTACCGACTTACCACTACCGGTTTGGGGTTATGCATTAGAGACAGCTGCATTCACGTTAAATTGGGCACTATCTAAATCCGTTGAGACGACACTCTATGAACTATGATTTGGAAAGAAACCAAAGCCATCATTTCTTAGAGTTTGGGGTTGCGATGCTTATGTGAAAAAGTTTCAAACTGATAAGCTCGAACCCAAATCAGATAAGTGCGTCTTCATAGGATACCCAAAAGAAACTGTTGGGTGCACCTTCTACCATAGATCCGAAGGCAAAATCTTTGTTGCTAAGAATGGATCCTTTCTAGAGAAGGAGTTTCTCTCGAAAGAAGTGAGTGGGAGGAAAGTAAAACTTGATGAGGTAATTATACCTTCTCTTGAATTGGAAAGTAGCACATCAGTGAAAACCATTCCCATGATGCCTACACCAACTAGAGAGGAAGCTAACGATGATCATGAAACTTCAGATCAAGTTATTACTAAACCTCATAGGTCAACCAGAGCACATTTTGCACCAGAGTGGTATGACAACCCTGTTCTAGAAATCATGTTAATAGACCATGATGAACCTATGAACTATGAAGAAGCTATGATGATCCCAGATTCCGATAAATGGCTTGAGGCCATGAAATCTGAGATAGGATCCATGTATGAGAATGGAGTATGGACATTGGTGGAATCGCCCAACGATCGGCAAGCCATTGAGAATAAATGGATCTTCAAGAGGAAGACGAACACTGATGGTAGTGTTACTATCTACAAAGCTCGACTTATCGCAAAAGGTTTTTGACAAGTTCAAGGAGTTGACTACGGTGAGACTTTCTCACTCGTAGCGATGCTTAAGTATGTCCGAATCATGTTATCAATTGCTGCATTTTATGAAATCTGGCAAATGGATGTCAAAACCTGCATTCCTTAATGGATTTCTTAAAGAAGAGCTGTATATGATGCAATCAAAAGGTTTTGGCAATCCTAAAGGTGCTAACAAAGTGTGCAAACTCCAATGATCCATCTATGGACTGGTGCAAGTATCTCGAAGTTGGAATATACTCTTTGACAAGGTGATCAAAGCATATGGTTTTATACAGACTTATGATGAAGCCTGTATTTACAAGAAAGTGAGTGGGAGCTCTGTAGCATTTCTGATATCATATGTGGATGACATATTATTGATTGGAAATGATATAGAATTTTTGGATAGCATAAAAGGGTACTTGAATAAGAGTTTTCAATGAAAGACCTCGGTGAAGCTGCTTATATATTGGGCATAAAGATCTATAGGGATAGATTGAGACGCTTAATAGGACTTCCACAAAGCACATCCCTCGACAAGATTTTGAAGAAGCTCAAAATAGACCAGTCAAAGAAAGAGTTCTTGCTTGTGTTGCAAGGTGTGAAGTTAAGTAAGACTTAAAACCCGAACACGGCAGAAGATAGAGAGAGAATGAAAGTCATTCCCTATGCCTCAGCCATAGGTTCTATGAAGTATGCCATGTGTACCTGACCTATTGTGTACCTTGCCATGAGTTTGGCAAGGGGGTACAATAGTGATCCAGGAGTAGATCACTAGACAGCGGTCAAAATTATCCTTAGGTACCTAAATAGGACTAAGGAAATGTTTATCGGTTATGGAGGTGACAAAGAGTTCGTCGTAAAGGGTTACGTCGATGCAAGCTTTGACACTAATCCGGATGACTCTAAGTCTCAATCTGGATACATATTGAAAGTGGGAGCAATTAGCTAGAGTAGCTCCGTGCAGAGCATTGTAGACATAGAAATTTGCAAAATACATACGGATCTGATTGTGGCAGACCCGTTGACTAAACCTCTCTCACAAGCAAAACATGATCACACCTTAGTACTCTTTGGGCATTAATCACATGGCGATGTGAACTAGATTATTGACTCTAGTAAACCCTTTGGGTGTTGGTCACTGGTACGTCCAATTAGCATCATGTTTTCTTACTATTATTTATAATGTTTTTATCCATAATAATGCTTTTTGGAGTAATTTTAATGCCTCTTCTCTCATAATTTGCAAGGTACACATCAAGAGGGAGAATTATGGCAGTTGGAAATCTGGACCCAGAAAAGCTACGTCAGGCCACCTATTCTGCACAACTCCAAACAAGCTGAAACTTCACGGAGATATTTTATGGATTATTTAAGAATTATTAGAGAAAATAACTACCAGAGGGGCCCACCAGGTGGGCACAACCCACCTGGGCGCGCCAGGGAGCCCAGGCACGCCCTGGTAGGTTGTGCCCTCCACGGCCCACCTCCGGTGCCCATCTTTTGGTATACAAGTCATTTTGACCTAGAAAAATAAGGGGAGGACTTTCGGGACGGAGCGCCACCGTCTTGATGCGGAACTTGGGCAGGAGCACTTTTGCCCTACGGCGGAGCGATTCCGCCGAGGGAACTTCCCTCCCGGAGGGGGAAATCATCGTCGTCATCATCACCAACAACTCTCCCATCTTGGGGAGTGCAATCTCCATCAACATCTTCAACATCACCATCTCCTCTCAAACCCTAGTTCATCTCTTGTGTTCAATCTTCGTTCACCGACCTGCAATGAAGAAGAACAAACGAAGAACGAGGAAGAGGAAGAACTAGGCTTAAGGAGAAAAGATAAAATATAAAAAAGTGGTAGATGATTGTTCGATTGTGTGTTGTTGTTCAATCGGCCGTCAACTCTCGTCTATATAAGAGGCGGATGGATTTCCCGTACAAGAAAATGACTTGCCTTGTCGTGCAAATCATCAAAATCTAGCCAAATTCAGACTTTTCATGACTCCCTGCCCGGATGTCCGGCCTAGCCCTGTTTTCTGACAACTTACTATTTTGGCTCTAGAATCCACATACGACCTCGGTATGCACAAAACCAACCGTATAGACGAGATGCACAACTTTCATGTTGAACACTTTTCGATATGAGGCCATCTTGAGGGTGTTTCAGGCCGTTTTCTAAAGTCCGCAGCAGAAAAACTTGTCCGGACGTTCGGACGATTTCCCGGATTGTCCGGCCTTTACCCAGATCATCCGGGACATGACCCAGATCATCCGGCTTCAACTTTTAGCTTCTGTTGTTTGGTTCAATTTTTCGGCCCCCGGTCGGATGATCTGGACCCCGGTCCGGATGATCCGGCCATGCAGTGTTGCAGCGCACAGTTTTGGTTGTAACTTTTGCATACGACCTCAGATTAAGACGATTTTTATACCAAAATCATCCGTTTCGACGAGACGAAGAACTTTTCTGTTTATGTATTTTTCATCGGAGGTCATCTTAATTAGGTTTCATGCTATTTTCTAATCTGATGTCAACACGGGTATCTCCGAAATTGTCATATCTTTTGCACTTGAGCTCCGTTTTAGTCCATCTTCATATTTATTTTGATCATCTTGAAGAGGGCCATCAAATGGTGACATGAAATCATAATTTTAACCTCATCCCATTATAGACTCAAGTCACTCTTTGCGACCATGCCATTTTTGAGCGTCAACACATGCGCCCTTGTTTTTCTGCAAACCTAGCGTGCCGAAAAATAACTTGTACCTTGTTGGTTCTAAGGATGATGTCAACACTCCATCGGCCATTTATATGCTTAGGGAGATAATTATATATTGGCCATATGGATCAGCAACCAAATGCAGCTAATCAAATGAATGATGATGTGGTAAAACCCTTGCATGATGTAAGAAGTTATATTGCGTCCATGGATCAAAATAAGTCCATAGAGGGTAACCAGTCATACCTGAGGATGTATTCCATGGCATCGGCATAAATGACATAGTTGGAGAATGTGGAGAATGTGTGCACCGAAGACGTTGAAACCTTCGGCTTGCTCGTTCATAATTTTTCACTCTTTTCCTTCTTTACAATTGCCGCACTTCTTGCAATAGAAGCTTGCACACCATTCTTCTTTTGAGTACTTCCTTTGGGAACCCATGCCATGTTTCTCTTTCCAAGCTCCTGTGCACTAATTTTATGTAATTTCTTCTTTTGCCAATATGATAAGCCGAATGGGCGCCCCGGCTATGATTTTGCTTGAACTAATGACACTTCTTGTTTTTTCCTTGTGCACTTTCAACATCTTTTCTTCAGATTTGGCACTTTGATTTTTAACAATTGATTGCTTTACTTCTTTGCCTTTTGTAGCCAATGTCAACACTTTAATTGGCTCTTCGTCATTTGAGATCGAATCTGAAATAGCACACTTACGACCATCCTTCTTGACCTTGTATACTTGCTTGACCACCTCTCTCTTCGTCCATGGGCTCCGGACCGATTCCTTTTTATTGAAACAGTCTTTAACATGTGATTGTTCAAATGTTGGTCCTCTCGGAGCTGCATAATATTTATGATATGGTTTAAAATAATATAGAGAATGTGCCATTGTATCATACCTGTCCCATGATGGATATGGATTTACGTGAGCATAGGGAGGCATCCACGACATTGGCATTGGCGGCCCAAAATAAGGATATGAACAAGTTGCATTCAAATTCTCTTCTTGCCAATATCGATCCTTGGATTTGTGCCTAGGGGGTGATCTTGATGCTTTTGCATTAGTTGGCTGATAAGCATTGTTCTCCTCACTCATCTTCTAATACTTTTCCAATAGTTGGGCGAAAGTGAATTTCGGTTTTTTACCTTTGTGCTTACATCGGCCTTTGTTTCCTTTGGTTGTGCTTGCACCGATCTTTGGATTTTCTCGTTGCCCCCCAGTCCTTGGCATCTCCATTGCAGCCTCGATGGAATTCCCACTCTCAAGATTATGTTCATTATGCTCTTCAACAACTTCTTTACTTGAAGGTTTGATCCCATCACTTGTAGTTTTTACCTTCTCTTTAAATGGATCGGCTTGAAGTAGCCAATGCAAAAACTTTTTGCCATTAGGACCAATCGGAATAGACTGGTCATCTCTTGGTGTTTCAACAAATTTCAATCATCCTTTTTCAATGGCCGATTTAACTATTTGATGAAACATGTTGCAATCCTCAAAACTATGCTTGAACGAATCATGCAACTTACAATACATTCCTCCTTGGATAGATGGCTTGACATGGTGATCAAGAATTCTAATGTAATTATTTTTCAATAACAAATCAAAGATTTGGTCACACATGTTTGAATCGAAGGTATACCTTTTGTTTTCTAGCCGATCTTGTTGTGAGAACGACTTTGGAGTTAAGCAAACGAATGGTTCAGATTTGGCACCTTCCCATTCGGCTATGAATTCTATTTTGCATTCTTTTTCCGATTTCTTTAAATAAGAAACTATACTAGCATCAGTTTTCCCAAAAGATTTTAACCTTGGATTTAAATTTCTGAAATCAAAGTAGTTAGAACATACATGTCTGAACTGAGACCATGTGTAAGCCAAGTATGATGCAAGCAAAGCTACCCAATTAGGTATGAACTTTAAATAAATCAATGGGAAACACTTTGGCTGCAGTAATAAGTCACTATCGGTCTCTTTGAATGGTACAATGTATTGACCGATATGCTTAGTAACAATTTTATTGCTAACAAGTAAATTACCCTTCTTCATTGGTCTTTGAAAATTACTTATGAGAATTTTTCTAATAGATGCATCAACAATAAAGTTGTGACCAAATATGAATATAGGTAAATTACTTGCTAGACATACCTCTTCAAATATGTTGGGAGAGCATGATGATTGCATGGCATGAATAATATCATGCTTTGCTTTTGGATGGCTTCCCAACACCGAGCCATAATTTTCTTCTTGATTCCGTGCATCATAAATTTGAAGATCTTTTTCAACCAAACTTTGTTCGGCTACTTGTTCTAGTCCTTGAAGCTCGTCAATTTCTATGGCACGAAACTCATAGGGCAGGAAGTAGGTTCCATTAACTTCATAAAAATCAAGTTGATTGCCTTGCTATGCTTTCCATGCCCTTTCTCAATAATGATTGCCTCTTTGGATTTGATGGACTCAGAATATATACTACTTGATTCGGCTTTTCCAATAACCGAATTTTCTTTGTTACCTGAATCAATAAATTTATCTTTTTGAATTTGCAAGGCTTCTCTCTCTTGTCTAATTTTAGTCCATATCTCAGCTTGGCGAGCTTTGAACCTTTTCATCTCAATTTCCATCCACTCCTCATCAGATTGACGCCAATACTTTGTGACTCTTTTGATAATGAGGTGCCGAAACTTTGCAATTGTTTAGGTGGTACACCGGATGGTACAACACTGGGTGACTGCATCATTTGCACAACTCTAGCTTTTACTGCAGCAAAATCATGAGGCTTCCCGCCTTCTATTAGTTCCTGTCGAATGGAGTTGCACAAATCCCAAGAGAATGTAAGCTTGTTCTCAACCACCCAGTCTAGATATGGTTGCCCCTGATGCTTTTAGACTCTTTTGGCAATGAGATGTTGCCGAAATTCTGTAATTGTGTAGGGGGGACATGATATTCCACGGTAGTAGGTGAAGGCATTTGTGCTCATGCAGAAGTTTCACTTATTCGACCATGTCCATGAAGGTGCGGAGCCGAATTATGGACATCAAGAGTTGTGTATGGTGCCAAAAAATTAGTAGCATTAGGTGTAGCATATGATGTTTGAGGGTAATTGGCCAAATAACTAGTAGTAACATGGCCAATTCCCCTATCCACCGGCACGTTTGGATTAACGTACTGCAAGTTATTTGCCGATGAATAAAAACTTAAAACACTTTGTTGCATACCATTGGACGTTCCTACATAGGGTGTCTCAACTTGATTAGCTGAACTCATCATGTTATTCATCGGCATATAAATTTGTGGGGTTGTTGATGCATGAGAGTTGGGATACATATGTTGCATGTTGCTAAAATTATATGAAGTAGAATCATGGAGATTTTCTTGCATCGGCCCTTGCACATAATTAGATGCATGATTGATAAAGCTAGGGCTAGCTGATACATTATCCTCGTCAGATGATCTAGCAACAACATATGCATTATTTGCATCTACATATGTGAATTTAGTATTCATATTACCTTTGTAGATTGCAAACCCTAGATGACGATCTCTTCGTAGCAAGAACGGGTCGGAGACCGTTAAAAGCTTCGTCCCTAGCGGAGTCGCCAAAAAGTGTGTTCGCACACGAACACGTCACCATGTACCTCCAACGCCGAGGGTGATGCACCACAGCTCACATCAAAGGAGACCCACCGGAAGCGCGGTACGCAAGACAATCCGGCGGGCGCTTTTGTAGACCCGAAACCCCACATGCCCGGGAGGGACCCCGTCAGGACGCGCGGCGGCTATGGGCTGCCCTAGGTCGGCCTGACCACCCCTAAGGCCTTGAGGTTCGCCGCCCTGCAATGAAGAAGAACGAACGAAGAACGAGAAAGAAGAAGAACTAGGGTTAAGGAGAAAAGATAAAAGATAAAAAAGTGGTAGATGATTGTTCGATTGTGTGTTGTTGTTCGATCGGCCGTCACCTCTCGTCTATATAAGAGACGGATGGACTTCCCGTACAAGAAAAGGACTTGCCTTGTCGTCCAAATCATCAAAATCTAGCCAAATTCGGACCTTTCACAACTTCCGGCCCGGATGTCCGGCTCGAGGCCCGGATGATTCGGCCTAGCCCAGTTTTCTGATAGCAACTTACTGTTTTGGCTATAGAATCCACATACAACCTCGGATTTGGACGTTTTTAATATCAAAATTGTCCGTTTCGACGAACGAAGAACTTTCATGTTGAACACTTTTCGACCTGAGGCCATCTTGATGGTGTTTCAGACCGTTTTCTAAAGTCTATAGCAGAAAAACTTGTCCGGACGTTCGGACGATTACCCAGATTGTCCGGCCTTTACCCAGATCATCCGGGACTTGACCTAGATCATTCGGCTTCAACTTTTAGCTTCTATTGTTTGGTTCAATTTTTCGGCCCCCGGCAGGATGATCTGGACCCCAGTCCGGATGATCCGGCCATGCAGTGTTGCAGCGCACAGTTTTGGTTGTAACTTTTGCATACGACATCAGATTAAGACGATTTTTATATCAAAATCGCCGTTTCGATGAGACGAAGAACTTTTATGTTGAAGGATTTTTCATCGGAGATCATCTTAATTAGGTTTCATGCTACTTTCTAATCTGATGTCAACACGGGTATCTCCGAAATTGTCATATCTTTTGCACTTGAGCTCCGTTTTAGTCCATCTTCATATTTATTTCGATCATCTTGAAGAGGGCCATCAAATGGTGACATGAACTCATAATTTTAACCTCATCCCATTATAGACTCAAGTCACTCTTTGCGATCATGCCATTTTTGAGCGTCAACAGTCTCCTTATAAAATGGTTTATGGAAAAGCTTGCCATTTGCCTATTGAGTTACAACATAAAGCATTTTGGCCAATCAAAGAGCTCAACTATGATTTCAAACTTGCTGGTGAAAAGTGGTTATTTGATATTAGCTCATTAGATGAATGGAGAACCCAAGCTTATGAAAATGCAAAATTATTTAAAGAAAATGTTAAAAGATGGCATGACAAAAGAATTCAAATGCGTGAGTTTAAGGTCGGAGAATATGTTCTTTTGTACAACTCTCGTTTCAGATTCTTTGCAGGAAAACTCCTCTCAAAATGGGAAGGCCCATATGTCACCGAGGAGGTTTATCCGTCTGGAGCCATCAAAATAAATAATTCCGAAGGTACTAACCCGAAGGTTGTCAATGGGCAACGAATAAAGCATTATATCTCAGGTACGCCTATTAATTTTGAAAGTAATATTATCCAAACTATGACACCAGAAGAACACATAAAAGAGTCCTTCCGGAACACTCCAGAATTGTGAAAATAAGGAGGTACATGATACGGTAAGTAAACGGACTCTGAAAAATCCACAAAAATAGTTTTTATCAGTTTTGGAATATTTAAGAATTTTGGGAATAAAGAAACTTCCAGGAAGCGTCCATGGTGTCTTGTGCCCACCTGGGACACCTTCTGTACTCCATTTTTCTACCATATACTTGCCCTCCAAGATAAAAAATCTACATATACTTCCCGAACCTGTTGATCATCGTATCGCGGACAAATCCTCTGTTATCTTTTCTTATTGTTTTCTATCAGATCTGCCGAGCAAGGCATCATGTCTTGTTCTTCATCCAACAACGTGGAAGAGGATGCTTGGTTGATGAAGATCGAGCTAAAGAGAGAAGAGCCCTTGGAATCCTCGGAGTAGATGAGATCAAGGAGGTTACCGTAGATCAGCCTCCGGCCTTCGAACAAGTGCTGCCAGCTGAAGAGGAGGAGGAAGATATCCTTAAACCTTACTGTACTCATCTTACACCTGCTAAGATTGAAGCCTTTCGCATCATTAAGATAGTTCGCACACAAAATAAGTATCTCACTCGTGAAAATATTCTGCATCAAGAGCATATCACCCATCTCCGGAGCGTCATCCGTCGATTGGAAAATCTCTTGATCCTTAAGGACAGAATATCTACTTCATCACCATCATCATCCCCACCACCAAAGGAGAATTGAGTATTGGGTATGGGCACTCCCCTTGGCTTCCGCCAAGCTTGGGGGAGGTGCCCCGGTATCGTAACATCCCACTATCTTTTTGCTTTTACTTATTTTTAGTTCGATCCTTTTGCTTTAGATGAATAAAAGTTTAGTTCGATCCTTTCTTCTTTGAGAGTTTGCTTAGTGATCTATCCTTGTAATCGTGTGCAAGTTATATAATAAAATTTAGTTTGAGTTTTTGCTTTCTTTACTTTCATGTTGCAAATAAAAGAAAATAAATAAAAAGGAAACAAATAAAAGAAAGGAAATAAATAAAGCAAAGATTATATACTAATCCTATGGTAGGTGATGGCACCACATGAGGAAAAGTATAAGTAGAAAAATATATTAGAGATTGACAAACATATCATTAGTCAATGATGCAACTCATGAAAGAATTAATAAGGGATGAGAAGATTCACATCTAAATATACTGTCCTAGAAATCTTTTGTGATTGTGAGCCCTCATCAAAATATTATATGCCAAAATTGTTGACGTTGGACAAGGAAGACAACCTAATGATTTATGTTTGTTCATATCCACATAGAAGTCATATTGTCATAGATCCTTTAACATGTGGCACTTTCCCCTATCTTTGCTAGCTAAAAATTCTGCACTAAGTAGAGATACTACTTGTGCATCCAAAAACCCTTAAACCCAAATCTTATTTTCAAGTGTCCACCATACCTACCTAGGGATTGAGCAAGATCCCTCAAGTAAGTTGTCATCGGTGCAAAAAGGCAATAAAAATTGCTTATAAAAGTGTGAGATCATTTAGTGTAAGAGAAAATTGAGCGTTGCACGAACTTGTGATGGTGAAGAATAAAAGCGACAGACTGCATAATAAAGGTTGATATCACAAGGGGCAATGTAACTTGACATTCTTTTGCACTAAGGGATTGAGCATACAAACAAATAAGTGCATGGCAACCTCTTCTTCCCTCTGCGAAGGACCTATCTTTTACTTTTATGCAAGAGTCAAAGTTTTTCTCTCTATTCCTTTTATTTTTCTCCTTTGGCAAGCATCATGTGGTGAGGAAAGATCTAGGCACATATATCCAGTTGAATATGGGTGGCATGAGTTATTATTGTTGACATCACCCTTGAGGTGAGTACGTTGGGAGGCGAAACCATAAGCCCCTATCTTTATATGTGTCCGGTTGAAATGTTTTGCTCATGTGTATGCGGTGAGTGTTAGCAATCATAGAAGACTATATGATGGTTGAGTATGTGGACTTGCCTAAAGGCTCCGACACGTGACCCTTCCTGAAAATATGATGAATTGTAGTTGCAAAGTTGACTGAGAACATAGTTTGTTGGTTTCTAATAGAGTTTTTGCTTTATACTTCGATTGTGTGATGAACTATTACTTATTCATGAGAAGTATATGATAAAAGTTCTACGATAAAAGTCCAATGTTTAATTTTGTTGCTATTATAAGAAACAACATAATGCTTCTATGTCCGTATTTTGTTTTTATCGACACCTCTCTCTCAAAGCATGTGGACATGTTTTTCGATTCCGGTTTTCGCTTGAGGACAAGCGAGGTCTAAGCTTGGGGGAGTTGATACGTCCATTTTGCATCATGTTTTCTTACTGTTATTTACAATGTTTTTATCCATAATAATGCTTTTTGGAGTAATTCTAATGCCTTTTCTCTCATAATTTGCAAGGTACACATCAAGAGGGAGAATTCTGGCAACAAATCTGGACCTAGAAAAGCTACGGCAGGCCACCTATTCTGCACAACTCCAAACAAGTTGAAACTTCACGGATATTTTTATGGATTATTTAAGAATTATTGGAGCAAATAACTACTAGAGGGGCCCACCAGGTGGGCACAACCCACCTGGCCGCACCAGGGAGCCCAGGCGCACCCTGGTGGGTTGTGCCCTCCTCGGCCCACCTTCGGTGCCCATCTTTTGGTATATAAGTCATTTTGGCCTAGAAAAAAATAAGGGGAGGACTTTCGGGATGGAGCGCCGATGTCTCGAGGCAGAGTTTGGGCAGGAGCATGTTTGCCCTCCGGCGGAGCGATTCCGCAGGGGGAAATTTCCTCCCAGAGGGGGAAATCATCGTCATCATCATCACCAACAACTCTCCCATCTTGGGGAGAGCAATCTCCATCAACATCTTCAACAACACCATCTCCTCTCAAACCCTAGTTCATCTCTTGTGTTCAATCTTGTTACCGGAACTATAGATTGGTACTTGTGGGTGACTAGTAGTGTTGATTACATCTTGTAGTTGATTACTATATGGTCTATTTGGTGGAAGATAATATGTTCAGATCCAATATGCTATTTAATACCCCTCTGATCATGAGCATGTTTATCATTTGTGAGTAGTTACCTTTGTTCTTGAGGTCACGGGAGAAATCATCTTGCAAGTAATCATGTGAATTTGATATGTGCTCGATATTTTGATAGTATGTATGTTGTGATTCCCTTAGTGGTGTCATGTGAACATCGACTACATGACACTTCACCATATTTGGGCCTAAGGGAATGCATTATGGAGTAGCAATTAGATGGTGGGTTGCAAGAGTGACAGAAACTTAAACCCCAGTTTATGCGCTATTCCGTAAGGGACCGATTGGATCCAAAAGTTTAATGGTATGGTTAGAATTTATTCTTAATACTTTTCTCGTAGTTGCAGATGCTTGCGGGAGGGTTAATAATAAGTAGGAGGTTTGTTCAAGTAAGAACAACACCTAAGCACCTGTCCACCCACATATCAAATTATCAAAGTAGTGAACACAAATTAAACCAACATGATGAAAGTGACTAGATGAAATTCCCGTGTACCCTCAAGAAAGCCTTGCTTATTATAAGAGACCGTTTTGGCCTTTCCTTTGCCTCAAAAGGATTAGGCTACCTTGCTGCACTTTTGTTACTACTATCGTTACTTGCCCGTTACCAATTATCTTGCTATCAAACTACTCTGCTACTTACAATTTTAGCACTTGCAGACATTACCTTACCGAAAACTACTTGTCATTTCCTTCTGCTCCTCGTTGGGTTCGACACTCTTACTTATCGAAAATAGCTACAATTGATCCCCTATACTTGTAGGTCATCAGTCACATGGCGATGTGAACTATTGGTGTTAAATCACATGGCGATGTGAACTAGATTATTGATTCTAGTGCAAGTGGGAGAGTAAAGGAAATATGTCCTAAAGGCAATAATAAAGTTTTTATTTTATATTTCCTTATATCATGATAAATGTTTATTATTCATGCTAAAATTATATTAACCGGAAACTTGATACATGTGTGGATACATAGACAAAACACCATGTCCCTAGTAAGCCTCTACTAGACTAGCTTGTTAATCAAAGATGGTCAAGTTTCCTAACCATAGACATGTGTTTTCATTTGATGAACGGGATCACATCATTATAAGAATGATGTGATGGACAAGACCCATCCGTTAGCTTAGCATATTGATCATTCAGTTTTATTGCTATTGCTTTCTTCATGTCATATACATATTCCTTTGACTATGAGATTATGCAACTCCCGGATACCAAAGGAATACCTTGTGTGTTATCAAACGTCACAACATAACTGGGTGATTATAAAGATGCTCTACAGGTATATCCGAAGGTGTTTGTTGGGTTGGCATAGATCGAGATTAGGATTTGTCACTCCGAGTATCGGAGAGGTATCTCTGGGCCCTCTCAGTAATGCACATCATAAGAAGCCTTGCAAGCAATGTGACTAATGAGCTAGTTGCGGGATGATGTATTTGGAATGAGTAAAGAGACTTGCCAGTAACGAGATTGAACTAGGTATGAAGATACCGACGATCGAATCTTGGGCAAGTAACATACCGATGACAAAGGGAATAACATATGTTGCCATTATGGTACAACCGATAAAGATCTTCGTAGAATATGTGGGAACCAATATGAGCATCCAGGTTCTACTGTTGGTTATTGACCGGAGAGGTGTCTCGGTCATGTATACATACTTCTCGAACCCGTAGGGTCCGCACGCTTAACGTTCGATGACGATTTTGTATTATATGAGTTATGTGATTTGGTGACCGAATGTTGTTCGGAGTCCTGGTTGAGATCACATACATGACGAGGAGTCTCGAAATGGTCGAGAGGTAAAGATTGATATATAGGACGATGGTATTCGGACACCGGAAGTGTTCCGGGGTTACCGGCTGCGTATCGGGTCACCGGAAGAGGTTCCGAGCACCCCCCCCCCCAGCAACTACATGGGCCTTAATGGGCCAACAAGGGGACAAACCAGCCCCCTAGGGGGCTGGTGCGCCCCATGTAGGCTGAAATAAGGGTTAAGGTAAGAGGAGAAGGGAGAATGGAAGGGGAGGGGAGGGATTTGGCCTCCCCCTTCCTTCCCTCCTCCCTCCTCCTTCCTTTCCCCTCCGAATGAATATGGAAGGGGGAGGCCGAATTGGGAGGCGCCCAAGTAGGATTCCTCCTACTTGGGGCACCCCCCTTGGCTGCCTCTCCTCCTCTCCAACCTATATATATAAGGGGGGCATCGCTAGAACACACAACAACAATTGTTAGCCATGTGTGGAGCCCCCCCTCCAAAGTTTATGCCTCCGGTCATATTGTCGTAGTGCTTAGGCGAAGCCCTGCGCGGATCACTTCATCATCACTGTCACCAGGCTGTCATGCTGACGAAACTCTCCCTCGACACTTTGCTGGATCAAGAGTTCGAGGGACGTCATCGAGCTGAACGTGTGCAGAACTCGGAGGTGCCGTACGTTCGGTGCTTGATCGGTCAGAACGAGAAGAAGTTCGGCTACATCAACCGCGTTGTCAAATGCTTACACTTTCGGTCTACGAGGGTACATGGACACACTCTCCCCCTCTCGTTGCTATGCATCTCCTAGATAGATCCTACGTGAGCATAGGATTTTTTTTGAAATTGCATGCTACGTTTCCCAACAGTGTCATGCAATAAATTGGTTTTGTTGGAACGTCGTTTTTCCACCCGAATGGGAGCATGTACTAAGATATGAGGCCACGAGTTCCATAGTGTTGCTACAGTGTACTAATCTATGCAGAGTGTATAATTTATCGATAGCCGCATCCTCGATTATGGACACAATTTGTAGTAGGTCACACTATGGGTCATCAAAAATAATTAGCATGCACACTTAATAACACCGAGTTGCACATGCAGAAATTGGTGATTGTGTGATGATTACTATGGTTGATGTTGGTGTGACCGAGTGAGGACCATGATGGTAAGATACCGAGGGTGGTTACGAGGTAACCCCAATATGGATAAGTTGGTCCAAGGGACCGTGACGAGATTTCACATACACAGTGAGGTTAATAGCATCATGTTCATGTGCATACTTTAATATGTTAAATGCCTTGTTATTGTTTGCCATGTTTGCTTTTTTTGTTGTGCGATTGCAAGTACTTTCAAAGTACTCATCTGGCGTGTCATGCCAGATGCGGGGAAGGCCATGCAAGGAGTTGATGTCGGCCGGTACTTCGCGTTCTAGGTCGTGTCCCAGCAGTGTCCTTGTGGAATGGAGTTCCACTACCCTGTTCTTTCGCTGGCGAGTAGATGTTTCCACTATCGTCGAGCCTCGAGTTGTTCACTAAATAATTTACATAGTGCAGCCGCACTGTGTGTGCCGCTTGGCCTCGCTTTCTTATGTAATCATTGAACCTATGTATCCGTAAGAGATCAATAAAGCGATCATGTTTGTACCAAGTTGTTGTGTGTTGGCAGAAGACATGATCTCTGGGCTAGCAATGCAAGGTAAACTGGTTGCTCTGATCCGGGGTGCCACTGATGCTTTACTTTCTTGTTTCAATCTTAGCAATGAAAGAATAAAAAGATCATATCCTAATCCCATGGGGACTAATGACTTCACATAAAAAAGTATAATTGATAAAATTTGTTGAAGATTAACAAACATAGAGTTGGTCGTTCATGCAATTCATGAAAAAGTAATAAAGAAAGAGAGTTTTCACATATAAATATACTATCTTGGACATATTTTATGACTGTGAGCCCCCATCAAATATTCTCTACTTGATCAATTAGTTTATGTTGGACAAGTAAGACAATGTAATGAGTTATGTTTTCTTATATTCACATATAAGTTATATTGCCATGGATCCTCTAACATGTGGTGCTTGCTCATAATCTTTGCTAGCCAAACTTTCATACTAAGTAGGAATACTACTTGTGCATCCAAAAACCCTCGAACCCACTTTCTTGCCATGAGAGTCCACCATATCTACCTATGGATTGAATAAGATCCTTCAAGTAAGTTGTCATCGGTGCAAAAGGCAATAAAAATTGCTCCTAAATATGTACGATCTTTTATTGTAAGGAAAAATAAGCTTTGTACAAAGTTGTGATGGTAAAGAAATAAAAGCGACGGACTGCATAATAAAGGTTGCTATCACAAGGGGCAATATAAAGTGACATTTCTTTCCATTGCTTGCACATCCAAAAATAAAAACCACATGACAGTCTCTGCTTCCCTCTATGAAGGGCCTATCTTTTACTTTTCAGTGTTTACTTTTATGCAAGAGTCAATAATGTTCATCCTTATTCCATGGTTAATTATTCTCCACTTGGCAAGCATCATGTGATGGGGAAAGGTCCAGGCACATATATCCAGTTGGATGTAGGTAATCATGAGTTATTATTATTGATATTATCCTCGAGGTAAATAAGTTGGGAGGTGAAAACAATAAACTCCCATCTTCCTATGTGTCTCATTGAAACTTTTGTGCCAAAAATATGCCTTGAGTGTTAGCAATCATAGAAGACTATATGATAGTTGAGTATGTGGAACTTGCTAAACAAAATCTCTTACATAGACTCTATTTGGAAATATGATGAATTGCAATTGTCTCAATGAGTGAGAACATAGTTTGTAAGTTTTCAAGAAGGTTTTATGGTTCATACATTAGTATTATGGATGAATTGTTACTTGATCATGAGAAATTTTATGATAATATATTGCTTCTATAATAATAATCATGATGCTACCATGTTCGTATTTTGTTTTATCGACACCTCTCTCTATATACATGTGGTCATGATTATTGAGCTTGGCGTTTGCTTGAGGGAAAACGAGGTCTAAGCTTGGGGAGTTGGTACGTCCATTTTACATCATGTTTACCTACTGTTATTTATATTGTTTTGATCATTATTTCACTTTATGATGCAATTCTAATGACTTTTCTCTCTTAATTTGCAAGATTTACATGAAGAGCGAAATTGCCCACAGCTGGAATTTTGGAGCTCCAAATGACCTGATAATTTATGGAGAATTATTTTGGAATTAATAAAAAATATTGGACAAAGAATCACCAGGAGAGGTCCCACCATTGAGCCACAAGCTCAGGTGGCGCACTGATACGTCTCCAACGTATCTATAATTTTTGATTGTTCCATGCTATTATATTATCAATCTTGGATGTTTTATAATCATTTTATAGTCATTTTATATCATTTTTTGTACTAACCAATTGACATAGTGCCAAGTGCCAGTTGTTGTTTTCTGCATGCTTTTTACATTGCAGGAAATCAATACCAAACGGAGTCCAAATGCACCGAAACTTTTTGTGGATTTTTTGGACCAGAATACAACCAATGGACCGAAGAAGCACCTGGGGATGCTCCTAGGGGAGCACAACCCACCTGGGGGCCTAGGCGCGCCCTGGTGGGTTGTGCCCACCTCGGGTGCCCCCCGGACTGCCTCGTTGCTCTATAAATACTCCAATATTCTAGAAACCCTAGGAGAGTCCACGGAAATCAATTCCAGCTGCCGCAGAGTCCAGAACCACCAGATCCAATCTAGAGACCATCGCGGAGGGGTTCACCACTTCCATTGGTGCCTCTCCGATGATGCGTGAGTAGTTCTTTTTAGACCTTCAGGTCCGTAGTTAGTAGCTAGATGGCTTCCTCTCTCTTGTTTGATTCTCAATACAATGGTCTCTTGGAGATCCATATGATGTAACTCTTTTTGTGGTGTGTTTGTTGGGATCGGATGAACTTTGAGTTTATGATCAGATCTATCTTTTTATCCATGAAAGTTATTTGAATCATCTTTGATCTCTTATATGCATGATTGCTTATAGCCTCGTATTTCTTCTCCGATATTTGGGTTTTGTTTGGCCAACTTGATCTATTTATCTTGCAATGGGAAGAGGTGCTTTGTAGTGGGTTCGATCTTATGGTGCTTGGTCCCAGTGACAGAAGGGGAACCGACACGTATGTATCGTTACTACTAAGGATAAAACGATGGGGTCTATCTCTACATAGATAGTTCTTGTCTACATCATGTCATCATTCTTATTGCATTACTCCGTTACCCCATGAACTTAATACACTAGATGCATGCTGGATAGCGGTCGATGTGTGGAGTAATAGTAGTAGATGCAGGCAGGAGTCGGTCTACTAATCTTGGACGTGATGCCTATATAATGATCATTGCCTGGATATCTTCATGATTACTTGAGGTTCTATCAATTGCCCAACAGTAATTTCTTTACCCACCGTTTGCTATTTTTCTCGAGAGAAGTCACTGGTGAAACCTATGCCCCTGGGTCTCTTCTTTAATATATTTGCCTTCGCGATCTATTTTCCTTTGCTTTTATTTTCAGATCTATTAAACTAAAAATACAAAAAATACCTTGCTGCAATTTATTCTTATTTATTTTATTTGCTGTTCGATCTATCAATCTACTACAATTTATTCACGTCCATTTTGCCAATTTCTGGCACCATTATCCGAAAGGGATTGACAACCCCTTTAAGACGTCGGGTTGCGAGTAGTTGTTATTTGTGTGCAGGCGCCGCTTACGTGTTGTTGCTTGGTTCTCCTACTGGTTCGATAACCTTGGTCTCATCATTGAGGGAAATACCTATCATCGCTGTGCTGCATCATCCCTTCCTCTTTGGGGAAATACCGACGTAACTTCAAGCCGCATCAAAATGAATTTCTGGCGCCGTTGCCGGGGAGGATCTTCAACATATACCAGGTTCCTAATCACAAATCTCATCTCCTTGCAATCTACATTATTTTCCATTTGCCTCTCTATTTCCTCTCCCCCACTTCATAAAACTTGCTATTTTATTTGCCCTCTTTTTCGTTTGCCATTTTCTCGCCAGATCTATCCTTTGCTTGCAATCATGAGTGATTTCGGTATGACACCAACATATGGTGGCCTAACTCCTAAGATTGGACATACGGGCAATCTGGATGCCAAAACTTTTATCTTGGGGCAAGGAAATGTTATGGGAAAAGAACTTATCCAAGAATTTTTCAATTGTGTTGGGAATTTAAGCCTTGATGATGTTCCTATACTTAAAACTACTAGATCCTATGCGGATGTGTCGGTGTACTAGATTAGGGGTACCCTAGTACCCCGAACTTGTGCACGTGAAGTTGCAGCACCCCGCGGCAAAGGCTTGCCGGGTGATCACCAAGATCCCCCAAGGTTCCCTTGGAGCCATCCAAGAACAAAGTATTTAGGCTAAGGAGACAAGACCCCAACAAGAGGAGCTTGCCGGGAAGGCCAACCAAGGCGCTCCAATGAACTTGCCGCGACGCGCCACGCGCTTCGGCAAGGCAACAAGGCCCCGGCAAGAGGAGCTTGCCGGGAAGACAAACCAAGGTACCTCGAAGCCCGGTGAGCGACAAGCTTCCGGACCCGACAAGATAACAACAGCGGCAAGGCGCTTGCCGCGGCAGGCGGCCACTCTGTGTCCACGCTCCAGCGCATCCACCAACGTGTCGCTCTGGGGGCCTCTCCGGACGTGCGTGGCAGGTGGCTGTGCAGCCAGCGGTGCGCAGTGGCATGCGAAGCTGACAAGATCGCCATCATGGCGAATGGTGGCGCCCCGAACGGTCCTTTTCTGCACTGTTCGGGCGACTCAGACGGGCATTTAATGCCCTTGTCCCCTGCCGTCAGGGTTAGGTAGGGTGCACTGTACAAGCAACTGTATCAACTACCTCGCTTTTTACGTTTTTACCCTCCTCTGCGTTGCCACCTGTCGGTGACCCCTTTAGCGTATAAAAGGAGGCCCATGCGCAACATAGAGGGGGTTCGGCTCATAGGTTCAGAGCCTCAGGCAGTTTGCTTGGATCCATTGGTAGCCCAGAGAACATCACACTCTCACTTTGGAGAGCAAGAACACCAGATAATACAACCAGACAAGCAGCAGTAGGAGTGTTATCTCTCCGGAGAGCTCCGAAGCTGGGTAAACTGCTCGTGTGCCTCGCCTCGATCTGCTCTTCGTGCGATCTCCGCCCTCCGCCGAACCGAAAGGGGCCCGGTCCGCCGGCCCCATAGGTGTTCGAGGATCAGTTTCCCCGACATCTTTGGCGCGCCAGGTAGGGGGCGACGAGATTGCGTGAACCTGATCCGGCATTCACACGAGCTAGATCCTTATTCCCTTCATCAACATGCCACCGAAGAAGAAGACTTCGGCGGCGGCCGCCCCATCCACGTCCCTTCCGCCACCGTTGGAGCAAACGAGTGGTGGGATGGACTCCGGCGGAAGAAAGGACATCGACGAGGAAGCCCATAATGCCGCCAGGTCCAAGAACAAGGCTGCACAAACCTCGGCGACTGTACATGTTCCACGGCACTCTCAGGAGGCGCAAGATCAACAGCGTCATGGCACTAGCAGTGCCATACGCATGATAGCCCAAGACCAAGCTGGTGGATCTTGGGCTGCTCAAGACCAGCATGCACGCCAGTGTGCTGGCACGAACGGGGCGCGGTCGCCTGGACGGGATACTACTCCTTCTAACATAGTTAGAAGTTCGAGCACGTCCCGCTCCTCGCGCCGTCCGCCACTGCCACCCACTACCCCAGCAGAAGCTTTGGCGCGAGCTCAACTTCTCCTAGATTACCCTCCGACGTCAGACAAGATCGACGAATGGAGAGCCACCATTCAGAGTCTCATCGGCTACGCCAACGGCGACACTCCACGGCGGCCGAGCGCGTCGCCGCCGCGGCAGGACCACCGGACGCGAGCCGGTGGCGACGAAATGGGCGGAGGTGCAACTACCATGCAATCACCACCCCGAAGGCCAAGATCGCCGACTCGTCGGATCCACCTCGACAGTGACTCCACTGCATCGTCGGATCCACGAGCTCGTCGTGATCAGCGCCAAGTTCTTCATGATCGACAACAAGAAGACGCTCGAACCCGCATCGAGCGCCGAAGAGAAGCGCGACGTCAATCCAACAAGTGCGATGGGCCCTCTGTTGACATGCATGCGCCAGGGGAACCAGGCGATCTGCTGTATGCGGTAGGTTGTCCTGCGTTCACTCGTGAGCTGCGGCAAGTCCAGTGGCCTAGTACAAAGAACTTCAAGCCAGACGTACCGGAGAAGTACGACGGCAAGACGCATCCGTCAGAGTTCCTCAGCATTTACACTATTGCCGTGCAAGCCGCCGGGGGACGAGATGACAAGATCCTTGCCAACTACTTCCCGCTGGTGCTCAAGCCCAATGTCAGATCCTGGCTCATGCACTTGCCGGACAACTCCATATCCTCTTGGGCCGATCTGTGCCATCAGTTTGTTGGCGCCTTTACCGGCGGACACAAGCCTCATGGCCAGGAGAGTGATCTTCATTTGCTCGCCCAGAAGGAAGGAGAGCCCCTGCGCAAGTACATTCAGAGATTCAGTAGCGTGCAGCACAACATCCCAGACGTCCACCCTGCCGCGGTGATCAGCGCGTTCCATCAGAACGTGCGGAACCGCAGGATGCGGGAGGAAATGGCGATGTGCAAGATCAGGGACGTCAGTGAGTTATATGCACTGGCCGACAAGTGCACGCATGCTGAGGAAGGGAGGAGACTCCCCGGAGAAAATATAGGAGTGGGAGGATCTGACAGCGAAGATGCCGCCCCGACAAGGAAAACCCGGTGGCGGAACAACAGAAGGAGGAAAGGCAAAGAAGTGCTAGTTGTTGAGCAGTCCGGCAACGGTGGCGGCGCCAAGGAAGCCAAAGCTGGTGACTCCGGCAAGGAGGTTGCCGCGAAGGTGGCGGTCGCCGACAAGCAGGATGGCACCAACAAGCAGTATTGCAAGATTCACCACACCAAGGGCCATGATCTTCAGAACTGCAAGAGGGTCGAGCAGCTTGTTGAGCAACAGAAAGCTGAATACGAGCGGCGTGACAAGGAGAAAGCCCAGGAAGGAGCTGGTGGATCCGGCAAGAAACGTCCCGGCCGAGGAGGACGCCGCGGCAAGGCCAAGCAGCGGCAAGGAGACAGACCTCCTCGCGGCCGCGACAACGATGAAGATGACGACGACGATGAAGATATGGATGATGAGGAGACCGATGAGCAGGAGTTCCAGAAAGCTACAGAGGTCCTGTGCGTTGACGGTGGTGCTTCTCTGCATGCCTCGCACCGCCAGCTCAAGCAGTGGATGCGGGAGGTTAATGCAGCAGAACCACCCGTCGAGTCACACAGGCCTCTGAAATGGTCCAGCACGCCTATCATCTTTGATATTGAGGACCACCCGGATCGCATAACTGCGGTCGGGTGCTTGCGGATGTTGGTTTCACCAACAATCCGCAACCTCAAGGTCACTAAGATGCTAGTTGACGGCGGGGCCGGTTTGAACTTGATCTCCTCCATGGTGCTCCAGAAGCTCCAGATCCCTGACAGCGAGCTCGAAGAGACCGGCACATTTCAAGGAATCAACCCGGGAAGGAGCAAGCCAAAGGGAAAGATCACATTGCCGGTAACATTTGGCAGTGAGCTGAACTTCAGGACTGAGAGGGTCACGTTTGACGTTGCCGATTTTCCATTACCTTACAATGGAATCCTTGGCCGTCCAGCACTCACCAAGTTCATGGCAGCCTCTCACTATGCGTACAACCTACTGAAAATGCCAGGCCCAATAAGTGTCATCTCTGTCCCTGGCGACAAGAAGGATGCTCTTATCTGTGCCGACAAGATCTACCGGGAAGCAGCCGCAGCAGAACGAAGGACACTTGCCGCTGAAGCTCCCGGGGGGGAAGAAGAAGACCAAGTCCGGCAAGAGCTCTGATGCCCACTCCGGCAAGCGCACCTCTTCGGAGTGCTGCGCTACCGCCGAGGACACACCATCGAGCTCCACCGGCAAGTGCAAGAAGACGATGGCAGCTCCACCCGAGACTAAGAAGGTGTCCGCCAAAGAGGATGGCACTGGTGGTACCTTAACCATCAGCGCCACTCTTGACCCCAAATAGGAAAGCACGCTCGTTGCTTTCCTGCGGGCGAATATCGACGTGTTTGCGTGGCAACCGTCTGATATCCCCGGTGTTCCCAGGAAAGTGATTGAGCACCACCTTGCCGTCTGTCCTCATGCGCGTCCCGTCAAGCAGAGAGTCAGGAAGCAGGCAGTTGAGCGCCAAGAATTCATCGCAGAAGAAATCAAGAAGTTGGAAGCAGCAGGCCTTGTCAGAGGAGTACTCCATCCCACGTGGTTGACCAATCCTGTTGTTGTGCGCAAAGCTAACGGGAAATGGAGACTTTGTATTGACTTCACTGATGTTAATAAAGCTTGTCCCAAAGACCCATTTCCCTTGCCGCGTATTGACCAGATTGTTGACTCCACAGCCGGATGTGATTTGCTTTCATTTCTTGATGCATACTCAGGATATCATCAGATCTTCATGGCAGAAGAAGATGAAGAGAAAACCGCATTGATCACCCCGTGTGGCACATACTGCTTCGTACGGATGCCTTTCGGTTTGAAGAATGCTGGTTCAACATTCGCAAGGGTAGTTCACCATGCTTTTGAGCCACAAATACACAGAAATGTGGAAGCTTACATGGATGACATAGTGGTCAAGAGCAAGGACAAAGCGACCTTGATTCAAGATTTAGATGAGACATTTGCAAACCTGCGCAAGATCAACCTCAAGCTTAACCCCGAGAAGTGCGTGTTTGGAGTCCCTTCCAGCAAGCTTCTCGGGTTCTTCATGTCTCAGCGGGGAATTGAAGCCAATCCCGACAAGATCAAAGCCATCGAGCAGATCGAAGCACCAAAGCGCGTCAAGGATGTACGAAGGCTTGCCGGTTGCGCGGCTGCTCTCAGCAGGTTTATCTCTAGATCTACTGAGCGCGCCCTGCCATTTTTCAAAATTTTGAAAAAGGCAGGTCCAATGAAATGGACTCCGGAAGCGGAGGCTGTGCTGCAGGACTTGAAGAGATACCTGTCCTCCACTCCAACGCTTGTCGCACCTAAGCCGCAAGAGAAGTTGCTGCTGTATATAGCAGCAACCAATCAAGTGGTTAGTGCTGCGTTAGTGGAGGAGAGGGAGGCAGATGATGAGCCAGCAACCACGGCAGATCCATCCAGCGACAAGCAGGGGGCTTCGTCGACAAGCTCTGGTCCCGACAAACATGGGTTTGCGCAGGAACATGATGAGATGCCAAGGAGAATGGTGCAGCGCCCAGTTTACTTTGTCAGTTCTCTTCTGCAGGGGGCTAGATCAAGGTACTCTGGTGTACAGAAGTTGCTTTTCGGCCTCCTTATGGCCTCGAGAAAGCTGCGCCATTACTTCCAAGCACATGAGATCACAGTCGTCACTCGCTTTCCGCTGAAGAGGATACTACAAAATCCAGAAGCAACAGGCAGGATTGTCGAGTGGGCGCTGGAACTGTCAAGCTTTGGCCTCAAGTTTGAAAGTACCTCAACTATCCAAAGCAGAGCATTGGCAGAGTTCATAGCAGAGTGGACGCCAACCCCAGATGAAGAAATTCCAGAAACGAGCATCCCCGTCAAAGAGGCAAGCAAAGAGTGGCTGATGTACTTCGATGGAGCCTTCTCGCTGCAAGGCGCCGGTGCAGGTGTGCTTCTTGTCGCACCCACCGGAGAGCACCTCAAGTACGTAGTCCAGATGCACTTTCCCAAAGAGCAAGCAACCAACAATACTGCAGAGTATGAAGGATTGTTTGCCGGTCTCAGAATCGCAGCAGACCTTGGGATTAAGAAGCTCATTGTCAGGGGTGACTCACAGCTTGTCGTCCGACAAGTGAACAAGAACTACCAGAGTCCGTTGATGGAAGCGTATGTCGATGAAGTGAGGAAGCTAGAGGAGCACTTTGACGGCCTACAAATGGAGCATATCCCAAGAGCTCAGAATGATATTGCTGATGGCCTGTCAAAGTGCGCCGCACTAAAGTTACCTGTGGAACCAGGGATCTTTGTGCTTAAATTGACTCAACCATCTGTAACACCATCAACTGGACAAAGCAAAAAAAGGAAGTTGGTTTCTGGTGACTACTTTCCGGCAGAGCTCCCCGAAGCCGCCGCCAAGAAAGTCCCCAAGATCAACACCAAGGATGCTGAGGGGCAGTCTGCTCCGACAAGCCTAATGGTTTGCTTCATTGAAGCAGACCCTCCCGACAAGTTTTGCTCCGGCAAGCTTGCCGGGGAACATCAAGCTCCGGCAGGGCCGCAAGTCCCTGCCGTAGAAGCAGATGTTCCCGCAGCAGCAGATGTGCCTTTAGTCCTTGTTGTCGAGCCACAAGCTCCAGCATGGGCACAGCAGATTGTCCATTTCCTTCAGACAGGAGAACTTCCCGAAGAGCAAGAAGAAGTGGAAAGAGTAGCCCGGCAGTCAAGTATGTACCAGTTTGTCGATAGCATACTGTACAGAAGAAGACTCAACGGTGTGAAATTGAAGTGTATTCGCCGGGAAGATGGACAAAAGCTGTTGGCAGAGATACATGGAGGCATATGTGGCCACCACATCGGCGCAAGAGCACTTGCCGGCAAAGCTTTCCGGCAAGGTTTCTTTTGGCCGACAGCCCTCCAGGATGCAACTGCACAAGTAACCAAGTGTGAAGCGTGCCAGTTCCACTCCAAACAGATACACCAGCCAGCTCAAGCTCTCCAGACGATCCCTTTATCCTGGCCATTTTTGGTCCGGGGGCTCGATATCCTCGGCCCCTTCCCTCGAGCTGTCGGGGGCTTTGAGTACTTGTACGTCGCAATCGACAAGTTCACAAAGTGGCCGGAAGTGCAGCCAGTGAGGAAGGTGACAGCACAGTCAGCAGTCAAGTTCTTCAGGTCGATTGTTTGCCGTTTTGGGATCCCTAACAGGATCATCACCGACAACGACACGCAATTCACGAGCCGCACCTTCATGCAGTACGTCCAAGACCTTGGCGCCAAGGTCTGCTTCGCTTCTGTTGCTCATCCGAGAAGCAACGGTCAAGCAGAGAGGGCAAATGCTGAAGTGCTGCGCGGACTCAAGACCAGAACTTTCGACAGGCTGCACAGATGCGGAAGGAACTGGATCGAGGAGCTGCCAGTGGTTCTTTGGTCGATCAGAATGATGCCAAATCGAGCCACTGGCCAAACACCTTTCGCTCTAGTCTATGGAGCAGAGGAAGTTCTCCCCACGGATCTCGTATACGGATCACATCGAGTGCTCGCTTATGATGAGCTTGAGCAAGAACAGCTGCGGCAAGACGACGCGCTGCTCCTTGAGGAAGATCGTCTTCAGGCTGCTGTACGAGCTGCTCGATACCAGCAAACTTTGCGACGCTATCATAGCCGCAAAGTTAAAGCCAGAAGCTTCGAGGAAGGCGACCTTGTTCTTCGGCGCGTTTAGTCCGCCAAGAATTCCAACAAGTTGACGCCGAAGTGGAAAGGCCCTTATCGGGTGAGACGAGTCACAAGGCCTGGCGCTGTCCGCCTTGAGACCGAAGATGGCATTCCAGTGAGCAGCTCCTGGAACATAGAACATCTTTGTAAGTTTTTCCCATAAGGCACGGTTGCCGGAACCCGTTCCGGCAACCACCTTTTGTACAAGTCTTGCCGCTATTGCATGTAATCCTTTGTACAAAGGCGGGCGCAGATCCCGTACATAAGTAAAACCCTATGTGCTCCGCACAGCCTGTCCATTTCATGCGTTAGTTCCTTTCTTGCATGCAATTATCTGACACTTTGTGCAGCACCTACATCCGGTAAGCAGTAACGAGCCGAAGAGCTCCATATTATTATTTTCTCTTCTTTCTTTTTCTTTTAAAGGAAAAGAAGGTTCTCCCGCACACAAGTTTGCCGGGGGGAAAGTAGAAGATTGTGGTATGAGCCAGGCGTCGTTCAAGCGAAGACTTGCCTTACCGGGAAGCAAATGACAGAAAAGCTAAGTTGCCAAAGTTTGAGCAATCACTTTTTTAATTTTTGAGTTATCTTCCTCGAACGACCCTGCTTTGTATGGAAAACCTGTGCGCGGAGGAACCAACTCGTGGCTAGTTGCTCCCTTACTTTGTTTCGAGTCTGCTCAACAGCTTAAGCGTGCTGCATCTAGTCGCGACAAGGTTTCTTGTCGGAAGCAGCGCCGCCAGTAGGCTGCTGAAGTTCCGCACTCAGCGCTCGCGGCTCGGGTGCCTGTGCCGACAAGTTCCCTAAAAGCGTAGGGTGAAAACATACAAAGGAAGGAATCTAGTAGAGGAAATAACATCGCAATTGATAACAGAAATAAAGTTATATTACAAAGATAACTTGTCGCAGCTCTAACAGACTGTTCTCATAACATGACTAGCAGCGACAAGGGAAGAGAAGAAATGGGTGGCCTAATCTACGCGTCCGCCCTCGACTCGCTTGATCTCGCTCACCTTGTCCACAATGGGTGCGACAAGGGCCTTGAGTGCATCCAGATCGGCGTCAGGCGGCAAAGATCGGAGGACATTGGTGAAGCTGGGGCCTGGATTGCGGAAGGCTACCTTCATCAGCACCTTCTGGAGAACCCCGGCGCGGATTTTGCGTGACTCATCGGCCAGCTGCTTCGGGATCCTCTCCCGGAGCCGCTGGAGTGCCGTCGCCACGCCCTTGAAGAATAGGCTGAGCTTGGCGCTGGGTTGAAGGCTCTCGTCGGAAGGATACCCAAAGTCATCCATCCCCAGCTGCGCCAGCTCCTCGTTGATGACGGCGGCAGTGTTCACCAGGCCCTCGGTCCAGTGCTCCACCGTGTCTCTGAACGAGTTCTGGGTAACTGCAATGTTCTCCAGCAGCGCAGCGTCAGCCTTGACCTTCTCCGCCAAGGTCTTATCCCGCTCCTTGGCGGCCTCCAGCGTCTGCGTCAGCGTGGCCAGCTTTAGCTCCAGGTCTGCTTTGGAATCCTTGGCGGCGCTGAGCTCCTTGCCCCTCTTAGCGAGAAGGCCTTGCAGCTCACCATGGGCGGCAGCATCCTTCTCGCGCTCACGCTTGAGCGTGGCAATCTCCTCGCCGCTCTTCCCAATATCGGCCTCCAGCCGCGCCACCTTCTCCTCTAGCTCCTTATTGGCGGCCTCTGCAGTTGCCGCGGCATCCTTTGCCTCCTTGAGCGCCCCGCCAAGTGCTCGCTCGCGCTCGGCGAGCTCTTCCTCGTAGCTGTCAAGGTGGGCCTTCCGCTGCACTAGCTCGCCTTCTCGTGCGGACTGCTTCTCGGCAGCAAGCCTTTGTTCCTCCTCAGCCTCGGCCTTCTCGAGAAGAAAGGCCGTGCGCTCTCGTCTACTCGCTCCCGCTCCTGTGCCAGGGATCGAAGAGCTTGTTGATTTTGTCCCCGGAGCTCCTCCGCGCGCTTCTTCATGTCAACTCCCGCCTTCGCGACAAGCGCTTCCCGGGAAGCCAGCTTGGCTTGCCGGGTGCGGTAGAGTGACAGCAGCTTCCGCAGCAGCTGCTCCTCCTCAGGCTCGCCGCTGCTGCTGCCGGGCGCGTCAACCAATGACAGCCCAGCAGAGGCGAGCACCTCCCCATCAAAAGTCTCCCCCTCGACTGGTGCCCTGGAGCTCGACGCCCAGGGTAGCTTGATGAAGATGCTGTCACCGGCCTGCAAGTAGGCGCCGGGCTGGGGCTCCTTGGAGCCCGGCTCCGCGGAAGCGGTAGAGGGTTCGGCGGTCGGTGCAGCGCCCGGCGCTCCTGCGGCCTCAGGGTCGTCAGTGCGATCGCCCGATCCCTCACCGGCTTCCGCAGCAGCAGCCCCGGCGGCCTCCTCGCCGGCGGTCTCATCAGCACCGGCACCTTCCTCGCCGGGCCCTCTGTCTCCATTGGCTCAGCCGAAGATGGGTCTGAAGAACGAAGAAGGGAGAAAAATCAATCAAAAATTCAAGGAAAGAAAAACAGAAGAAGCAGAACCCAAGGGAAAGTTTTTGGGCAAGTGGATTACCTGCGCCAAGAACTTCAGTTGCGGCCTCGGTCGCCGCAGGATCAGCAGTGCCGTCCCTTGCCGGAGAGTCCCCCCTTGCCGGAGAGCGCTCCCTTGCCGGGGACTCCTCCCTTGGCGGCGCAGTCGAAGCAGGCAGCACTTCGGGACCGGCCTTCGGGCGCTCCTGATGAGGCTGCTCTGCTCCTGCACAAGTCAACAAGCAAGATATCAACAAAGGAAAAAGCACTCAAGCGCGCCCGACAGCAGAAGGCTAAACTATGAACTTACGCTGGGGGCTGCGCTGGGGGCTGCTCCGAGGGGTGATTGCCGGGTCCGTCAAGGTGGTCTCGGACCCACCTCCTGCCGACGCGATGGGGTCATCCTCGATGACGATCACCGCGGCCTTGGCCCTCTTCGCCGCTCTCTGGGCCAGTGTTCTGAAAAGAAAAGAGTCCAGATTGGAGCAAGTCAGATACAAGATATAAATAGCAAGATTGAAGGATTATAAGGGCGCCAAAGAAACTCACTCTTCTTCCTCCTCATCGGAGCTGAGCGCGGAAAGATCGAAGTCCGGCCCTCCTCCGGTGCGGCGAGGTGGAGGAGTAGGATCCCTTGCCCGCTTGGCGGGGGCAGTGGCGGTGGCCCGGGAAGGTCCCGCTCCAGTTGCCGCTGTTGCGTGAGGCGCTCCCGCGGCAACATTGCTTGCCGCGGTAGAGCGCGTCGCGCGGCTTGGTGGCTATGGAGCCGGCTGCCGCCCTGCTGCGTCCCCGGCCCTGCGAAGGCGCCTCCTTGGAGGGGCCGGGGGCTCCGCCTGCGGCAAGCTCTCTGAAGGATCAGCCCCCTCCTCACCGGCCTCGCTCGACTCGGCTTCGGAACCGGCAGGCTCCTCCTCGCCCATGAACTCCGCGCGTTCGGCAAGGTTTGCCACCTCTGCAGCCTCCGCCTCCTCCACAGTGAACCCATACACACCCGCAGCAGCTGCGGCCGCAGCCTCTTCCGCCCTAGTAGCGACGAGTTGCAGCTCCTCGTCGGTGGTGTCACGGGTGAGGCTCTTCTGCTCGTTGGCGCGGACTGGCACTTCCTCCAAGGTGTCGAAGAACGCTCGCACAACGTCATCCGCAGGCTCTTGCCAAGTTGGGACGATGCCGTGTGAATCGCACAACGACATCATGGCGCAGATCCGGTCAAGCGAAGAGTTATTGCACAAAGGAACTACGCCCCTCGGCAATGTGAATGGATGCTGGGGGTCGCGTTTGAATAATTCCAAGAGCATTGCGTCCAACTCCAAGACAGTGAAGTTGTAGTTGAGGCCCGGCCGCAGCCTCATGATGTCCGCTGAATTCTTGAATTCCCAGGCGGGCCTCCTCCTCTCCTGCAGGGGGGCAATGCGGCGGCGGAGGAAATCTGCCCCGACAGCACCTACGGTGAGCCCGGCAAGCCTGAGGCGAAGAATCCTAGTGATGGCGATCTTCAGCCTCTCGTCTTCTGGGGCCATGTTGCTCCAGTCATTGCCGCGCACTATTGGAGTTTGGCGCACGGCGGTGAAGGGCTGCGGATCCTCCTCGACGATCCAACACCACTCCGCTCTCCACTCCTCCCACTTGCTGCGAAGCTCACCCTCCAAGTACGCCTCTTTCTTGCCGACTCTCGAGACCTAGGCAATCCCTCCGGCAAGCGGCTCTCCTCTCTCTACCCGAGGTATGAAGAAGTGGCGGAAGAGGGCTACACTAGGGTGGACTCCGACAAAGTTTTCGCACAAGTGTGCGAAAACCGCCATGGTCAGGACAGCATTGGGGGTGAAGTCAAGGAGGCGGAAGCCATATGTGTTCATAATGTCAGAAAAGAACTCCGAGAAGGGCGGGCAGAGCCCGCAATAGAAGAATAGCGGGAAGAACGGGTACCCATTTGGAGCTGACTCTGAGGCAGCGGCCGGGAGTACCCTCGTGCGCGGATGCGCACGCGTCTCCGTCGCCCAAAAGAGGTGGAAGTACTCCCTCAGCTCCTGCACTCCGAGCTGGGGGGTGAAGATCGCCCGCTCCTTCCGCAGCGCCGCGAGCCGCTGCGCCTCGGCCGACTTCACGCCCTTTCCCTTGTCGGCTTTCGGGGCCATGGCGGAGGTAGTGGGGAAGGTC
>NC_041382.1:571424102-571478891 GCF_002162155.2 Triticum dicoccoides
CTGCTCTCTCGGCTTCGAGAAGAAGAGGGGAGCGGCGGAGTTTGTGAAGAAGGAGTAGCAGCAAGCAGCGAGGGGGAACGAACTGCCCCTGTTTCCTCTGCTTATAAAGAGGGACGGGGCGGACGTTTCGGCCTTCCGCTTAAACAACCACCCACGATCTCTCCCACGATGCCGCATTCAACGCGTGCCGTTATGGGAGAGTGCGGTGGATACGGAACAAGATTTGGCGTGGCCCAGCCCGCGTGTGCCCGTGCCCTGTATTGGGCCTGGCCCAACAGCGCTCGGCACCGTGTCTGGCCCAGGCCCGGGGGCTCCTGTCGGTGTACTAGATTAGGGGTACCCTAGTACCCCGAACTTGTGCACGGGCAGTTGCAGCACCCCGCGGCAAAGGCTTGCCGGGTGATCACCAAGATCCCCCAAGGTTCCCTTGGAGCCATCCAAGAACAAAGTATTTAGGCTAAGGAGACAAGACCCCGGCAAGAGGAGCTTGCCGGGAAGGCCAACCAAGGCGCTCCAATGAACTTGCCGCGACGCGCCACGCGCTCCGGCAAGGCAACAAGGCCCCGGCAAGAGGAGCTTGCCGGGAAGACAAACCAAGGTACCTCGAAGCCCGGTGAGCGACAAGCTTCCGGACCCGACAAGATAACAACAGCGGCAAGGCGCTTGCCGCGGCAGGCGGCCACTCTGCGTCCACGCTCCAGCGCATCCACTAACGTGTCGCTCTGGGGGCCTCTCCAGACGTGCGTGGCGGGAGGCTGTGCAGCCAGCGGTGCGCAGTGGCGTGCGAAGCTGACAAGATCGCCATCGTGGCGAACGGTGGCGCCCCTAATGGTCCTTTTCTGCACTGTTCGGGTGACTCAGATGGGCATTTAATGCCCTTGTCCCCTGCCGTCAGGGTTAGGTAGGGTGCACTGTACAAGCAACTATATCAACTACCTCGCTTTTTACGTTTTTACCCTCCTCTGCGTTGCCACCTGTCGGTGACCCCTTTAGCGTATAAAAGGAGGCCCATGCGCAACGTAGAGGGGGTTCGGCTCATAGGTTCGGAGCCTCAGGCAGTTTGCTTGGATCCATTGGTAGCCCAGAGAACATCACACTCTCACTTTGGAGAGCAAGAACACCAGATAATACAACCAGACAAGCAGCAGTAGGAGTGTTATCTCTCCGGAGAGCTCCGAAGCTGGGTAAACTGCTTGTGTGCCTCGCCTTGATCTGCTCTTCGTGCGATCTCCGCCCCCCGCCGAACCGAAAGGGGCCCGGTCCGCCGGCCCCATAGGTGTTCGAGGATCAGTTTCCCCGACAGGATGCTATTTCAGCGCTAGTTCTAAAACTTGAAAGAAAATTTATCTGTACTCATCCTACTTTGCAAAGATTATTTTTTGAGCGTCCAGTCACAAAGAACCCTAAAGCTAAAAAGTTGGCCACTCTCGTTCTTATGAACGAATTTTACTACATAATACGTGAAGCTAGGGAAATCTTTGACTTTTATGGTATGAATCGTGAAATGCCCATGATAGATGAAATTATTTACAATAGAGATTATGCGTTAAGACATTTGCTTGGGGATAATAAAATCTTTGATGAGAATCTTAAAAAGGAAGTCCCCATTCTAGATGCAATCCAACAAGTTTTCAATCATGTTAATCAACATTACTCTTGGATTGTTGCCGAAAATCAAAGGGGTTATGATAATGAGCAACTTAATAATGCTAATGTTTCTATGGAAAATATGTTTTATGTTGTTTTTGAAAAACCCCATGATGAAACCACTTCTAAAAAAATTAAGAAAAAGGATAACAAAACTTAGATCCTTGCTTTATGCCTAGCTAAGGGCGTAAAACTATAGCGCTTGTTGGGAGGTAACGCAATGAAAAATTTATTTTTGCTTTTTTATTTCTGATTCTTGAGTGTTAGCACAATTATGCTACTGTTATGATTGTGTTTTAACTAGTGTTTGTGCCAATTAAAGCCTTTAGGATCTTCTTGGGTGATAGTTGTTTGATCTTGCTGAAAAAATAGAAACTTTTGCGCCCGCGAAAATAATTTTCGTTTTTAACCATAGAGCGATAAAATACCCATTCCTTCTTCAGCAGATTTATAAAAAAATTGCCCAGGTCGTCCTAATTTTTCAGAGTTTTTGGAGTTATAGAAGTATTCTAAATATCCAGATTGCTACAGACTATTCTGTTTTTGACAGATTCTATTTTCTTTGTGTTGTGTGCTTGTTTTTGATGATTCTATGGTTTTATTTGATGAGTTTTTGCCATAGAAAAGTTGGAATATGGTAGATATAAATGCAAGAACAAAATATGAATTGGTTTGCTAAACACTTATAGGAGTGATTTGTTTTCTTATACTAATGGATCTCACGAAGGCTTTTGTTGAGTTTTGTGTGATTGAAGTTTTCAAGTCTTGGGTTATCTTATGATGGATGAAGGAATAAGGAGTAAGAAGTGACTAAGCTTGGGGATGCCCTGGCATCCCAAGCTATTATCCAAAAGAGAGCGAGCAACTAAGCTTGGGGATGCCCCCGAGTGGCATCCCCTCTTTCTTCTAACGACCATCGGTATTTTACTCGAAGCTATATTTTTATTCGTCACATACTATGTGTTTTGCTTGGAGTGTCTTGTATGATATGAGTCTTTGCTTGTTTTATTTTGTGTTTTAAGTCTTGATCCCTTGCTGGACACACCTATTTGAGAGAGCCAAAATTATGCCATGACTTGTTAGAATTGCTCTCTATGCTTCACTTAAATTTTTATGAGCTATGGATTTGCTCTAGTGCTTCACTTATATCGTTTTGAGCACGGTGTGCTTTAGTATTTTTGAAGAAATGATCTCTTGCTTCACTTAGATTTATTTGAGAGTTAGTAAAATTTTCAAGAAATTCTCTCTTGCTTCACTTAAATTAATTCGAGAGAAAGAAATTTTATGCTCATGATCTTCACTTATATTTGTTTGAGCTTATCAAAAGCAACATATGAAAATTAGTTCCAAGGTGATAGCTATCCAAGAAGGATATAATAAAAACTTTCATGAAGATCATTGGACGGAAGAAACTTGATTCTTAGTAATAGTTTTGAGATATGATGATGTGATATGTGAGTCATCTTTATGAGTAATTATGCTTTAGTAAGAATATTGGTGTTAAGGTTTGTGATTCCCAATGCAGGCTCGAAAGTCAATAATTATGCAATGAAATTATATCCTACTTGTGGTGCATTATTCGGTGTTAATATGCTTAATGCTCATTTATGAGATTATTCGTTTCTTGATTGGCCGCTTCTCAATCTTTTGCTAGCCTTCATTTTGCACTAAGTATGATCACTACTTGTGCATCCAAAAACCTTTAAACCAGTTTTGCCATATGAGTCCACTATACCTACCTATATGCGGTATTCTTTTGCCGTTCTAAGAAAATTTGTATGTGCCATCTCTAATATTGAAAATAAATTTCTATTTTGTGTGCTCGTACCGCTAACAAAGCGGTGAGGGGTGGCTAATATTTTCCATGCTAGATGTGTTATTCTCACGATGAGTGTTTATTCACTTGTCATTGCACAAGAGTAAGGCAACGGTATTAAGGATGCCCAGTCCCGAAATGAAAAATGAATTTACTTTATGTTGTCAAATAATAAATTCCTTGGAAAGTTTTGGTATGGAAGGCACCTGTGGACACAGTTAGCCATGGAAAGTGAAAGTATGGTGGAAAAAGTAATACACTTTAATTTCTATTTGGGAACCGCCTATGATATATCTAGCATGGAAAGTGTTGGGAAATCTAAGTCGTTTACGTTGGTGGGAAAAGTATGCCTCTCAAAATGTTTTTACCTCTATGTTTTTCGCTTTGATCCTGGCACCTCTACAAATCCCTACTTCCCTCCACGAAGGACCTTTCTTTTAATTTATGCAATTTTTATTTTGAATTTGAGTCTCCATCTTCTCTTATAAAGAACCAACTAGGAGGCACTATGACCGTACTTGAGCATTGGGTGTAGTTAATATGTGAGCGTGTTTCATGAATGGATCAATGACTGAGCATAATGGGCTAGGGATAGCTTATTTTAGCATTGATTTGGAAAGACATGGTTGCTTGTTGGCATTCTTGAGTATTTAAATTATCATGCCAAAACTAGACTATTGCTTTGAACAATATAAAAGTCCAAATGTCCATGCTATAAAGAAAAGAATATTATATGACATGTTAGGCAGCATTCCACATCAAAAATTCTGTTTTTATCATTTACCTACTCGAGGACGAGCAGGAATTAAGCTTGGGGATGCTGATACGTCTCCAACGTATCTATAATTTTTGATAGTTCCATGCTGTTATATTATCAATCTTGGATGTTTTATAATCATTTTATAGTCATTTTATATCCTTTTTTGGTACTAACATATTGACATAGTGCCAAGTGCTAGTTGCTGTTTTCTGCATGTTTTTTACATCGCAGGAAATCAATACCAAACGGAGTCCAAATGAAGCGAAACTTTTTATGATTTTTTTGGACTAGAAGACAACCAATGGGCCGAAGAAGCACATGGGGGCTGCTCATAGGGGATCACAACCCACCAAGGCGTGCCTGGGGGCCCAAGCGCGCCCTGGTGGGTTGTGCCAACCTCGGGTGCCCCCGGACCGCCTCTTTGCTCTGTAAATACCCTAATATTCCAGAAACCCTAGGGGAGTCGACGAAAATCAATTCTAGTCGCCGTAGAGTCCAGAACCACCAGATCAATCTAGACACCATCACGGAGGGGTTCACCACTTCCATTGGTGCCTCTCCGATGATGCGCGAGTATTTCTTTGTAGACCTTCAGGTCCGTAGTTAGTAGCTAGATGGCTTCATCTCTCTCGTTTGATTCTCAATACAATGGTCTCTTGGAGATCCATATGATGTAACTCTTTTTGTGGTGTGTTTGTTGGGCTCGGATCAACTTTGAGTTTATGATCAGACCTATCTTTTTATCCATGAAAGTTATTTGAATCTTCTTTGATCTCTTATATGCATGATTGCTTATAGCCTTGTATTTCTTCTCCGATATTTGGGTTTTGTTTGGCCAACTTGATCTATTTATCTTGCAATGGGAAGATGTGCTTTGTAGTGGGTTCGATCTTACGGTGCTTGATCCCAGTGACAGAAGGGGAACCGACACGTATGTATCATTGCTACTAAGGATAAAACGATGGGGTCTATCTCTACATATATAGATCTTGTCTACATCATGTCATCGTTCTTACTGCATTACTCGGTTTCCCCATGAACTTAATACACTAGATGCATGCTGGATAACGGTTGATGTGTGGAGTAATAGTAGTAGATGCAGGCAGGAGTCGGTCTACTAATATTGGATGTGATGCCTATATAACGATCATTGCCTGGATATCATCATGATTATTTGAAGTTCTATCAATTGCCCAATAGTAATTTGTTTACCCACCGTTTGCTATTTTTCTCGAGAGAAGCCACTAGTGAAACCTACGGGCCCGGGTCTCTTCTTTAATATATTTGCCTTTGCGATCTATTGGCCTTTGCTTTTATTTTCAGATCTATTAAATCTAAAATATAAAAATACCTTGCTGCAATTTATTCTTATTTGTTTTATTTGGCATTCGATCTATCAATCTACTTCAATTTATTCATGTCCGTTTTGCCAATGTTTGGCACCGTTACCCAAAAGGGATTGACAACCCCTTTAATACGTTGGGTTGCGAGTAGTTGTTATTTGTGTGTTGGTGCCACTTATGTGTTGTTGCTTGGTTCTCCTACTGGTTCGATAACCTTGATCTCATCACTGAGGGAAATACCTACCGTCGCTGTGCTGCATCATCCCTTCCTCTTTGGGGAAATACCGACGTAGCTTCAAGCCGCATCACGCGCCCCCTTGGGCACGCCACCCAGGCTTGTGGGCCCACCAGCAAGCCTCTATGGCCCCCCTTCTCCTATATGATGCCATTTTCCCTAGAAAAAACCAAGAGAAGACTTTCGGGATGAAGCGCCACCGTCTCGAGGCGGAACCTGTGCAGGAGCACTTTTGCTCTCTGGCGGAGCAATTCCCGTGGGGATACTTCCCTTCGGGAAGGGAAAATCGAAGCCCTCAACATCACCAATGTTCCTCTCATCATGGGAGGAGAAATATTCATCAACATCTTCACCAGCACCATCTCATCTCAAATACTAGTTCATCTATTGTATTCGATCTTTGTCCCAAAACCTCATATTGGTACCTATGGGTTGCTAGTAGTGTTGATTACATCTTTTAGTTAATGCTAGTTGGTTTACTTGGTGGAAGATTATATGTTCAGATCCTTTAGAATATTCAATACCCCTCTGATCTTGAACATGAACATGATTTGTGAGTAGTTACTTTTGTTCTTGAGGACATGGGAGAAGTCTTGTTATAAGTAATTATGTGAAGTTGGTATTCGTTTAATATTTTGATGATATGTATGTTGTTCTTTCTTTAGTGGTGTCATGTGAACATCGACTACATGACACTTCACCATACTTGGGCGTAAGGGAAGGCCTGTTGGTGGGCCCACAAGCTCACATGGCGCGCCCTAGGGAGGCGCACCACCTGAGCTTGTGGCTCACTGGTGGGGCCCCTCCCGTTGATTCTACTTCCAGTATTTTCATTTATTTTGAAATAAATCTCTGTAAATTTTTAGGTCATTTGGAGCTCCGGAGAATAGCTATCTCTTCGGTAGCTCTTTCCAGGTCCAGAGTTCCAGCTGCCAATAATTTCTCACTCCATATATATCTTGCATGATAAGAGAGAAAATGCATTAAAATTGCTTCATAACGTGAAATATTGATCTAAAACATTATAAATAACAGTGGGAAAACATGATGCAAAATGGACATATCAAAAATTATACTCTCTATGCAAGCATCCACAACTTTAAGAGATGTAATTTAGATTAATCTAACCACAACATTAAATAGTTGGATCCAAATCAACCCCTTACGGAATAATTCACAAACTAGGGTTTGGGTTTCTATCACTCCGGCAACCCATCATGTACAAACTGATTCCACAATGCCTTCCCCTAGGCCGAAAGATGGTGAGGTGTCATGTAGTCGATGTTCACATAACACCACTAGAGGAAGAATAACACAACATAATACCAAAACATTGAACGGGAATCAACGTCACATGATTACTAGTAACATGATGCAAAATCGACGTATCAGTTTCCAATGGTCGAATTTTGAGTGCACCTGGCAACTTTACTTGAACAAGTAAAGTTGACTCCTAGTTTGAAGCATTTCTCTCACAGGCCAGAAGATCTTCATCTTTGGCTAACAAGTAAATGCATCAAAGCACAAAGAGATTTCTTGCAGCTCTCATAGGGTAGGTTTTGGTTAAGCATCACAACAGACATAAGTCTCAAAATACTTATACCCCTCTTAAATGGTGGTCCTATGACTCAAGGAAGAAAACAAAAAAAAAACAAATGCCACATCTTCTCTTCGTCTTCATTCTTCACGGCTGCTTCGTCTTCATCCTTTATTGTAACAGGAAAAAGTGGTTTCTCAATATAAGTAGTAGGAACAAATAGTTTCTTCTTCAACTTTAATAGGTTCTACTACTTTAACTTCAATGGGAGAATTATATTCTCCTTAGGGAGATCAACATGAGTAGCAAAAGATTCACAAAAAGAAGCTACTATCTCAGAGTCAAGTCCATATTTAGTGCTAAAATCACGAAAAGCATCGGCATCCATAAAAGATTTAACACAATCAAACTTAAGGTTTATACCTGACTCTTTACCTTCGTCGAGATCCCAATCTTCAGAGTTGCATTTAATTATTTCCAATAAATCCCATTTGAATTCAACATCCTTCTCCATATAGGAGCCATTACAAGAAGTATCGGGAATGGATCGATCATTATGAGAAAGCCGAGCATAAATTTTTTGAATAATAATTTCTCTTGAGAGCTCATGATTGGGTCATGAATATAACATTGACTTGAGCCTCCCCCAAGCTTGAGCGATATTTTATCCTTCACGAGGCCAAAAGTTATATATATAATTCCGATCACGATGAACCGGATGCATATGTTAAAACTTGTCATGAAATTCCATTTTCAATCGGTTGTTGTAGTTCCATGATCCAATATCATCCAATATCCTATACCATGTCAATGCCTTTCCCCTCAAAGATAAAGGGAATACCATCTTCTTGACAACATCCTCGGGCATACCTGCAAGCTTAAATAATCCACAAACTTCATCCACATAGATTAGGTGCATGTCAGGATGTAATGTCCCATCTCCCGCATAAGGATTAGCTAGCGGTTTCTCTATCATACCCAAAGGAATTTCATAATAAATATTTTCAGTAGGTGCAGTAGGTTGAGGAGAAACTAATTGTGGTTCCGGTCGAGGTGAAGATACCTGGAACAAACCCCTCAAAGATTATTTTCCATAGTAACAAGTGACAGTAAATTTCAGCACACTATATAAATGTTTCCTTACCAAATTCCACTTACCAAAGGCGCTTCACTCCCCGGCAACGGTGTCAGAAAAGATTCTTGATGACCCACAAGTATAGGGGATCTATAGTAGTCCTTTCAATAAGTAAGATTGTCGAACCCAACGAGGAGCAGAAGGAAATGACAAGTGGTTTTCAGCAAGGTATTCTCCGCAAGCACTGGAATTATCGGTAACAGATAGTTTTGTGATAAGATAATTCGTAACAGGTAACAAGTAAATAAAGTAACTAAGGTGCAGCAAGGTGGCCCAATCCTTTTTGTAGCAAAGTAAAAGCCAGGACTAACTCTTATATAAAGCAAAGCGCTCCCGAGGACACATGGGAATTACTGTCAAGTTAGTTTTCATCATGCTCATATGATTCACGTTCATTACTTTAATAATTTGATATGTGGGTGGACTAGTGCTTGGGTGCTGCCCTTCCTTGGACAAGCCTCCCACTTATGATTAACCCATCTCACAAGCATCCGTAACTACGAAAGAAGTATTAAGCTAAACCTAACCATAGCATGAAACATATGGATCCAAATCAACCCCTTACCAAGCAACGCATAAACTAGGGTTTAAGCTTCTGTCACTCTAGCGACCCATCATCTACTTATTACTTCCCAATGCCTTCCCATAGGCCCAAATAATGGTGAAGTGTCATGTAGTCGACGTTCACATAACACCACTAGAGGAGAGACAACATACATCTCATCAAAATATCGAACGAATACCAAATTCACATGATTACTTATAACAAGACTTCTCCCATGTCCTCAGGAACAAACATAACTACTCACAAAACATATTCATAATAATAATCATAGGAGTATTAATTATCATTAAGGATCTGAAAATATAATCTTCCACCGGATAAACCAACAAGCATCAACTACAAGGAGTAATCAACACTACTAGCAACCCACATGTACCAATCTGAGGTTTTGGGACCAAGATCGAATACAAGAGATGAACTAGGGTTTGAGAGGAGATGGTGCTGGTGAACATGTTGATGGAGATTGACCCCCTCTCGATGAGAGGATCGTTGGTGATGACGATGGCGATGATTTCCCCCTCACGGAGGGATGTTTCCCCGGCAGAATAGCTCCGCCGAAGCCCCGGATTGGTTTTGTCCAGGTTCCACCGCGAGACGGTGGCACTTTGTCCCGAAAGATTCCTTCTGATTTTTTCCAGGTCAAGACACACCATATAGCCAAAGATGGGCACTAGAGGCCTGCCACAGGGCCCACAAGGTCGGGGGGCGCGCCCTCCACCCTTGTGGCTGGCTGGTGGCCCCCTTTGGTACTTTCTTCGCCCAATATTTTTTATATATTCCAAAAATAAGCTCCGTGAAGTTTTAGGACTTTTGGAGTTGTGCAGAATAGGTCTCTAATATTTGCTCCTTTTCCAGTCCAGAATTCCAGCTGCCCGCATTCTCCCTCTTCATGTAAACCTTATAAAATAAGAGAGAATAGGCATAAGTATTGTGATATAATGTGCAATAACAGCCCATAATGCAATAAATATCAATATAGAATCATGATGCAAAATGGACATATCAATATCAAACAGAGTCCAAATGGAGAAAAAACATTAGTTTTTTTTCTGGACCAGAAGAGACCCTAGAAGGTTCAGGAGAAGACATGTCGATTCACGAGGGAGCAACAAGCACAGGAGGCACACCCTAGGATTGTGGGCCCCTCGTGGCACCTCTTGACCTAATTCCACCTCTATAAATTCTCAAATATTCCCTTGACATTAGAGAGCCACTCAAAATACTTTTTCCGCCGCTGCAAGTTTTTGTTCTCATGAGATTCCATCTGGAGGCCTTCTCTGGTACTCTGCTGGAGGGGGAATCGATCATGGAGGGGCTCTACATCAACCTTGTTGTCCTTCCGATGATGTGTGAGTAGATTACCTCAGACCTACTGGTCCATAGCTAGTAGCTAGATGGCTTGTTCTCTCTCTCTCTCTCTCTCTCTCTCTCTCTCTCTTTGATCTTCAATACAATGTTCTCCCTGATGTTCTTGGAGATCTATTCGATGTAATCACTTTTTGCGTTGTGTTTGTTGGGATCCAATGAATTGTGAGTTTATGATCAGATTATCCATGAATATTATTTGAGTCTTCTATAAACTCTTTTATGCATGATTATTATAGCTTCGTATTTCTCTTTGATCTATTGATTTGGTTTGGCCAACAAGATTAATTTTTGGGAGAGGTGCTTTGTAATGGGTTCGATCTTATGGTGCTCAATTGCAGTGATAGAAGGGGACATGGCACGTATTGTATCATTGCTATTAAGGATAAAAAGATGGGATTTATTCATGTGTGAGTTTACCTTGTCTACATCATGTCATCTTGCATAAGATGTTACTCCATTCTTTATGAACTTAATACTCTAGATGCATGCTGTATAGCGGTCGATGTGTGTAGTAATAGTAGTAGATGCGGGCAGGAGTCGATCTACTTGTCTCGGATGTGATGCCTATATACATGATCATTGCCTTTGATATCATGATGATTATTTTCTTTTCTATCAAAAATTGCCCAATAGTAATTTGTTTAACCATCGTATGCTATTTTCAAGAGAGAAGCCTCTAATGAAAACTATGGCCCTAGGTCTATTTTCATCATATATCAAAAACCAAAAATACCTTGCTGCAATTTTCTTTACTTTATTTTCTTTTGTGTTTTATTTATCTATCTACCTATAGAACATTTGATCCTTGCAATTAACCACCAAGGGAATGACAACCCCTTATTCGCGTTGAGTGCAAGTATTTGTTATTTTGTGTGCGTGTGCTGTCAACGAGGTGTTGCGCAGTTCTCCTAGTAGATTGATAACCTTGGTTCTTACTACTTCTTGAGCTTGCGTTGATTTTTCCCTTGAAGAGGAAAGGGTGGTGCAGCAAAGTAGAGATAAGTATTTCCATCAGTTAAGAACCAAGGTATCAATCCAGTAGAAGCAACACACAAGTCTCCAATGATAGCACCTGCACAAACAAACAAATACTTGCACCCAACGTGATAAAGGGGTTGTCAATCCCTTCACGGTTACGTGCAAGGATAAGATCTAATAGAGATAGGTATAAAAGATAAGTAAAAGTGCCAAATAAAGTAAAGGTAAATAAATTGCAGCAAGGTATTTTTGGGTTTTTGGTTTTATAGATCTAAAAATATAATGATAAAAATAGATCCGAGGCCCATAGTTTTCACTAGAGGCTTCTCTCTTGAGAGAATGCATACAGTGGGTAAACAAATTACTGTTGAGCAATTGATAGAAAAGCACAAAGTTATGACAATATCGAAGGCAATGATCATGAATATAGGCATCACATCCGTGACAAGTAAACTGACTCCTGCCCGTATCTACTACTATTACTCCACACATCGACCGCTATCCAGGATGCATCTAGTGTATTAAGTTAACAAGAATGGAGTAACGCCTAAAGCAAGATGACATGATGTAGAGGGATAGATCCAATCAATATGAAATAAACCCCATCTTTTTATCCTTAATGGAAACAATACAAATATGTGCCTCGCTACCCCTTCTGTCACTGGGTGAGGACACCTCAAGATTGAACCCATCACAAAGCACCTCTCCCATTGCAAGAAAAATCAATCTAGTTGGCCAAACCAAATCAGTAGATCAGAGAGAAATATAAAGTTATCTTAATCATGCATAAAAAAGTTCAGAGAAGACTCTAATAATATCCATAGGTAATCTTATCATAAATCCACAATCCATCGAATCTCAACAAACACACCGCAAAATAAGACTACATCAAATAGGTCTCCAAGAACATCGAGGAGAACATTGTATTGAAGATCAAAGAGAGAGAAGAAGCCATCTATCTACTAGCTATGGACCTGTAGGTCTGTGGTAAACTACTAACACATCATCGGAAGGGCAACAAGGTTGATGTAGAGGCCCTTCGTGATCGAATCCCCCTCCGGCAGAGTACCGGAAAAGGCCCCAAGATGGGATCTCACGAGGACATAAACTTGCGGCAGCAGAAAAGTACTTTTGATTTGCCCTCTGGTATACGGGGAATATTTGGGAATTTATAGATCTGAGATTAGGTTTGGAGGAGCTCTAGGGGGCACAACCTCCAAGGCTTGTGGCCACCTCGTGGCTCTTCTGGCCTCCTCCCAAAGCTTCGTGGGTGTCTTCTTGTCCAAGAAAATTTGTCAAAGAGTTTCGTTCCGTTTGGTATTGATTTTCAAAACAAGGAAAAATAGCAACTGGCATTGGGCACCAGGTTAATAGGTTAGTCCCAAAAATGATATAAAATAGCATAATAATGCATATAAAACATCCAACATGGATAATATAATAGCATGGAACAATAAAAAATTATAGGTACATTAGAGACATATCAAGCATCCCCAAGCTTAATTCATGATCGTCCTCGAGTAGGTAAATGATAAAAACAAAAAAATTGATGTGGAATGCTACCTAACATGTTTATCAATGTAATCTTTATTTGTTTGGCATGAATATTCAGATCCATAAGATTCAAAACAAAAGTATAATATTAACATATTCAAGCATACTAATAAAGAAATCACGTCTTCTCGAAATATCATGGCTAAAGAAAGTTATCCATACAAAATCATATAATTTTGTCATGCTCTATCTTCATCACATAAAGTATTTATCATGCACAACCCCGATGACAAGCCAAGCATTTATTTCATACTTTTGACGTTCTTAAGCTTTTTTAACTTTCACACAGTACATGAGCGTAAGCCATGGATATAGCACTATAGGTGGAATAGATTATGATGGTGGAGGTTGTGTGGAGAAGACAAAAAAGGAGAACGTCTCACATCGACGAGGCTAATCAATGGGCTCTGGAGATGCCCATCAACTGAGGCCACTGCAAGGAGGGATTTTCATGCAACGGATGCACTAGAGCTATAATTGTATGCAAGCTCAAAAAGAAAGCTAAGTGGGTGTGCATCCAACTTGCTTGCTCACGAAGACCAAGGGTAATTTGAGGAAGTCCATTATTGGAATATACAAGACAAGTTCTATAATGAAAAATTCCCATTTGTAATATATGGAAGCTAAAAAATAGGAGACTCTCTGTCATGGAGAATGATGTGGCTTGAACTACGTCGGTATTTCCCCAAAGAGGAAGGGATGATGCAGAACAGCTACGGTAGGTATTTCCCTCAGTGATGAGACCAAGGTTATCGATCCAGTAGGAGAACCATGCAACACCACGTAAACAACTCCTGCACACAAAGAACAAATACTTGCAACCCGACGTAAGAGAGGGGTTGTCAATCCCTCACGGTTAAAAACATAGGTAAAATTGTAGTAGATTGGGTAAATAGATCTCGCGAGAACGCGAGATAAAATAAATAATAATAAATTGCAGCAAGGTATTTTTTATTTTTGGATTACTAGATCTGAAAATAAAAGCAAATAAAATAGATGGCGAAGGAAAATATGACAAAGAAGAGACCTGGGGGCAGTAGATTTCACTAGTGGCTTCTTTCAAGAAAAATAGCATACGGTGGGTAAACAAATTACTATTGGGCAATTGATAGAACTTCAAATAATCATGACGTTATCCAGGCAATGATCATTATATAGGCAGCACGCCCAAGATTAGTAGACCGACTCCTGCCTGCATCTACTGCTATTACTCCACACATCGACCACTATCCATGCATCTAGTGTATTAAGTTCATGGAGAAACGAAGTAATGCAATAAGAACGATGACATGATGTAGACAAGATCTATTTATGTAGAAATAGACCACATCTTGTTATCCTTAATAGCAACGATACATACGTGTCGGTTCCCCTTCTGTCACTGGGATCAAGCACCGTAAGATCGAACCCATCACAAAGCACCTTTTCCCATGGCAAGAAAAATCGATCTAGTCGGCCTAACTAAACCAAAGATTCAAAGAAGAAATATGAGGCTATAAGTAATCATGCATATAAGATATCAAAAGACTCAAATAACTTTCATGGATAAAAACATAGATCTGATCAGAAAGTCAAAGTTCATCGGATCCCAACAAACACACCACAAAAAGAGTTACATCAAATAGATCTCCAAGAGACCATTTTATTGAGAATCAAAAGAGAGAGAGAGGAAGCCATCTAGCTACTAACTACGGACCCGTAGGTATACAATGAACTACTCACACATCATCGGAGAGGCACCAATGAGGATGATGAACCCCTCCGTGCTGGTGTCTAGATTAGATCTGTGTTTTCTAGAACTTGCGGCAGTTGGAAATGATTTTCGTCAACTCCCATAGGGTTTCTGAAATATTGGGGTATTTATAGAGCAAAGAGGCAGTGCGAGAGGCCACAATGTGGGCACAACCCACCTGGGGGGTTGTGCTCCCCTCGGAGCCCCCCTTTGGTACTTCTTTTGCCCAACAGGTGTCTTCTGGTCCAGAAAAAATCTCCAAAAAGTTTCATTGTGTTTGGACTCCATTTGGTATTGATTTTCTGCGAAGTAAAAACAAGCAAAAAAATAGCAACTGGCACTAGGCACTATGCCAATAGGTTAGTCCCAAAAAATGATATAAAGTTGCTATAAAATGATTGTAAAACATCCAAGAATGATAATATAACAGCATGGAACAATCAAAAATTGTAGATACGTTGGAGGCGTATCAAAGAGCATGGTGCTACTTTGAAGCACATGTGTGGAAAAGGATAGTAACATTGTCCCTTCTCTCTTTTTCTCTCATTTTTCTTTTTTTTCTTTTGGGCTCTTTGGCCTCTCTTTTTTATGTTTGGAGTCTCATCCCAACTAGTGAGGGAATCATAGTTTCCATCATCCTTTCCTCGCATGGGACAATGTTCTAATAATGATGATCATCACACTTTTATTTACTTACAACTCAAAAATTACAACTCAATACTAGAACAAAAATATGACTCTATATGAATGCCTCATGCATATGAAAGCAATATGACAATGATGGTATGTGTCATAATAAAACGGAACGGTGGAAGTTGCATGGCAATATTGCTGGGGAAAGTTGCATGGAAAACAAAAAAAATCTACGCACACGCAAGATCTATCCATGGAGATGCATAGCTACGAGAGGGGGAGAGCATCTTCATACCCTTCAAGATCGCAAATAGGAAGCATTTATCAACGCAGTTGATGCAGTCATACACCTTCACGATCCATCCCGATCAAGTACCGAACGTACGGTACCTCTGTGTTCAGCACATGTTCAGCTCGATGACGTCCTCGCCTTCTCGATCCAGCAAGAGAGGCGAAGTAGTAGATGAGTCCCGGCAGTATGACGGTGTGGTGACGGTTGATGATGAAGAACAATCTCCACAGGGCTTCGCCAAGCAGTACAAAAACTAGACGGAGGATAAACTAGAGGGACGCGGTTGCCGGCACTCGGCATGGTGTATCTTGATGTGTCTTGGGTGCTATCCCTGCCCCTCTATTTATATGTTGAGCCCTGGGGTCAAAACTTGGAGTAAAAGCGTCCTCAAAGTCGGTTTTTCCCGAAAGGCAAGTGTCCTTCTCGGACTCCAGGGCTAGACGCCAGGATTCCTGGTGTCTGGCCCCTGGCTTCCGCAAAACTTCCTTTTGCACATTCCAAAACCCTAGTGGGCTTTACCCCTTTACCCAAATAAAGTGTTCTAATGCCCAAACATTTCAGGAAACATCTGAAACCCCTTCCGGAGACCAAACTCTATTATCCCATATATCAATCTTTACCTCCGGACTATTCCGGAGCTCCTCGTCATGTTCGTGGTTTCATACTAAACACCGAACAACATTAGGTCACCAACATACGTAACTCATATAATACTATATCATCAACGGATGTTAAGCGTGCGGACCCTACAGGTTCGATAACTATGTAGACGTGACCGAGATACCTCTCTGGTCAATAACCAATAGCGGAACCTGGATGCCCATAATGTCTCCTACATATTATACGAAGGTCTTTATCGGTCGAACCTTATGACAATAGATGTAATTCCCTTTGTCCATCGGTATGTTACTTGACCGAGATTCGATCGTCGGTATCTTCATACCTAGTTCAATCTTGTTACCGGCAAGTATCTTTACTCATTCTGTAATACATAATTTTGCAACTAACTCATTAGTCACTTTGATTGCAAGGCTTCTTATGATGTGTATAACCGAGAGGGCCCAGAGATACCTCTTTGATACTCAAAGTGACAAATCCTAATCTTGATCTATGCCAACTCAACAAACACATTCGGAGATACTTGTAGAGCATCTTTATGATCACCCAGTTATGTTGTGATGTTTGATAGCACACAAGGTATTCCTCCGGTATCCGGGAGTTGCATAATCTCAAAGTTGAAGGAATATGTATTTGACATGAAGAAAGCAATAGCAATAAAACTGAACGATCATTATGCTAAGCTAACAGATGGGTCTTGTCCATCACATCATTCTCCTAATGATGTGATCCCATTATCAAATGACAACTCATGTCCTTGGTTAGGAAACTTTAACCATATTTGAGCGACGAGCTAGTCTAGTAGAGGCATACTAGGGACACAGTGTTTGTTTATGTATTCACACATGTATTTAAGTTGTCGATCAATACAATTCTAGCATGAATAATAAACATTTATCATGAAGAAGGAATATAAAATAAAAACTTTATTATTGCCTCTAGGGCATATTTCCTTCAAATATATCTCGGAATGGCTATGGAAATGACATAATAGGTAGGTATGGTGGCTGTTTTAAGGAAGATATAGGGTGAATTATGTGTGAAACAGCGTATCATATCACGGGATCTGGATGCACATGCGAAGTTTGCACCAACTATCAAGGTGAGAACGGGCAATACGTGGTACCAAAGAGGCTAGCAATGGTGGAAGGGCGATAGTGTGTATGATCCATAGACTCAACATTAGTCATAAAGAACTCACATACTTATTGCAAAAATTTATTAGCCCTCAAAACAAAGTACTAATACGCATGCTCCTAGGGGGGTAGATCAGTAGGAAAAGACCATTGTGCGTCCCCGACCGCCACTCACAAGGAAGACAATAAAAAATAATCATGCTCCAACTTCATCGCATAACGAGAGACGATACGTGCATGCTTTGGGAATCACAAACCTTAACACAAATATTATTACTAATCCACAATTACTCACTAGCATGACTCTAATATCACCATTTTTATATCTCAAAAAAATACAAGGAATCAAGCTTCTCATATATTCAATGATCTTCATGAAAGTTTTTATTATATCCCTCTTGAATACCCATCATATTAGGGTTAAATTCATTACCTAAGAAAATTGCCATACTATTTATAATACTCTCAAAATAATATAAGTGAAGCATGATATTTCATCAATTTCTACAAAATAAAACCACCGCCATGCTCTAAAAAGATATAAGTGAAGCACTAGAGCAACTACCTAGCTCAAAAGATATAAGTGAAGCACATAGAGTATTCTAATAAATTCACGATCAATGTGTGCCTCTCAAAAGTTGTGTACAGCAAGGATGATTGTGGAAAACTAGAAAGGAAAGACTCATATAATACACGACGCTCCAAGCAAAACACATATCATGTGATGAATAAAAATATAGCCTCAAGTAAATTTACCGATGGATTGAAGACAAAGGAGGGGATGCCATCCGGGGCATCCCCAAGCTTAGATGCTTGGTTGTCCTTGAATATTTCCTTGGGGTGCCTTGGGCATCCCCAAGCTTAGCCTCTTTCCACTTCTTATTCCCTAGTCCATCGAAACTTCACCCAAAACTTGAAAACTTCACAACACAAAACTCAATAGAAAACTTGTGAGATCTGATAACCCACAAGTATAGGGGATCAATTGTAGCCTTTATCAATAAGTAAGAGTGTCGAACCCGACGAGGAGCTAAAGGTATAACAAATATTCGCTCAAGTTCTATCGACCACCGATACAACTCTACGCACACTTTACGTTTTCTTTACCTAGAACAAGTATGAAACTAGAAGTACTTTGTAGATGTGATGATAGAATAGGTTTGCAAGATAATAAAGAACACGTGAATAAAAGCTGGGGTTGTTTAGATAAAGAAACAACTAAGTTAATTTTAGTAGATAGCTTTTTGTGATGCAAGAAAGTTATTTGTCCCTAGGCAATTGACAACTAGACCGATAATCATTATTGCAATTTTATATGAGGGAGAGGCATAAGCTAACATACTTTCTCTACTTGGATTGTATGCACTTATGATTGGAACTCTAGCAAGCATCCACAATTACAAAATATCATTAAGGTAAAACCCAACCATAGCATTAAAGTATTAAGTCCTCTTTAGTCCCATAGGCAAACAACCTACTTACTCGGCTCTGTGCTTCTGTCACTCATGCCACCCACCATAAGCGAATCATGAACATATTGCAAACCCTACAGCAGGGATTCCTTATGCTTGCGCGACACGGAGAGCGCCATAGGACAACACCAATAATAAAACATACAACTCAAACCAGTCACGATCATCAATCAACCCATAGGACAAAACGGATCTACTCAAACATCATAGGATAGCCATACATCATTGGGAAATAATATATAGCGTTGAGCACCATGTTTAAGTAGAGATTACAGCAGGGAGAAGAGGTGTTACACCGTTGCATAGAGGGGGAGAGAGTTGGTGATGACGGCGGCGAAGTTGTTGGTGTAGATCGCCGTCAAGATGACGGCCCCAGCGGCGTTCGGCGCCACCGGGAGAGAGGAGGAGAGAGCACCCCTCCTTCTTATTCTTCCTTGACCTCCCCCTAGATGGGAGGACGGTTCCCCCTCTGGTCCTTGGCCTCCATGGCGGCGGAGGGGCGGGAGCCCCTCCGAGATTGGATCTCTCTCTCTCTATTTCCTTCTGTTTCTGCATTCCTATTTACTGGCATTTCACCATTTCTTAAATTCCCGGAAATCCATAACTCTGATTGGGCTGAAATTAACACAATTTTTATCTGGATATTAGCTTTATCGTGGACAAAGAAGGGCACCAACCGCCTTACGGGGTGGCCACAAGCAAGCATTAAGCATAATTAACATCGAATAATGCACCACAAGTAGGATATAATTTCATTGCATAATTATTGACTTTCGTGCTTGCATAGGGGATCACAAACCTTAACACCAATATTCTTACTAAAGCATAATTACTCATCAAGATGACTCACATATCACATCATCATATCTCAAAACTATTACTAAGAATCAAGTTTATTTTGTCCAATGATCTTCATGAAAGTTTTTATTATATCCTTCTTCGATATCTATCACTTTGGAACTAATTTTCACATGTTGCTTTTGATAATCTCAAACAAATATAAGTGAAGATCATGAGCATAAAATTTCATTCTCTCAAATTAATGTAAGTGAAGCAAGAGAGAATTTCTTGAAATTTTTACTAACTCTCAAATAAATCTAAGTGAAGCACGAGAGTATTTCTTCAAAAATACTAAAGCACACCATGCTCAAAAAGATATAAGTGAAGCACTAGAGCAAATCCATAGCTCATAAAAATTTAAGTGAAGCATAGAGAGCGATTCTAACAAGTCATGGCATAATTTTGGCTCTCTCAAATAGGTGTGTCCCGCAAGGAATCAAGACTAAAAACACAAAAAAACAAAGACTCATATCATACAAGACGCTCCAAGCAAAACACATAGTATGCGACGAATAAAAGTATAGCTTCGAGTAAAATACCGATGGTCGGTTGAAGAAAGAGGGGATGCCACTCGGGAGCATCCCCAAGCTTAGTTGCTTGCTCTCTTTCTGATAATAGCTTGGGATGCCGGAGCATCCCCAAGCTTAGGCTCTTCTTACTCCATATTCCTTCATCCATCGTAAGATAACCCAAAACTTGAAAACTTCAATCACACAAAACTCAACAAAAGCCTTCGTGAGATCCGTTAGTATAAGAAAACAAATCACTACTATAAGTACTGTAGAAAACCAATTCATATTTTGTTCTTGCATTATATCTAGTGTATTCCAACTTTTCTATGGCAAAAACTCGTCAAAGAAAATCATAGAGCCATCAAAACAAGCACACAACGCAAAGAAAATAGAATCTGTCAAAAACAGAACATTCTGTAGCAATCTGGATATTTCGAAAACTTCTGTAACTCCAAAAACTCTGAAAAATTAGGAACACCTGGAAAATTTGTGTATTAATATACTACAAAAGGAATGGGTATTTTACCGCTCTCTGGTTAAAAATGAAAATTATTTTCGCGAGCGCAAACGTTTTTGTTTTTTTCAGCAAGATCAAACAACTATCACCCAAGAAGATCCTAAAGGCTTTACTTGGCACAAACACTAATTAAAACACAAAAAAACAATCATAACAGTAGCATAATTGTGCTAACACTCAAGAACAGAAAGCAAAAAGCAAAAAATAAATTTTATTCATTTATTTGCCTCCCAACAAGCGCTATAGTTTTATGCCCTTAGCTAGGCATAAAGCAAGGATCTAAGTTTTTTCATCTTTGGTTCGAGATCCATAAGATGCCATCATGATTGATTCATATGGTGGCCTAATTCTTGTTCTAGGGAAGTGTTCCATACCCTTCCTCAAAGGAAATTGAAACTTAATATTGCCTTCTTTCATATCAATCACGGCACTGATAGTGCATAAAAATGGTCTACCAAGAATATTGGACAAGACGGATTGTAATCAGTATCAAGAACAATAAAATCTATTGGCACATAATTCCTATTTGCAAGAATAAGAACATCATTAATTCTTCCCATGGGATTTTTAATAGTAGAATCCGCCAAGTGCAAATTCAAAGAACATGATTCAATATCGGTAAGACCAAGCACATCACATAAAGATTTCAGAATTGTAGAAACACTAGCACCCAAGTCACATAAAGCAAATCACTCATAATTTTTAATCTTGACTATGATAGTAGGTTCCCATTAATCATGTAATTTTCTAGGAATTGAAACTTTTAATTCCAACTTTTCTTCTAAAGCTTTCATCATAGCATCAACAATATGTTTAGTAAAAGCTTTATTTTGTTCATAAGCATGGGTTGAATTTATCATGGATTGCAACAAAGAAATACAATCAATCAAAGAGCAGCTATCATAATTGAAGTCTTTGTAATCCAAAAGAGTGGGCACATCACTAGTTAAAGTTTTGACCTCTTCAAACCCACTTTTATCAATTTTCTCAACAAGATTTTCAACCTTCGAATTATCGGGATGCCTTCTAGCTAAAGTTGACTCTTCTCCAGTCCCTTTTTCATCAATATTAATTTTACTAAACAAGGAATCAATAGAATAATACCAATCATTTTAAGATCTTCATCATTTTTATGAAATTAATCACTAGAAAAGGCTTTTCCTAAAAATTCTCTAAGCATAGCGGTTCTTTTCTTACTTTCATCCATAGAAACATAAAGAGCTTTAATTGATTCCTCAACTTTAGGCACAAAAATCTTCATATTGAGATTTTATACATCATGAGAAATTCTATCAACACTTCTAGACAAATCATCAATCTTATTCAACTTTTCTTCTATGGTAGTGTTGAAAACTTTTTGCGTGTTGATAATTTTTTAATATTATTCTCAAGATCAGAGGTGTTCCTATTATTATTATTATTATAAGAAGTATTTCCATAGGAATTACCATAATTATTAGAGGAATTACCGGGAAAAGGCCTAGGATTAAAATTACCTCTATAAGCATTGTTGTTGAAATTATCTCGAGAGATAAAATTCACATCTATGGCATCACTAGTTTGCTCAATCAAAGTAGACAAAGGAATATCATTGGAATCAATAGGAGCACTTTTACTAGCAACCAAATTCATAAGAGCATCAACTTTTTCACTCAAAGAAGAAATTTCTTCAACTGAATTAACTTTTTTACCAGTAGGAGCTCTTTCGATATGCCATTGCGAATAATTTGCCATGATATTATCAAGAAATTTGGTAGCTTCACCCAAAGTAATTTCCATAAAAGTACCACTCGCACCGGAATCTAAAATATTACGAGAAACAAAATTCAATCCCGCATAAAAATATTGTATGATCATCCAAAGATTTAACCCATGAGTTGGGAAATTCCTTAGCATCATTTTCATCCTTACCCAAGATTGTGCAACATGCTGATGTTCGAGTTGCTTGAAATTAATTATCTGGGTTCTAAGGGAAATAATTTTTGTGGGCGGAAAATACTTAGTGATAAAAGCATCTTTGCACTTATTCCAAGAATCGATACTATTGTGAGATAAAGAAGAAAATCAAATTTTTGCAGACACGCAAAGAAAACAGAAATAATTTCATCTTCACAACATCATTGTCCACATATTTTTTATTTTGCATATCGCTTAATTCCATGAAGGTATTAAGATGGGACGCGACACCTCATTAGGAGTACCAGAAAATTGATCTTTCATAACAAGATTCAGCAAAGCAGTATTAATATCACAAGACTCCGCACTAGTGGCGGGAGGAGCAATCGAACAACCAATAAAATCATTGTTGTTGGTATTTGAGAAATCGCACAACTTGGTATTCTCTTGAGTCATGATGACTAGACAACAAGATTGCACCCAAAAAAACAGACCCAGCAAGAAAACGGCGAACAAAAAAGAGGGGCGAATAAAACGCCAAATTTTTGTGAAGTGGGGGAGAGGGAAACGAGAGGCAAATGGCGAGGAGTTGAGATTTGTCATTAGGAACCTGTTATATGTTGAAGATCCTCCCCGGCAACGGCGCCAGAAATTCCTTTTGATGCGGATTGAAGCTACGTCGGTATTTCCCCAAAGAGGAAGGGATGATGTAGCACAACGACGGTAGGTATTTCCGTCAGTGATGAGACCAAGGTTATCGAACCAGTAGGAGAACCAAGAAACAACACGTAAGCGGCGCTGGCACAAAAATAACAACTACTCGCAACCCGACGTATTAAAGGGGTTGTCAACCCCTTTTGGGTAACGGTGCCAGAAATTGGCAAAACGGACCTGAATAAATTGTAGTAGATTGATAGAACGAACGCCAAATAAAATAAATAAGAATAAATTGCAGCAAGGTATTTTTGTATTTTTGGTTTAATAGATCTGAAAATGAAAGCAAAGGAAAATAGATCGCAAAGGCAAATAATATGAGAAAGAGACCCGGGGGCCGTAGGTTTCACTAGTGGCTTCTCTCGAGAAAAATAGCAAATGGTGGGTAAAAAAAATACTGTTGGGTAATTGATAGAACTTCAAATAATCATGACGATATCCAGGCAATGATCATTATATTGGCATCACATCCAAGATTAGTAGACCGACTCCTGCCTGCAACTACTACTATTACTCCACACATCGACCGCTATCCAGCATGCATCTAGTGTATTAAGTTCATGGGGAAACGGAGTAATGCAATAAGAACGATGACATGATGTAGACAAGATCTATCTATGTAGAGATAGAACCCATCGTTTTATCCTTAGTAGCAATGATACATACGTGTCGGTTCCCCTTCTGTCACTGGGATCAAGCACCGTAAGATCGAACCCACTATAAAGCACCGCTTCCCATTGCAAGATAAATAGATCAAGTTGGCCAAACAAAACCCAAATATCAGAGAAGAAATACGAGGCTATAAGCAATCATGCATATAAGAGATCAAAGAAGATTCAAATAACTTTCATGGATAAAAAGATGGATCTAATCATAAACTCAAAGTTCATTCGATCCCAACAAACACACCGCGAAGTTCATTCGATCTATTTGGAGCATTGCAAATTCTATACCAAGCATCTTTTAGATTTTCACCCTCCCTTTGCTTAAAATTTAGAATTTCATTCTCGGGAGACAACGGAGAAGATAAGGGACTAGCCATAACGACAAGCAAACAAACTAACACACAAGCAAACAAAAAGCGAGCGAACAAAGAAGAGGAAAATAGAGAGGGAGGATAGAGAGAGAGGGCGAATAAAATGGCAAGGGTGAAGTGGGGGAGAGGAAAACGAGAGGCAAATGGCAAATAGTGTAATGTGGGAGATAAGGGTATGTGATGGGTACTTGGTATGTTGAGTTTTGCGTAGATCTCCCCGGCAACGGCGCCAGAAATCCTTCTTGCTACCTCTTGAGCACTGCGTTGGTTTTCCCCGAAGAGGAAGGGATGATGCAGCAAAGTAGCATAAGTATTTCCCTTAGTTTTTGAGAACCATGGTATCAATCCAGTAGGAGGCTACGGGTGAGTCCCTCGCACCTGCACAAAACAAATAAATCCTTGCAACCAACGCAAATAGGGGTTGTCAATCCCTATAAGGCCACTTACGAGAGTGAGATTTGATAGATATGATAAGATAATATTTTTGGTATTTTTATGATAAAGATGCAAAGTAAAATAAAGGCAAAGTAAATAGCAAAGGAAATAACTAAGTAGTAGGAGATTAATATGATGAAGATAGACCCGGGGGCCATAGGTTTCACTAGTGGATTCTCTCAAGAGATTAAGTATTCTACGGTGGGTGAACAAATTACTGTTGAGCAATTGACAGAATTGAGCATAGTTATGAGAATATCTAGGTATGATCATGTATATAGGCATCACGTCCGAGACAAGTAGACCGACTCCTGCCTGCATCTACTACTATTACTCCACTCATCGACCGCTATCCAGCATGCATCTAGAGTATTAAGTTAAAAACAGGGTAACGCCTTAAGCAAGATGACATGATGTAGAGGGATAGACTCATGCAATATGAAGAAAGCCCCATCTTGTTATCCTTGATGGCAACAATACAATACGTGCCTTGCTGCCCTTACTATCACCGGGAAAGGACACCGCAAGATTGAACCCAAAGCTAAGCACTTCTTCCATTGCAAGAAAGATCAATCTAGTAGGCCAAACCAAACTGATAATTCGAAGAGACTTGCAAAGATAACCAATCATACATAAAAGAATTCAGAGAAGATTCAAATATTACTCATAGATAGATCATCGTCTCAACAAACACACTGCAAAAAGAAGATTACATCGAATAGATCTCCACAAGAGAGGGGGAGAACATTGTATTGAGATCCAAAAAGAGAGAAGAAGCCATCTAGCTACTAACTATGGACCCGTAGGACTGAGGTAAACTACTCACACTTCAACGGAGAGGCTATGTTGTTGATGTAGAAGCCCTCCGTGATTGATGCCCCCTCCAGCGGAGCTCCGGAACAGGGCCCAAGATGGGATCTCGTGGATATAGAAAGTTGTGGCGGTGGAATTAGGGTTTTGGCTCCGTATCTGATCGTTTGGGGGTACGTGGATATATATAGGAGGAAGGAGTACGTCGGTGGAGCAACAGGGGGCCCACGAGGGTGGAGGGCGCGCCTCCCTACCTCGTGCCCTCCTGTTTCGTTTCTTGATGTAGGGTCCAAGTCTCCCTGGTCTTATTCATTGAGAAAATCACGTTCCCGAAGGTTTCATTCCGTTTGGACTCTGTTTGATATTCCTTTTCTTTGAAACCCTACAATAGGCATAAAACATCAATTCTGGGCTGGGCCTCCGGTTAATAGGTTAGTCCCAAAAATAATATAAAAGTGGATAATAAAGCCCAATAATGTCCAAAACAGTAGATAATATAGCATGGAGCAATCAAAAATTATAGATACGTTGGAGACGTATCAGGGCACCGCACACGGCTAAAACAAGTGTCAACTTGTGTGTCTATGGGGTGCCCCCTCCCCCGTATATAAAGGAGGGGAGGAGGGGGTCGGCCGACCTCATGGTGCGCCACCAAGGGGGGATTCCTACTCCTACTAGGAGTAGGTTTCCCCCGTTTCCTAGTCCTACTAGGAGGGGGAAGGAAGGGGAAGATGAGAAAAAGGAAAGGGGGGCCGCCCCCCTTCCCAGTTTGGATTGGGCTTGGGGGGGGGGCGCCCCCACCTCTTGGCCGCCTCCTCTCTCTTCCACTAAAGCCCATGTAGGCCCATTAAACCCCCGAGGGGGTTCCAGTAACCCCCCGGTACTTCAGTATATGCCTGAACTCACCCGAAACCATTCTGGTGTCCAAACATAACCTTCCATTATATAAATCTTCATGTCTCGACCATTTCGAGACTCCTTGTCATGACCGTGATCACATCCAGGACTCCGAACTACCTTCGGTTCATCAAAACACATAAACTCATAATACCGATCGTCATTGAATGTTAAGCGTGCTGACCCTACGGGTTCGAGAACTATATAGACATGACCGAGACTCATCTCCGGTTAATAACCAATAGCGGAACCTGGACGCTCATATTGGTTCCTGCATATTCTACGAGTATCTTTATCGGTCAAAACGCATAACAACATACGTTGTTCCCTTTGTCATCGGTATGTTACTTGCCCGAGATTCGATTGTCGGTATCATCATACCTAGTTCAATCTTGTTATCGGCAAGTCTCTTTACTCGTTCCATAATGCAACATCCCGCAACTAACTCATTAGTCACATTTCTTGCAAGGCTTATGGTGATGTGCATTACTGAGAGGGCCTAGAGATACCTCTTCGACAATCGGAGTGAAAAATCCTAATCTTGATCTATGCCAACTCAATAAACACCATCGGAGAAACCTGTAGAGAATCTTTATAATCACCTAGTTACGTTGTGACGTTTAATAGCACACTAAGTGTTCCTCCGGTATTCGGGAGTAGCATAATCTCATAGTCATAGGAACATGTATAAGTTATGGAGAAAGAAATAGCAATAAACTAAACGATCATAGTGCTAAGCTAACAGATGGGTCAAGTCAATCACATCATTCTCTAATGATGTGATCCCATTCATCAAATGACAACTGATGTATATGGTTAGGAAACTTAACCATCTTTGATTAACGAGCTAGTCAATGTAGAGGCATACTAGTGGCACTCTGTTTGTCTATGTATTCACACATGTACTATGTTTTCGGTTAATATAATTCTAGCATGAATAATAAACATTTATCATGATATAAGGAAAGATAACTAACAACTTTATTATTGCCTCTAGGGCATATTTCCTTCAGTCTCCCACTTGCACTCGAGTCAATAATCTAGATTGCATTGTAATGATTCTAACACCCATGGAGTCTTGGTGCTGATCATGTTTTGCTCGTGAGAGAGGCTTAGTCATGGATGAAAACTCTAAGTTAATCACCCGACATTTTTTAGGAGGATACGAAAACCCGAGAGTTGTGAAGAAACGTTAGATGTCTTGTTTAGCTTGCAGAAACAATGGATTTATTCGAACTTAGTTCGTCGACAAGAGAAATTCTGCAATGCTTGTGAGTATGCCCAAGTGTTAGAATACATGATTCGATGTCTGCATATGTAGTAATGGTTCAAGTACGGGATGGATTGGCCCCCATGTCGGAGACTTCTATCATGAACTATCATATGTTGATGGAAAATCAGAGAGCCTTGAAAACCTTAGAAGAGTGTCGACACGTCAAGCCATAAGACCATAGAATGGTAGGACGATGGAACCCTTTATAGGCAACCGTTGCCAATCGTAGGATATACGGTGAGATTCAACCCCGGTCATTTTTTTCCTGCTGGAGAAGCCATAAATTGTTGACCGCCAGGAGGTTCCGATAGTTTCTTAGTATTGACGACAGACATGTCACATATGAAGACCGACTCTTCGGAAGAACCTCACCAGTATTGAGAGGACACAAGATTTTGAGAAAAAGGTCATGCCCCGACCGGGAGAGCACCAGTGAAAGAGTTATTCCGGAGAATATGAGAAGACCGACACCGTCAACCGAAAGGAGGAGTACATGAATTTTGTCAGAACCATAGCATTGCTTTCAAGTGTGGTAGCACCCCAGACCTCTCTAGTCGATGGATTTGCTGGAAGACCTCCAAATCCTAACATTTTCTTTCTAGCCTCTTCGAGTCTCGAGGACGAGATTCATTTTAAGTGTGGTAGGTTTGTAACATCCCAAAATTCTAAATTTTGGAATGTTATATTACATAAATATTTATGCTTGTTTGGTTGATTGTGGTGTGGTTGCTTGTGTGAAATTGAGTGAAATTTGATACTTTTTGAAAGTTGAATGAGTGGGAATGAAATGACTTTCCCAAAACTTTCACTTTGCATTTTGATCCCCATGAATTCAAATTCATTTCATCACAAACCCTAGAGTGAAGATGATATGATTTCTTCCATTTAAATAAATGAAAAGGGTTTTGAAAAGATTTGAATTCCATCCGAAAATATTTCAAATTCGAAACTTTATGCAACTCAATGATTTTCATGAGAGAAGATAAAATGATTTCTTCAATTATATGAAATATTACTTGGAAGTTACAAAGAATCCAATTTAAAGTCATTTGGAAGTATTTTGAAACTCCCTTCCAATTTGGAATTATTTGGATTTTAATTTTATTTTTTTTCTCTCCTAAAAAACAAATAAATGGAAATAAGGGTAAAATGATTCCCTTCAATGGAAAATTAGGAGAAAATAAATTTGAAATCATTTTGGTATTTTAAAAATGATCTTTGTGGGGTTTTAATGCAAGAGTAGCACTATTTGCTTTATTTGAATTTTTGTAGATTTTATTTGCCTCTGAAAATGTGTTCATGTTTTAGAAATTATTTTTCCGAAACTTTTGATATAAAATATGCCTATATAATAGTTTTTTATTGCTCTTTATTTCAGTTTTCCTTCTCTATTTTCTAAAAAAACAAAAACTGGGCGAAGCCCAGCCGCACTAGGCTCGGCCCCCTCCACGACCCAACATGTCGTCTTCCTCCTAGAATCGTTCCTACAGGAGCAGAACGCACACACGCACCCCACCCCGTGCCCCACTCCCTTCCCTCCTTCCCCTTCCCGGAGAATCCTCTGAATGGATCCACCTCCTTCCCCTACACCTCCTTCTCCAAGTAAAAGGCCATTAATGCCATGGATTTTCTCGCCGGAGATCCTCACTTGCCTTTTTTTTGCTCGCCATGGCTGCACGCATGTGGACACCCCCTCGCCCTATAAATACCTCCATTGTGTTGCCCTCTTTCCCCTCGCCCAAAGCCCTCTCCTATGGGAGCTTATCCCCCTCCCTATCCCGCATAATTTCTCATCGGAGTTCATAAACTCCGGCGGCTTCTCCATCGCCGCCCGAGGCTCGGTTGGTACTTCCTCGGCCTCCCCTGAGGTTGCTGAGATCTCTTCTACACCGTCCCATGCTCTCCTTCCTCTAGGAGCCCCTACAACCTCGGATTCGATCTTCTTCCCCAACTCCGGCGACTACTCCGGTGAGATCAAAGAAATCCCGTAATTTCTTCTTTTCAGAAAAGTAGCGATCTTAGAAAATTCATATCTATTAGTATACATATCCAAATTGAGTGATTACAATTGTGTTAGATCACAAATTTTGTAAAGTTTCTGAATAGGTAAATAGTTTTTAGGTATGACTATTTAAATTTGAACTTGATCAATTTCTCTTGAAATCTTGTATTTGATCTAACTTGAGTTTAGAAATATATTTTTTGATTGATTCTTTTTGCTACTGCTTTGTTATTGTTTGTTTATCCAGTAGCATATAGTTATTTATTTTTAGTTTATTTTAAATTAGGTTTTTTGCAAAAACAATACTGTTTTGCTTATGTAATTGTTTTTGTCATATACTTATTGTTTTTAATTATTTTTAGTTAATTATTTTTGTAAATATTTACATGTGGTCATATGTTTATGTTAGACTGCATTAGATAAATTTTTGCAGTTATTTATTAGTGCTTAGTTACTGTTTTAGTATTTGTTTGTTTAGTTCATAGTGATAGGTGATAAAAGTAGTTTCATTAGTTTTAAAAGTAACTTTTTTTGCCACTTCATTATATGTTGTCATTGATTCTATTATTTAGGAGTAATTTAGTTTGATAATTATTTTAGTATTGTTTACTATTGTCTTGGTGTTTTGCTAGTTGTTATAGTTGTTCTGGTGTTAACTAGTCAGTTACAATGGTTTTCATACTAGTTCTTTTTGCTAGTAAATGCTTTAGTAAATTATTTTGTTGTTGTTTTATTAGAATTATATTTTCCATGCTGTATAAAAATTATTAGAGTAATTTAGTTTTAATAAGAAAGTATTGACTGTTATTGTGTGAGTTGGTTTCTCCCTTGTTTTCGTGAAGTTTTCTTTGGAATTCTATTTGGTTTTCTTTGACCTCATTATTGTTTTATTTATGGCCTTTTTGATTGTTATTTTGATTGCTAGTATTGTTTGCTAAGATTATTGATTATGTGAGTATAATGTTTTACTATATATATTTTCTCAAAGTGACGAATAGTTTATCAAAGATTCCGAGAGCATTATTATCTTCATCAAGTAATACCAGGCAAGTTCACTTTGACCATGTTTTCCATACCTATGTTTTATTTGCATGTAGTAGCACCCTTTCAACAATCCCTCCAGTACTGTTATCGAATCTTGTAGTTGAGTAGAAAGCATGAGGTAGAAACCCATCTCCCTGTTACCAAGCCCGGGACGTTATATAGTTTTAATGCTATGCTATAGTAGACAGGGTTTGGTATGAGTGCACGAGAGTGGTGTGAAGAAGGAGGACTCTACGTCAATGGCGACAACTTCATGATGGCATCGGCAAGGACTGCATCTGCAGGACTCCAAGGCCTCAAGATTTTGAGACTCGAGACAAGAATTCAATACACACTACTGGGTGAAGGACGGTTGACGGGCACCCTGGAGGAACCAGTGGATGGCCGGGATGCATGGAGAAGCACCATGACATCTTGCGAAAAGCTTCACCCAGACTCAAAGAGACAGAAGAATACTTCATGCCCAGAAGCTTACCTGTGCAACCGCAAGTCACTATGGGCTCTGGCTTGGTTGACCCTAGTGGTGAATCTGGCTGGGACGATGCTAGCAGATGTAGAACTATGGTAGGATTGGATGAGCACTGGACAGTGGTCAGGGGAACTCTTCGGAAGACCATGTTTCAGTCGTCTTTTTCTCAAACAACCTGAAGTGCGAGAACATAAAAAGAGGGATCGAATCTTGCGGGTAAAGTGTACAAACCTCTGCATAGGGTTAAAACCTAATCGACTAGCCGTGTCCCTGGTTATGGACAATTTGAGCCTCTGTACTTGGATCTATCTCGGAACTCTCAACACCAGACTAATAACATAATTGTGGGCAACTTATGATGATTTGGGTATGAGACATCGGTTGGCGGAACCATGTCATGACAGAAAATCCATAGTACAGACTCCTGATATTCCTTTGTTGTAGGGAAAATAAAACCAGCTTTTACACAAAAACATCATACATAGAGCCACAAAGCCATATTGCACATAGAATAGTTTTATCATATGCTTTCTCATATTGTGATCTTGCCAGTACATTCAATGTACTGACCTACACGGCTGCAACGTCTCATGTTGCAGATATGTTCCTTCCGACGAGTAAGAGTACGGTACAGGGTTATGGTCAACACTCAACCTGCCGATAGCGTTGATGGGACTCCACACCCGATTGTTTGTTTCCGCTGAGACTTATGAGGTATATATCAGTTTTACATTATTTATACATGTGATTGCACTTTGATATATACATTGATGTACTGTGTATGCCAGCATACCAATCCAGGGATAGTACAGATACACAGAGGCTTGACCGTTTGAGGTCGGGTCGCTACAGATATGGTATCAGAGCACATGTTGACTGTAGGATGTGACCCTAGAAATCAGAAAGCCCCAGGACAGGAAATCTCTAAAATTTTATTTTCAAAAAACATCCCTTACTTCTTATCTTTTATGATTTATAAAATATCCTCTCTTACGTCAAATAGTTAGAATATACCCCTTTCCCTTTTGACCACACGAAGGATCAACTAAAGCCGCTCCAAGAAGAACAAGATAGCGGACAACCGATGACCATTTTAGAGTAAACAGGATTTGACCATGCATTAGAAGAGTTGAAGCTACACCAGTTAAAGACTCTGACAACTTGAAGAATCAGAAGAATTATTTGACCGTTAGAGGACCAAACCCCTGTTATACACTTACGTTAGATGCGACGATTTGTGAGCTATCATTTGTTTGATGTTTTTCCGACAGCCACAAAATAAAACTCGTTTCTTCAAAACTATTGTTCGTATTGTGTGTATCCCTCTCCACCTCTCTCTTATCTCACCCTAAAACCCTTGGACCCAGTAGATGATGAATGAAGTTGGACTGGTATTCTCTGGACCGAAAACCCAGCCGGAGGCAGAGCTATGGATTCAGAACATGGAGAATCACTTCGGGAGCAATTTGGTTTGAAGGAAGAATGAAGTATCGTATGCTCTTCGGTACTTTGAAGGAAGTGCTGCAACATGGTGGCAGATGCATCAAGCTATATAGGGATGGAATGGAGCAAGGACTTGGGAAGAATTCAAGAAGACTCTGACAAGATCCCGTCTTATCTATAAGCACCATGATACGCCAAGAAATAAACCTTGTGCCTGCAAGATTTGTGGAGAAATAGGACACACCCAGGAGAAACACAAGGATGGATGCCCTCATTGTGAGGAGAAACACCCAACAGAGGAATGCCCAACTAGTCAGGTGACTTGTTTCTTGTGTGAAGGAACCACCCACTACCTAGCTCAGTGTCACATTTACCCCACTGTGCAACAAACTATTCAGAAGCAGGAAGAAGGAATGAAAGAAGCCCTCCGAGAAGTTATGAAAGAACCCGTGATTAAGGAAAGTGTTGAAGACCCTGATGGAGAAAGCCTCAACAGATTTTACTCCAATGCCTATTATTCATGTGGAGAAGAAGGATATTTTTCACAGTATTGCACCAAGGAAAGATAAGAGTATCTGGGATACTTCCCGACAGAAGCAGTGGAGTTTGATCCACATGGAATAGAACGTTTGATCAGAACGAAGAAAACCAGGAAGAGAAAACAAAGACACCCTCAGAACCACCCAATTTCTGCAAAGAGGGACAAGAGTCATATTACTTGTTTTGAATGTAAGGACGTCGGGCATTATGCCAATGATTGTCTTGAAAGGAAGCAAGGAACTCAAGGAGCAGGCACCATCACCAAGAAGCCTCGAGACATGCCGGAAGTTATTTGTTTTCGTTGCAAGGAAGCATGACATTTTGCTAGGGATTGTTCAAATCATGAGAAAGGTGGAGCTGAGTAGTGGAGATGTTGATATCAGTAATAAGGGTAGTATGGAAAAAACTTTTTCATGAGAACGCGGGGTTGAGTTATGTAATAGATTACTCAGAGATTGTAATAATTCATGACTCAATAAAGTTGATATGTCATATGTTGAAAGGCTTTAAGGAGTTGTTATGTTTTATCTTGGAAATTAATATTCTGGGTGAACATGGAAGAAAATGAGTTGTGATGCATAAACTGGATGTTGGAAATTGAGTTTGAAGTTTTGTTTGGATGATATGAATGTGTACCCAAGGAGATATGTACCTTATTCTGAGCACCATTTTTGTTTTACATCTACAGATGACGACCCTTTATGAGTCTTTCCTCAAGGGACCGGAAATGATCATGACCCTCACAAGTGATCATGATTACCCAAAAATCCTGAAGGACATGATGAAGCATATTCACCTTGAAGGAGATGCATTCTACAAAGGCTACCCCTTCATGCAAAAGGGAGTGGAACTTTGGTATGTGGAGGTACACCTCCACCGTATGAAAGGAGTTTGCCCAAAGACGATGGGGCGGTACTTTTTCATCTCACGTGTACCACAAGCAACTTTCTTCGGCGCTGTTCGTGAAGCAGCCATGGAAGCCATACGCCAGATCAGAGCAATACTTGAAGCAAGACTCTGTTATACTCAGGAATACCTAAGAGAAGTGCATGCAGAGATGATGGATATGAAGCTCAAGGCCACCATGATGAAACAGAAGATTGGAGATTTCAAGGCGCATGTCGCACAATTCCAGTGGGACTAAAGAATCCTCAAGGAGGAAAAATGAATAAAGTTGGAAGTAATGCCTGACCATACCAAACCATGTGGGTGGCATCATTTGTAATAAAGTACTTTTTGGAATTTGGATTTACGAAAAATGGTTAAGTATGTAATAAAAGATTTGATATGAAAGCAATATGATTTATGGATAAAATAGTGCATTTTTTGGTGTGGTAGTACTTCGTAAAGCCACAAGATCAATAAAGAAAGAAATGTGTTATTCATGACAGTCCATAGAAGGGAGCTGGACCAAATAAGTTGGAGTTTTGTATGATCGTCAGCACAAGGGTATGAAGGAAGAAGTACTGTTGGATTTAAAGGAGATGTAATGTTGGAATATGGAATGGTAATCCTCAAATAGATGAGTTAAAATTGTACAAGAGTCGAAGTGGGCCATAACCCACATGCCCAGGAGTTAATAAGAAGCAAGCACACTCTTGCTGAAGAAAGATATTTTGGACGAAAACTCTAAGTTAATCAGCCGACATTTTTTAGGAGGATACAAAAACCCGAGAGTTGTGAAGAAACGTTAGATGTGTTGTTCAGCTTGTAGAAACAATGGATTTATTCAAACTCAGTTCGTCGACAAGAGAAATTCTGCAATGCTTGTGAGTATGCCCAAGTGCTAGAATACGTGATTCAATGTCTGCATATGTAGTAATGGTTCAAGTACGGGATGGATTGGCCCCCATGCCGGAGACTTCTATCATGAACTATCATATGTTAATGGAAAATCAGAGAGCCTTGAAAACCTTAGAAGAGTGTCAACACGTCAAGCCATAAGACCATAGAATGGTAGGATGATGGAACCCTTTATAGGCAACCGTTGCCAATCGTAGGATATACGGTGAGATTCAACCCCGGCCATTTTTTTCTGCTGGAGAAGCCATAAATTGTTGACCGCTAGGAGGTTCCGATAGTTTCTTAGTATTGACGACACACATGTCACATATGAAGACCCACTCTTCGGAAGAACCTCACCAGGCTTGAGAGGACACAAGATTTTGAGAAAAAGGTCATGCCCCGACCGGGAGAGCACCAGTGAAAGAGTTATTCTGGAGAATATGAGAAGACTGACACCGTCAACCGAAAGGATGGAGTACATGAATTTTGTCAGAACCATAGCATTGCTTTCAAGTGTGGTAGCACCCCAGACCTCTCTGGTCGATGGATTTGCTGGAAGACCTCCAAATCCTAACCTTTTCTTGCTAGCCTCTTCGAGTCTCGAGGACGAGATTCATTTTAAGTGTGGTAGGTTTGTAACATCCCAAAATTCTAAATTTTGGAATGTTATATTACATAAATATTTATGCTTGTTTGGTTGATTGTGGTGTGGTTGCTTGTGTGAAATTGAGTGAAATTTGATACTTTTTGAAAGTTGAATGAGAGGGAATGAAATGACTTTCCCAAAACTTTCACTTTGCATTTTGATCCCCATGAATTCAAATTCATTTCATCACAAACCCTAGAGTGAAGATGATATGATTTCTTCCATTTAAATAAATGAAAAGGGTTTTGAAAAGATTTGAATTCCATCCAAAAATATTTCAAATTCGAAACTTTATGCAACTCAATGATTTTCATGAGAGAAGATAAAATGACTTCTTCAATTGTATGAAATATGAGTTGGAAGTTACAAAGAATACAATTTAAAGTCATTTGGAAGTATTTTGAAACTCCCTTCCAATTTGGAATTATTTGGATTTTTTTTATTTTTTTTCTCTCCTAAAAAAATAAATGGAAATAAGGGTAAAATGATTCCCTTCAATGGAAAATTAGGAGAAAATAAATTCGAAATCATTTTGGTATTTTAAAAATGATCTTTGTGGGGTTTTAATGCAAGAGTAGCACTATTTGCTTTATTTGAATTTTTGTAGGTTTTATTTGCCTCTGAAAATGTGTTCATGTTTTAGAAATTATTTTTCTGAAACTTTTGATATATAATATGCCTATATAATAGTTTTTATTGCTCTTTATTTCAGTTTTCCTTCTCTATTTTCTAAAAAAACAAAAACTGGGCGAAGCCCAGCCGCACTAGGCTCGGCCCCCTCCACGACCCAACAGGTCGTCTTCCTCCTACAATCGTTCCTACAGGAGAAGAACGCACGCACGCACCCCACCCCGCGCCCCACTCCCTTCCCTCCTTCCCCTTCCCCGAGAATCCTCTGAATGGATCCACCTCCTTCTCCAAGTAAAAGGCCATTAATGCCACGGATTTTCTCGCCGGAGATCCGCACTTGCCTTTTTTTTGCTTGCCATGGTTGGACGCATTTGGACACCCCCTCGCCATATAAATACCTCCCTTGTGTTGCGCTCTTTCCCCTCGCCAAAAGCCCTCTCCTATGGGAGTTTATCCCCCTCCCTATCCCGCATAATTTCTCATGGGAGTTCATAAACTCCGGCGGCTTCTCCATCGCCGCCCGAGGCTCGGTTGGTACTTCCTCGGCCTCCCCTGAGGTTGCTGAGATCTCCTCTGCGCTGTCCCATGCTCTCCTTCCTCTAGGAGCCCTTACAACCTCGGATTCGATCTTCTTCCCCTACTCCGGCGAGTGAGATCAAAGAAATCCCGTAATTTCTTCTTTTCAGAAAAGTAGCGATCTTAGAAAATTCATATCTATTAGTATACATATCCAAATTGAGTGATTCCAATTGAGTTAGATCAAAATTTTTGTAAAGTTTCTGAATAGGTAAGTAGTTTTTAGGTTTGACTGTTTAAATTTGAACATGATCAATTTCTCTTAAATCCTTGTATTTGATCTAACTTGAGTTTAGAAATAGATTTTTGATTGATTCTTTTTGCTACTGCTTTGCTATTGTTTTGTTTATCCAGTAGCATATAGTTATTTATTTTTAGTTTATTTTAAATTAGGTTTGTTGAAAAAACAATACTGTTTCGCTTATGTAATTGTTTTAGTCATATAATTAGTGTTTTTAATTATTTTTAGTTAATTCTTTTTGTAAATTTTTACATGTTGTCATATGTTTATGTTAGACTGCAGTAGATAATTTTTTGTAGTTATTCAGCAGTGTTTAGTTACTGTTTTAGTATTTGTTTGTTTAGTTCATGGTGATAGGTGATAAAAGTAGTTTCATTAGTTTCAAAAGTAAATTTTTTTGCCACTTCATTATATGTTGTCATTGATTCTGTTTTTTTAGGAGTAAACTAGTTTGATAATTATTTTAGTATTCTTTACTATTGTCTTGGTGTTTTGCTAGTTGTTATAGTTGTTCTGTTGTTAACTAGTCAGTTACAATGGTTTTCATACTAGTTCTTTTTGCTAGTAAATGCTTTAGTAAATTATTTTGTTGTTGTTTTATTTGAATTATATTTTCCATGTTGTATAAAAATTATTAGAGTAATTTAGTTTTGATAAGAAAGTATTGACTGTTATTGTGTGAGTTGGTTTCTCCCTTGTTTTCGTGAAGTTATCTTTGGAATTCTATTTGGTTTTCTTTGACTTCTTTATTGTTTTATTTATGGCTTTTTTATTGTTATTTTGATTGCTAGTATTGTTTGCTAAGATTATTGCTTATGCGAGTATAATGTTTGACTATATAGATTTTCTCGGAGTGACGAATAGTTTATCAAAGATTCTGAGAGCGTTATTATGTTCATCAAGTAATACCAGGCAAGTTCACTTTGACCATGTTTTCCATACCTATGTTTTATTTGCATGTAGTAGCACCCTTTCAACAATCCCTCCAGTAGTGGTATTGAATCTTGTAGTTGAGTAGAATGCATGAGGTAGAAACCCATCTCCCTGTTACCAAGCCCGGGACGTTATATAGTTTTAACGCTATGCTATAGTAGACGGGGTTTGGTATGAGTGCACGAGAGTGGCGTGAAGGAGGACTCTACGTCAATGGCGACAACTTCATGATGGCATCAGCAAGGACTGCATCTTCAGGACTCCAAGGCCTCAAGATTTCAAGACTCGAGACAAGAATTCAATACACACTACTGGGTGAAGGACGGTTGACGGGCACCCTGGAGGAACGAGTGGATGGCCGGGATGCATGGAGAAGCGCCATGACATCTTGCGGAAAGCTTCACCCAGACTCAAAGAGACGGAAGAATACTTCATGCCCGGAAGCTTACCTGTGCAACCGCAAGTCACTATGGGCTCTGGCTTGGTTTGACCCTAGTGGTGACTCTGGCTGGGACGGTGCTAGCAGATGTAGAACTACGGTAGGATTGGATGAGCACCGGACAGTGGTCAGGGGAACTCTTCAGAAGACCATGTTTCGGTCGTCTTGTTCTCAAACAACCTGAAGTGCGAGAACGTAAAAAGAGGGATCGAATCTTGCGGGTAAAGTGTACAAACCTCTGCATAGGGTTAAAACCTAATCGATTAGCCGTGTCCCCGGTTACAGACAATTTGAGCCTCTGGACTTGGATCTATCTCAGAACTCTCAACACAGGACTGATAACATAATTGTGGGCAACTTATGATGATTTGGTTATGAGACATCGGTTGGCGGAACCATGTCATGACAGAAAGCTCCATAGTACAGACTCGTGATATTCCTTTCCTGTAGGGAAAATAAAACTAACTTTTACGCAAAAACATCAGACACAGAGCCACAAAGCCATATTGCATATAGAATAGTTTTATCATCTGCTTTCTCATATTGTGATCTTGCCGGTACATTCAATGTACTGACCTACACGGCTGCAACGTCTCATGTTGCAGATATGTTCCTTCCGACGAGTAAGAGTACGGTACAGGGTTACGGTCTACACTCAACCTGCCGATGGTGTTGATGGGGCTCCACACCCGATTGTTTGTTTCCGCTGAGACTTATGAGGTATATATCAGTTTTACGTTATTTATACATGTGATTGCACTTTGATATATACATTGATGTACTGTGTGTGCCAGCATACCGATCCAGGGATGGCACAGATACACAGAGGCTTGATCGTTTGAGGTCGGGTCACTACAGACAACTCCACCATTGAATAAAAATACATATCCGGTTTGTGACTTAGAGTCATCCAGATCAGTGTCAAAGCTTGCATCGACGTAACCGTTTACGACGAGCTCTTTGTCACCTCCATAAACAGGAAACATATCCTTAGACCTTTTTAGGTATATCAAGATGTTCTTGACCGCTTTCCAGTGATCCACTCCTGGAATACTTTGGTACCTCCTTGCTAAACTAATAGCAAGGCACACATCAGGTCTGGTACACAACATTGCATACATGATAGAACCTATGGCTGAAGCATAGGCAATGACTTTCATTTTCTCTCTATCTTCTGCAATGTGAGTCTGACTCAACTTCACACCTTGTAACACAGGCAAGAACCCTTTCTTTGCTTGATCCATTTTGAACTTCTTCAAAACTTTATCAAGGTATGTGCTTTGTGAAAGTCCAATTAAGCGTCTTGATCTATCTCTATAGATCTTGATGCCCAATATATAAGCAGCTTCAGCGAGGTCTTTCATTGAATTCTTATTCAAGTATCCTTTTATGCTAATCAGAAATTCAGTATCATTTCCAATCAACAATATGTCATCCACATATAATATTAGAAATGCTACAGAGCTCCCACTCACTTTCTTGTAAATACAGGCTTCTCCAAAAGTCTGTATAAAACCATATGCTTTGGTCACACTATCAAAGCGTATATTCCAACTCCGAGAGGCTTGCACCAGTCCATAAATGGATCGTTGGAGCTTGCACACTTTGTTAGCACCTTTTGGATCGACAAAACCTTCTGGTTGCATCATATACAACTCTTCTTTAAGATATCCATTAAGGAATGCAGTTTTGACATCCATTTGCCAAATTTCATAATCATAAAATGCGGCAATTGCTAACATGATTCAGACGGACTTAAGCATGCCAACGGGTGAGAAGGTCTCATTGTAGTCAACTCCTTGAACTTGTCGAAAACCTTTTGCAACAAGTCGAGCTTTGTCGATAGTAACATTACCGTCAATGGCAGTCTTCTTCTTGAAGATCCATTTATTCTCTATGGCTTGCCGATCATCGGGCAAGTCAACCAAAGTCCACACTTTGTTCTTATACATGGATCCCATCTCAGATTTCATGGATTCAAGCCATTTTACGGAATCTGGGCTCATCATCGCTTCCTCATAGTTCGTAGGTTCGTCATGGTCAATTAACATGACCTCCAGAACAGGATTACCGTACCACTCCGGTGCGGATCTTACTCTAGTTGACCTACGAGGTTCGGTAGTAACTTGATCAGAAGTTTCATGATCATCATCATTAGCTTCCTCACTAATTGGTGTAGGAATCACTGGAACTGATTTCTGTGATGAACTACTTTCCAATAAGGGAGCAGGTACAATTACCTCATCAAGTTCTACTTTCCTCCTACTCACTTCTTTCGGGAGAAACTCCTTCTCTAGAAAGGATCCATTCTTAGCAATGAATATCTTGCCTTCGGATCTGTGATAGAAGGTGTACCCAACAGTCTCCTTTGGGTATCCTATGAATACATATTTATCCGTTTTGGGTTTGAGCTTATTAGGTTGAAGCTTTTTCACATAAGAATCGCAGCCCCAAACTTTAAGAAACCACAACTTGGGTTTCTTGCCAAACCATAGTTCATATGGTGTCGTCTCTATGGATTTCGATGGTGCCCTATTTAATGTGAATGCAGCCATCTCTAAAGCATAACCCCAAAACAATAGCGGTAAATCAGTAAGAGACATCATAGATCGCACCATATCTAATAAAGTGCGGTTACAATGTTCGGACACACCATTACACTGTGGTGTTCCAAGTGGTGTGAGTTGCGAAACTATTCCGCATTGTTTCAAATGAAGACCAAACTCGTAACTCAAATATTCTCCTCCACGACCAGATTGTAGTAACTTTATTTTCTTGTTACGATGATTTTCCACTTCACTCTGAAATTCTTTGAACTTTTCAAATGTTTTAGACTTATGTTTCATCAAGTAGATATACCCATATCTGCTCAAATCATCTGTGAAGGTCAGAAAATAATGATACCTACCACAAGCATCAACACTCATCGGACCGCATACATTAGTATGTATTATTTCCAATAATTCTGTTGCTCGTTCCATTGTTCCGGAGAACAGAGTTTTAGTCATCTTGCCCACGAGACATGGTTCCCAAGCATCAAGTGATTCATAAGCAAGTGATTCCAAAAGACCATCAATATGGAGTTTCTTCATGCATTTTACACCAATATGACATAAACGGCAGTGCCACAAATAAGTTGCACTATCATTATTAAACTTATATCTTTTGGCTTCAATACTATGAATATGTGTATCACTACTATCAAGATTTAGTAAAAATAGACCACTCATCATGGGTGCATGACCATAAAAGATATTACTCATATAAGTAGAACAACCATTATTCTCTGATTTAAATGAATAACCGTCTTGCATCAAACAAGATCCAAATATAATGTTCATGCTTAATGCTGGCACCAAATAACAATTATTTAGGTCTAAAACTAACCCCGAAGGTAGATGTAGAGGTAGCGTGCCGACGGCGATCACATCGACTTTGGAACCATTTCCCACGCGCATCGTCACCTCGTCCTTAGCCAATCTTCGCTTAATCTGTAGCCCCTGTTTCAAGTTGCAAATATTAGCAACAGAACCAGTATCAAATACCCAGGCGCTACTGCGAGCATTAGCAAGGTACACATCAATAACATATATATCAAATATACCTTTCACTTTGCCATCCTTCTTATCCGCCAAATACTTGGGGCAGTTCCGCTTCCAGTGACCAGTCCCTTTGCAATAGAAGCACTCAGTCTCAGGCTTAGATCCATACTTGGGCTTCTTCACTTGAGTAGCAACTTGTTTGCCATTCTTCTTGTCGTTCCCCTTCTTCCCTTTGCCCTTCTTCTTGAAACTGGTGGTCTTGTTGACCATCAACACTTGATGCTCCTTCTTGATTTCTACCTCCGCAGCCTTTAGCATCGCGAACAGCTCGGGAATTGTCTTATCCATCCCTTGCATATTATAGTTCATCATGAAGCTTTTGTATCTTGGTGGCAGTGATTGAAGAACTCTGTCAATGACACCATCAACCGGAAGATTAACTCCCAGTTGAGTCATGTGATTGTGGTACCCAGATATTCTGAGTATATGTTCACTGACAGAACTATTCTCCTCCATTTTGCAGCTGTAGAACTTATTGGAGATTTCATATCTCTCAATCCAGGCATTTGCTTGAAATATTAACTTCAACTCCTGGAACATCTCATATGCTCCATGACGTTCAAAACGTCGTTGAAGTCCCAGTTCTAAGCTGTAAAGCATGGCACACTGAACTATCGAGTAGTCACCAACTTTGCTCTGCCAGGTGTTCATAACATCTGGAGTTGCTCCCGCAGCGGGTTTGGCACCTAGCGGTGCTTCCAGGACGTAATTCTTCTGTGCAGCAATGAGGATAATCCTCAAGTTACGGACCCAGTCCGTGTAGTTGCTACCATCATCTTTCAACTTAGCTTTCTCTAGGAACGCATTAAAATTCAACGGAACAACAACACATGCCATTTATCTACAACAACATAGACATGCAAAATACTATCAGGTTCTAAGTTCATGATAAATTAAAGTTCAATTAATCATATTACTTAAGAACTCCCACTTAGATAGACATCCCTCTAATCATCTAAGTGATCACGTGATCCATATCAACTAAACCATGTCCGATCATCACGTGAGATGGAGTAGTTTTCAATGGTGAACATCACTATGTTGATCATATCTACTATATGATTCACGCTCGACCTTTCGGTCTCAGTGTTCCGAGGCCATATCTGCATATGCTAGGCTCGTCAAGTTTAACCAGAGTATTCTGCATGTGCAAAACTGGCTTGCACCCGTTGTATCTGAACGTAGAGCTTATCACACCCGATCATCACGTGGTGTCCCGGCACGACGAACTGTAGCAACGGTGCATACTCAGGGGGAACACTTATACCTTGAAATTTAGTGAGAGATCATCTTATAATGCTACCGTCGTACTGAGCAAAATAAGATGCATAAAAGATAAACATCACATGCAATCAATATAAGTGATATGATATGGCCATCATCATCTTGTGCCTTTGATCTCCATCTCCAAAGCACCGTCATGAGCACCATCGTCACCGGCTTGACACCTTGATCTCCATCGAAGCATCGTTGTCGTCTCGCCAACTATTACTTCTATGACTATCGCTACCACTTAGTGATAAAGTAAAGCAATTACATGGCGATTGCATTTCATCCAATAAAGCGACAACCATATGGCTCCTGCCAGTTGCCGATAACTGTGTTACAAAACATGATCATCTCATACAACAATTTATATAATCATGTCTTGACCATATCACATCACAACATGCCCTGCAAAAACAAGTTAGACGTCCTCTACTTTGTTGTCACAAGTTTTACGTGGCTGCTACGGGCTTAGCAAGAATCGTTCTTACCTACACATCAAAAACCAGAACATGGTATAGTGATTCCTTTTTGATCTTCAGAAGGAACCCTGTTCATTGAATCCGATTCAACTAAAGTTGGAGAAACTGACACCCGCCAGCCACTTGTGTGCAAAGCATGTTGGTAGAACCAGTCTCATGAACGCGTCATGTAATGTCAGTCCGGGCCGCTTCATCCAACAATACCGCCGAATGAAGAAACAACTAGTGATGGCAAGCAATATGTATATACCCACGCCCACAACTCCTTTGTGTTCTACTCGTGCATATAACATCTACACATAGACATGGCTCAGATGCCAATGTTGGGGAACGCAGTATTTCAAAATTTTCCTACGATCACGCAAGATCTATCTAGGAGATGCATAGCAACAAGAGGGGAGAGTGTGTCTATGTACCCTCATAGACCGAGAGTGGAAGCGTTAAGTAACGCAGTTGATGTAGCTGAACGTCTTCGCAATCCAACCGATCAAGTACCGAACGCACGACACCTCCGCGATCTGCACATGTTCAGCTCGGTGACGTCTCTCGAACTCTAGATTTAGCTAAGGCTGAGGGAGAGTTTCATCAGCACGACGGCGTGTTGACGGTGATGATGAAGTTACCGTCGCAGGGCTTCGCCTAAGCACTACAGCAATATGACTTAGGTGTGTTTCTGTGGAGGGGGGCACCGCACACGGCTAAAACAATTGTCAACTTGTGTGTCTATGGGGTGCCCCGTCCCCTGTATATAAAGGAGGGGAGGAGGGGGCCGGCCAGCTTCATGGTGCGCCCCCAAGGGGGGATTCCTACTCCTACTAGGAGTAGGTTTCCCCCTTTCCTAGTCCTACTAGGAGGGGGAAGGAAGGGTAAGAGGAGAAGAAGGAAAGGGGGGTCGGCCCCCCTCCCAATTCGGATTGGACTTGGGGGGGGGGGGCGCCCCCACATCTTGGCCGCCTCCTCTCTCTTCCACTAAAGCCCATGTAGGCCCATTAAGCCCCCGGGGGGTTCCGGTAACCCCCGATACTCCGGTATATGCCCGAACTCACCCGAAACCATTCCGGTGTCCAAACATAACCTTCCAATATATCAATCTTCATGTCTCGACCATTTGGAGACTCCTCGTCATGTCCGTGATCACATCCAGGACTCCGAACTACCTTTGATTCATCAAAACACATAAACTCATAATACCGATCATCATCGAATGTTAAGCACGCGGACCCTACGGGTTTGAGAACTATGTAGACATGACCGAGACTCATATCAGGTCAATAACCAATAGCGGAACCTGGATGCTCATATTGGTTCCTACATATTCTATGAAGCTCTTTATCGGTCAAACTGCATAACAACATACGTTGTTCCCTTTGTCATCGGTATGTTACTTGCCCAAGATTCGATCGTCGGTATCATCATACCTAGTACAATCTCGTTACCGGCAAGTCTCTTTACTCGTTCCTTAATGCAACATCCCGCAACTAACTCATGAGTCACATTGCTTGCAAGGCTTATAGTGATGTGCATTACCGAGAGGGCCTAGAGATACTGTTAACTCTTGAGCATTGCGTTGGTTTTCCCTTGAAGAGGAAAGGGTGATGCAGTAAAGAAGCGTAAGTATTTCCCTAAGTTTTTGAGAACCAAGGTATTAATCCAGTAGGAGACTACACGCAAGTCCCTCATACCTACACAAACAAATAAGAACCTGGCAACCAACGCAATAAAGGGGTTGTCAAGCCCTTGACGGTCACTTACGAGAGTGAGATCTGATAGAGATAATAAGATAAATATTTTTGGTATTTTTATGATATAGATTGAAAGTAAAGATTGCAAAATAAAATAGATTGGATAAAATATAGACCCGGGGGCCATACGTTTCACTAGTGGCTTGTCTCAAGATAGCATAAGTATTACGGTGGGTGAACAAATTACCCCCAAGTCTTCCCAAAGGTTCTACTTGGCACAAACACTAATTAAAAGCATAAAACCACATATAAACAGAGGCTAGATTAATTATTTATTACTAAACAAAACCAAAAAGCAAGACAAAAAAATTGGGTTGCCTCCCAACAAGCGCTATCATTTAACGCCCCTAGCTAGGCATTGAGATTTCAATGATGCTCTCATGAAAGACAAGAATTGAAGCACAAAGAGAGCATCACAAAACACATGACAAACACATCTAAGTATAACATACTTCCTATGCATAGGAATTTTATAAGCAAACAAGTTATCAAGACAAGCAAAAACTAGCATATGCAAGGAAGCGGAAAGAAACAATAGCAATCTCAACATAATGGGAGGTAATTTAGTAATATGAAAATTTCTACAAACATATTTTCCTCTCTCATAGTAACTACATGTAGGATCATAAGCAAATTCAACAATATAGCTATCACAAAACATATTCTTAACACGATCCACATGTATGCAAAGTTGACACTCTTCCAAAAAAGTGGGATTAACATTAACTAAAGTCATGACCTCTCCAAACCCACTTTTATCAAAAAATTCATAAGATTGAACATTCTCCAAATATGTGGGATATAAAGTTGACACTCTTCCAAACTTACTTTCAATAATATTGCAAACACCATTATCAATCTCATATTCATCGTGTGGCTTAAATGAATTTTCAAGATCAGAAGAAGAATCACCCCAACCATGATCATTTCAACAAATAGTAGTCATAGCAAAACTAGCATCCCCAAGCTTGAGATTTTGCATATCATTAACACAATTGACATTAAGAGAATTTATGATAACATCATTGCAATCATGCTTTTCATCGAAGGAACTATCAAGTATGGGTGCAATAGCAACGATCTCATGTTTAACATAAGGAACTATAGCAAACTCATCTTCATAAATATTGGCATCATGGCCACAAGAACAGCAAGCATCATGTTCATCAAGGGATATTTCAATCATATCATCGGAATCATAATTATCTATAGATTCATGCATATCATTATTTTCTTTTGAAGTAATGGTCATTTTTTCAATAAATTGTTTATCATAGTCATTATGAGCATAGTTTTCATGGAAATATTTAAGTATGTCAAAAGTTTCAGATTCGTAGAGAGTAATATCATACTTTTCAATCAAAGAAGCAACTTCATAAGCACCCTTAGAAGAAACAAATTCTTCAATTTGTTCGATATCATAGTAACTATAAACACCCTTTGCATAAGAAGATAAGATTTCATTATCATTAAACTCACATAGGTAGGGGAGGTGTTTTTTAGGGTTCTTAGAGTAACAAGTAAGATCACTAATTTAACAAAGATTCCAAGCATAACATAACAATCTGTTTATTTGATCCATAAGAGTCTCCCTTTTTCAAACAAATGGTGACGCATAAAATGAGCATGCCCATCTAAAGATTTCCCATCAACTAGGCTAGTTGGGGTTTCAGCATGAGCGCATAAGGATCGAAGATGATCCAAGTAGAACACTTTAAGTGGATCCCTATCAATAGATTTTTAGCAAACAAATATGCAAGCGAATAGAAGGCACATGCAAACACAAAGAAAGATACATACGGGAAGAAGGCGAGCGGAGAAGAGGGCGAATAAAACGGCAAGGGTGAAGTGGGGGACAGGAAAATGAGAGGCAAATGGCAAATAATGTAATGCGAGGGATAAGAGTTTGTGATGGGTAATTGGTATTTCTTGACTTGTGCGTAGATCTCCCTGGCAACGGTGCCAGAAATCCTTGTTGCTACATCTTGAGCACTGCGTTGGTTTTCCCTTGAAGAGGAAAGGGTGATGCAGCAAAGTAGCGTAAGTATTTCTCTCAATTTTTGAGAACCAAGGTATCAATCCAGTAGGAGACTACACGCAAGTCCCTCGTACCTACACAAACAAATAAGAACCTCGCAACCAACGCGATAAAGGGGTTGTCAAGCCCTTCACGTTCACTTATGAGAGTGAGATCTGATAGAGATAATAAGATAAATATTTTTGGTATTTTTATGATATATATTGAAAGTAAAGATTGCAAAATAAAATAGATTGGATAAATGATAGACCTGGGGGGCATAGGTTTCACTAGTGGCTTCTCTCAAGATAGCATAAGTATTACGGTGGGTGAACAAATTACTGTCGAGCAATTGATAGAAAAGTGCATAATTATGAGAATATCTAGGCATGATCATGTATATAGGCATCACGTCCGCATCAAGTAGACCAAAACGATTCTGCATCTACTACTATTACTCCACACATCGACCGCTATCCAGCATGCATATGGAGTATTAAGTTCATAAGAATAGAGTAATGCATTAGGCAAGATGACATGATGTAGAGGGATAAACTCAAGCAATATGATATAAACCCCATCTTTTTATCCTCGATGGCAACAATACAATACGTGCCTTGCTGCCCCTGCTGTCACTGGGAAAGGACACCGCAAGATTGAACCCAAAGCTAAGCACTTCTCCCATTGCAGGAAAGATCAATCTAGTAGGCCAAACCAAACTGATAATTTGAAGAGAAGATTTCAGAGAAGAATCAAATATTGTTTATAGATAAACTTGATCATAAACCCACAATTCATCGGATCTCGACAAACACACCGCAAAAAGAATTACATCGAATAGATGTCCAAGAAGACCGGGGAGAACATTGTATTGAGATCCAAAGAGAGAGAAGAAGCCATCCAGCTAATAACTATGGACCCGAAGGTCTGTGGTAAACTACTCACACATCATCAGAGAGGCTACGGTGTTGGTGTAGAAGCCCTCCGTGATCAATTCCCCCTCCGGCGGAGCTCCGGAAAAGGCCCCAAGATGGGATCTCTTGGGTACAGAAGGTTGCGGCAGTGGAAATAGGGTTTCATGGTGCTCTTGGATGTTTTAGGGGTATATGGATATATATATAGGAGGAAGAAGTAGGTCGGTGGAGCTACGAGGGGCCCACGAGGGTGGGGGCATGCCTAGGGGGGCGCCTCCCTGCCTCGTGGCCTCCTAGTTTCTTTCTTGACGTCTACTCCAAGTCCCCTGGATCACGTTTGTTCCAAAATAATTCTCTCGAAGGTTTCATTCGGTTTGGATTCCATTTGATATTCCTTTTCTGCGAAACACTGAAATAGGCAAAAAAACAGTAATTTGCACTGGACCTTGGGTTAGTAGGTTAGTCCCAAAAATAATATAAAAGTGTAAAATAAATCCCATTAAACATCCAAAACAGATAATATAATAGCATGGAACAATCAAAAATTATAGATACGTTGGAGACGTATCAGATACCTCTCCGACAAACGGAGTGACAAATCCTAATCTTGATCTATGCCAACTCAACAAACACCATCGGAGACACCTGTAGAGCATCTTTATAATCACCCAGTTACATTGTGACGTTTGATAGCACACTAAGTGTTCCTCCGGTATTCTGGAGTTGCATAATCTCATAGTCATAGGAACATGTATAAGTTATGGAGAAAGCAATATCAATAAACTAAATGATCATAGTGCTAAGCTAATGGATGGGTCAAGTCAATCACATCATTCTCTAATGATGTGATCCCGTTCATCAAATGACAACTCATGTCTATGGTCAGGAAACTTAACCATCTTTGATTAACGAGCTAGTCAATGTAGAGGCATACTAGTGACACTCTGTATGTCTATGTATTCACACATGTACTAAGTTTCTGATTAATACAATTCTAGCATGAATAATAAACATTTATCATTATATAAGGAAATGTAAATAACAACTTTATTATTGCCTCTAGGCATATTTCCTTCAGTGCTCCCCTCGGAGCATCCCCCAGGTGCTTCTTTGGCCCATTGGTTGTCTTCTGGTCTAAAAAAATCCACCAAAAGTTTCGCTACGTTTGGACTCCGTTTGGTGTTGATTTCCTGCGATGTAAAAACATGCAGAAAAGAGCAACTGGCACTTGGCACTATGTCAATAGGTTAGTACCAAAAATGATATAAAATGACGATAAAATGATTATAAGCAGTCGCCGGCCTTTCTTGAGCCACCCGTTGGGCTTCGTTTCCCCTCCTTTCTTTTTCTACGCGCCTTCAAGCCTGCCCCAACAGTACTGTCCTGCCCCCATGCACCGCCGAGTGTCGCGTGCTGCTACCCCGTGCCTGCGGCTCGCCAGCCGCGCCGGCCTCACTCGCCCCACACCTCACCGCGCCAATCTTTTGCCACCCCAGGCACCCGTCCGCGCGCGCATTCCGCCCCGCCCCACCGCGCCTGGCTCCGCCCGCCGCTACTGCTACTGCTTCTGCCAAGCTGCTCCTCTGCTCGGCGTGCTACCCTGTTGCTCGCCTGCTGCTTGCTGGCCGAGCCCGCGCCCAGCGCCGCGCCGCCGCACCTGCGCTCCCGCTCCAACAAGCGACCCCTCCAGCTCCGGCCGTGCCCCCTCTGTTGTTTGACGCACCCTAGGTGCTCCCTACCGCCCATAGCTCTGCCGTGCTCTGCCCTCGTCAGGTCGCGTCTCGTGCGCCCCTGCCTCGCTGACCATGCTCGGCCGTGACCCAGGCCGCCTGCCCGTGCGCACCCCTGCTCCTGCTGCACACCCACCGGCCCCACTGCTTGCTGCAGCCCGCGCCCTGCGCCTGGCCTTGCCCGGCTCCGTCGCTGTGCACCCAACCGCGCGGCCTTACGCCTGCACCATCCCGCTCGCCGGCCAACACCACTCTCCACCGCCATGCTCACCGCCATGCTCGCCGGCGGTCTCGCCCTCACGCCCGAGCGGGCTACGCTGCCTCAGGTCCGCCCTGAGGGACGCCCGCGCCCAGCGCTCTGTACCCGCCCCGGCTGGCCCCCTAAGACACCCCCAAGATGGCCCCACACCCTTGTGAAAAAAATAAAATAGATTTAAGAAAATAAAGAATATATATAATTAATCAATTGATTAATTAACTTAATTAATTAGGTTTAACTAAACTAAAGAACTAGATTAGTTAATTTAAATCAGCAGTTAGATGAATGTGTGTATGACAGGGGGCCCACACCCTGTTGACTAGTCAAACGTTGACTCGTTAACTTGGACCCCCTGGCCCAGCTGTCAGCCACTAGGTGCACTCTTGAGTACAATGTGCAGGGTGCAGCTAGCATATTAGCATTTATTTTCGAATTAAAAATAATTTCAGAATATTGTTTAAAGCTTTGAAAAATCGTAGAAAATAATCCGTAACTCAGATGAAAAAGTTTTATACATGAAAGTTGCTCAGAAAAATATGACGAATCCCAATACGCAGTCCATTCGTCTGTCACACATCCCTATCATAGCGAACATGCAACCGTCCTCCTCTGAATCATTTGTCCGAAAATGCCAAACTTCGGGAAAACTTTCCTATATGTTATCTGATGAAGCTATGTACCTAGGGTAGGGTCATGGACCTGTCCTAACTGCCCTACCCAAGGACATCTCTAGAAGAAATCACCTTTCAATCGACTTGGAGGTGTTCCACTCGACAGACTCGAAGACACTCGACCAAGAAGCAATCACTCGACCAAGAAGCAACCACTCGACGGCCAGGAGACCTAAAGTCACTCCGCACGCTAATGGTCGGTCATTAATTAGCTTTTATGGTCATCATATCACTTTATTAGGGGCGTTACTAGTAACGCCCGACCTTAATGTACTTAAAACCCTGTATAACTAAGGGCCGGAGGGGTCTGGCGAACTCTATATAAGCCACCCCCTCCTCAGTGTAAAGGGTTCGCACCCCTGTAATTCATACACACATAATCCAGTCGACCGCCTCCGGGCTCCGAGACGTAAGGCTATTACTTCTTCCGAGAAGGGCCTGAACTTGTAAACCTCGTGTGCTTACAACTACTCCATAGCTAAGATCTTGCCTCTCCATACCTACCCCCCTACATTACTGTCAGACTTAGAACCACGACAGTTGGCGCCCACCTTGGGGCAGGTGTCTTAGCGATTTGCTGGAGAAGTTGTGATCTTTTCCGATCCAAATCATCATGGTTTCTGACGGAGTTTTGGTGGAGGGCCGCGAGATCCGTCTCGGCGCACTCACGTTCATCACCGACGACTCCGCTTGGCTTCAGGAGGCTCCGCTCGACGTCGACGCACTCCCTGTCCACAGGGCAACGCACTTTTGCACGTGTGTCCTTGGCGTCCTCTTGCGGCAGTCGTCGACCCATTATCGGTCGGCCCCTGTGTTGTCCTCCCTCCCTGTCTCCTGCCGGTGCAAGCGCTCCGGTCGATCGAGACTTCAGCGGTGGGTGAGACACGCGGTGGCACGCCAGTCGGCCACCCCTCAAGTCGCGGCGATCGAGCCCGACGAATCCCTCTACGGCCTGTTCGACCTGTCGACTGGTTCCGCAGAGACCGCATCCGAGTGCGACAACAGTGATCCGGCGGCGGGGGTTCTGATGGTCGATGGACCGCGCAGTCCTCCCGGTTTTCCCCGCACCGACGGAGGCGCAGGTGGAGGTGACCTGTCGCATCCCCATGAGGAATATCTCCCCGAGCCTTTCACGTCGCTGTAGAGAGAAGAACTTCGTCGCCGGAACATGGATGCACTGCACACTCCTATCGTTGGAGAAACCCCCGAGGCTCGTGCCTTGGAGGACGCGTGCCTGGCAAACTTGGCAGAGCGCACTCGACTGGAGAACCTCCAGCGAGCATTCGACGAGCGTGCGCGACAACGGGTTCCCGAATCCAGTCGACGTTAGCTCTTTCCGCCCCCGCAGGTATATCAAACTCCGATTCAGAATTTAGCAGCTGCAACCCGTATAGCAGAGTCGATTCAGCCTTCCCAGTCAGAGGCTGGCGGAGGCTTTCTGCAGATCAGAGCGTTACTCCGGGCAGCAGGAGACCAGAATTCCGCTGTTTCTCAGTCGCGGAACAGGATTCATAGCATATCCATTGCTGCAGACACAGTCCAGTCCGCTCATAGCCCAAGATCGCCCCCGAGGCGTGAGGGACGTGAGGACCGGCGTGATCAGTACGGGAACCGTGAGCAGCATGATCACCGATTCGATCGTGAAGATCGACGTCGAGTGCTCACCCCTCCCCCGAGGAGTGGATCGTATGTGCCTCGACAGCAGGATGACATGCGCCTTCATAGTGTTGGGCGAAGGATTCCAGTCGACCCCAGGGAACCAGGTTTTGATGCGAGATCTATTCTCGTTCAAGGTTTGGTCGACAGGAACAGAGCTCACCGAGAAGTTCACGACAGAGATGCACCTACTAGAAGCAGAGTACATGTTTCGGGGCCAGAGTGCTTTAGTAGAGCCATCAGGGCCGCTGTGATTCCTCCCAACTTCAGGTTGGTGACTGGAGTCAGTAAGTTCACTGGTGAGTCCAAGCCCGATACTTGGCTTGAAGACTATCGAGTGGCTGTCCAGATTGGCGGTGGCAATGATGAAGTGGCCATGAAGCACCTGCCTCTTATGTTGGAGGGCTCGGCCAGAGCGTGGCTGAATCAGTTAGCACCCAGCAGCATTTACACTTGGGAAGATCTCGCCCGAGTGTTTGTCACCACATTTGAAGGAACATGCAAGCGACCGGTAGGGCTGACGGAACTGCGGTCTTGCGTGCAGAAGCCGAATGAAACTTTGAGGGATTACATCCAGAGATGGATCACGTTACACCACACAGTAGAGAATGTGCCTGATCACTAAGCAGTCTGTGCCTTCAAAGAAGGCGTCAAGTACAGAGAACTGAATCTGAAATTCGGTCGAACCGGAGACATGTCTCTGAATCGGATGATGGAGATTGCCACCAAGTACGCTAATGGTGAAGATGAGGACCGACTCCGGAGTGGCAAACACAAGTCAGTCGCCCAAGAAACCGGAGGAGGAAATTCCAATCGGAAACAGAAGCGGAAAGCCGAGCCAGATGCTCCTGGGGAAGCCTTGGCTGTAACTCAAGGAAAGTTTAAGGAGAAACCCAAAGGGCCTTGGAACCCCAAGAAAGTTAAAGACCAAGACAGAAATGATGTGTTGGATTTGCCATGCCACATCCACACAAAGAAAGATGAAGAGGGTAAGCTCATTTACCCGAAACATACCACTCGACAGTGTCGGCTCTTCATCCAACAGTTCCAGGCAAACAACCCAAAGATAAGGGAAAGGAGTCGGACAAAGTTGAGGACAAGGAAGACAGTGATGATGGATACCCCCAGGTCAATTCCACCTTCATGATTTTTGCTGATGTTGAAAGCAAAAGTCGACTGAAAGTTATCAACCGTGAGGTGAATATGGTTGCTCCGGCGACACCCAGTTATCTGAAGTGGTCTCAGACTGCCATCACATGTCACATCCCTAGCTTTACCCTGGCATTGGACTAGTTTGGTTGCTGCATCATGTTTAAATTCTATTGAAATTTGAATTGAGGAATTTTCCAAGCCTTAGAAAACCTCTAAAAATAACCAACATTTCAATCTCATCAAATGAGTCCAAGAAAATGTTCCTGTTATTCTGTGAAAATATTGGCATGAGGTGAAATTCAAACCAATATTTTGGGAGTCACATAAATAATTTATTTGGGCCTTTGATTTAAATCAATAATATATTTGGGTTGGAATTATTTCTGTTATATAAGAAATAATGTCCAAATAATCCCAAACTGAAATGTTTCATGTTGGGTTTATTCCATACAGTGAGCATGAGCAGTTTGGTGAATTTTGGAAGTATCTAAGTATTTTTAATAAAGCCACAAAGTTGCAGAATAATAGAAAACAGGAAATATATAAAAAAAGAGGAACCTTACCGTGCAGCCCACCACTGTAGTGGCCTACTGGCCAAAGCCAACCCGGCCCACCAAGGGCAGCACTGTCTTCTTCCTCCTGCCAGGAGGAGAAGCAGTTGCGTGCCCGATGGCCGGTGAGCCGCGCTGGCTCCTCCCTGCCTGCGTGCCCCCCCCCCCTCGACTGCCTGGTCGCTGCCACGCACCCCCCCGACCCCCCTCGTCCTCTCCCCTCTCTCCCTGGACCTCTTTCCCTCCTC
>NC_041382.1:571479271-571482126 GCF_002162155.2 Triticum dicoccoides
TTCCTCCCTTCTCTCTGTTCGTGGGCGCCGAGACTGCTGACGAGCACCACCGCGACCACAGCCTTCCTCGTGCCCCTCCGACGTGACCTCGAGCTCCGCCATTGACCCATACGCCGTCTCCACCGAGCCACGTGACGAGAAGAGCCTCGGAGCGCCGCCCCGACGTCTTCTTCCTTCTCGGGTCACCGAGATCACCGGCGACCGTGCTTCCGCTCCGACGCGTCCCCGAGCCCGCTGGCCTTCTCCTCCGCCCTGCAGTGAGCCGCTGACCTCCCCCATCCTCTTCTTTTCTCTCCCCATGCGTCGTAGCGACTGCATCGCGCTCACCCGCACGTGCCGCCGCCCGCGCTCGTCGCCAGTGGTGCTCCGGTGACCATATGGTCCCGGGCTTGAGCCCATTGCACTCCCCGCATCGCGTAGGAGCCGTAGGTGCTAGCGCCGCCCCGCCTAGGCCACTGCAGCAACGAGCTCGGCCTTGCCCGAACTCTGGCAGCCGCAAGGCTCGTCGCCGGCGTCGATTCCGGCTGTCCCAGGCCCGACAACCACCACCACTCGACGCACCGTCGCACCAGCTTTCCAGAGAGCCCACCAAGCTTCGAACGAAGCACCACAGCTAGACTCCGAGCACCTCCGCCGCGCCTGGCCATCGCCGGCGGCCTAACTCCGACGAAGCCGACGTGGCGATGTCATTAGCCTCTAATGACGCCTTAACTAACACCCTAGTGCCACTGTCGTGTGGGCCCCAGCGCCAAAAATTAACTAGTTTAATTTCTGTTTAGATTAGTGCTAATCGGTGTGGACCCCACGTGTCAGCTTTGACTTGGTCAAGTCAACGTTGACCGCTCCCACCTGTCATAGACCCAAATCAGCCTGAGACACTGACCAGTGGGTCCCAGCGTCAGGTTTGACCTGGGCTGACGCTGTTGACTTGATGACATCATTCTGACGTCAAGCTAACGCAGTAATGCTTTCTGGATTTTAAATAAATCAGAAATGATTTATTTAATTCAAAAAATGTCCAAAACTTCCAAAAATCATAGAAATTCAACCGTAACTCCAAATGAAATAAATTATATATGAAAAATTATCAAAAAAATTCAAGGAATCCATCTTTACCATTTTCATGAATGTTTGAGCAAGTTAACCTCACTGATTAGGATGAAACATGATTAGGGAAAATTTCATAATAGGTTTGGAGTTGGAATTTGATATAATTTTGAATTCCACTTCAATTAAAATGACTTTCTATTGCATTAGCCAAAACACATTCATTTTTCCATGTCATGAGCATGCATCATATTGTTGCATATCGTCATGTGTTGATTGAGTTCTTTCTCAGTTGCCGGTGTTTGTTCCCTCTCGATAGACGTTGTACCGACGCTGTGATCGTTGACACTGATGAAGAACCAATGATATCTTTAGAAGTGCCAGGCAAGCAAAACCCGTTTGTTCATTCCGATACAATCCCACTCTCTCGCTCCTGCTCTCTTGTACTGCATTAGGACAACAACGATTCAACTGTTACTTGCTGCGGTAGTTGAGCCCCTTATCCTCTGCATGACCTGTCATTGCCACAGTAAATAGATGAAACCCACTAGTATGAGTAGGTGTTATTTGAGCCTTGATGTGCCTACTCATTCATGCTTGTTTATCATGCCTGCTATTGCATAGAGTTGTGTCAGGTCTGATTCATCGAGGATGAACCGGAGGTGTGTAAACATGTCCTACAGTGTGTGAGCTAAGTGTGTGAACACGATTTGGTAAAGGTAGCGGTGAGAGGCCATGTAGGAGTACATGGTGGGTTGTCTCATTGAAACCGTCCTCAGGAACTGAGTTCTGTGTTTGTGATCCATGAAACAGTTACTACCATGCATTGGGCCTGAAACCAATGGACCCTCTCGGCTTCTTGATCACCCTTGTCCTCTGTCCAGGAGTTGCAACTAGTTTATGGTGTTTATAGGATATGTGTTGGTGGCCGTGCGTAGCGCTGACCCTAGGGGTGGGCTTTGTTGCGGTAGATACATCGTAGCTGGGCATGCCGGGCGCCCGTTTGGTGTCTTGGAACCCTGTACACATCGTTCGGGGCCGTATGTGGAAACCTCGGCCGGACTCCCTGCAGATGGAACCTGGATAGGTGATAAACCTGGACTAGAGACTTGAGTGTTTAGGTAGGCCGTGGCCGACACCCTCGTTGGGCTTCCGCTTGAAGGTTGCCGGGTACATGTCGTGTAAACGACAGTAAGTGGTGAGAGCGTGTGTGAAGAAGTACACCCCTGCAGGGTTAACATCATCTATTCGAATAGCCGTGTCTGCGGTAATGGACTTCTGGGTTGCCTATAACAGTTCATAGACAAGTGAAAGTGGATACTCTAAAATGCGCAAGATAAGCGTGAGTACTATGGATGGTGCTCTCGTAGGTAGACGAGAGCGGATCCATATGTTGGGTTTCGTAGTAATTTCAAAAAAATTCCTACGCACACGCAAGATCATGGTGATGCACAGCAACGAGAGGGGAAGAGTGTGATCTACGTACCCTTGTAGATCGACAACGGAAGCGTTAACTTGGTTGATGTAGTCGTACGTCTCCACAGCCCGACCGATCAAGCACCGAAACTACGACACCTCCGAGTTCTAGCACATGTTCAGCTCGATGGCGATCCCCGGACTCCGATCCAGCAAAGTGTCGGGGAAGAGTTCCGTCAGCACGACGGCGTGGTGACGATCTTGATGTACTACCGTCGCAGGGCTTCGCCTAAGCACCGCTACAATATTATCGAGGACTATGGTGGAAGGGGGCACCGCACACGGCGAAGAATATGATCACGTGGATCAACTTGTGTCTCTAGGGGTGCCCC
>NC_041382.1:571482463-571489445 GCF_002162155.2 Triticum dicoccoides
TGCCCCGTGCCTCCGTATATAAAGGCTCAAAAGGGGGGGGGGCTGGCCGGCCAAGAGGTGGCGCGCCAGGAGGAGTCCTACTCCTTCTGGGAGTAGGACTCCCCCCTTTCCTAGTTGGAATAGGATTCACGGAGGGGGGAAAAGAGGAGAGAGAGGAGGAAGGGGGGCCGGCCCCCTCTCCTTGTCCTATTCGGACCAAAGGGGGGGAGGGGCGCGCGGCCCATCTCTGGCCACCTCTCCTCTCTTCCACTAAGGCCCACTAAGGCCCATACACCTCCCGGGGGGTTCCGGTAACCTCCCGGTAATCCGGTAAAATCCCGATTTCACCCGGAATGCTTCCGATATGCAAATATAGGCTTCCAATATATCAATCTTTATGTCTCGACAATTTCGAGACTCCTCGTCATGTCCGTGATCACATCCGGGACTCCGAACAAACTTCGGTACATCAAAATGCATAAACTCATAATATAACTGTCATCGTAACCTTAAGCGTGCGGACCCTACGGGTTCGAGAACAATGTAGACATGACCGAGACACGTCTCCGATCAATAACCAATAGCGGAACCTGGATGCTCATATTGGCTCCTACATATTCTACGAAGATCTTTTATGGGTCAGACCGCATAACAACATACGTTGTTCCCTTTGTCATCGGTATGTTACTTGCCCGAGATTCGATCGTCGGTATCCAATACCTAGTTCAATCTCATTACCGGCAAGTCTCTTTACTCGTTCCATAATACATCATCTCGCAACTAACTCATTAGTTGCAATGCTTGTAAGGCTTCAGTGATGTGCATTACCGAGAGGGCCCATAGATACCTCTCCGACAATCGGAGTGACAAATCCTAATCTCGAAATACGCCAACCCAACATGTACCTTTGGAGACACCTGTAGAGCTCCTTTATAATCACCCAGTTACATTGTGACGTTTGGTAGCACACAAAGTGTTCCTCCGGCAAACGGGAGTTGCATAGTCTCATAGTCATAGGAACATGTATAAGTCATGAAGAAAGCAATAGCAACATACTAAACGATCGGGTGCTAAGCTAATGGAATGGGTCATGTCAATCAGATCATTCAACTAATGATGTGATCCCGTTAATCAAATGACAACTCTTTGTCCATGGTTAGGAAACATAACCATCTTTGATTAACGAGCTAGTCAAGTAGAGGCATACTAGTGACACTCTGTTTGTCTATGTATTCACACATGTATTATGTTTTCGGTTAATACAATTCTAGCATGAATAATAAACTTTTATCATGATATAAGGAAATAAATAATAACTTTATTATTGCCTCTAGGGCATATTTCCTTCAGTCTCCCACTTGCACTAGAGTCAATAATCTAGATTATATTGTAATGATTCTAACACCCATGCAGCCTTGGTGCTGATCATGTTTTGCTCGTGGAAGAAGCTTAGTCAACGGGTCTGCTACATTCAGATCCGTATGTATCTTGCAAATCTCTATGTCTCCCACCTGGACTAGATCTCGGATGGAATTGAAGCGTCTCTTGATGTGCTTGGTTCTCTTGTGAAATCTGGATTCCTTCGCCAAGGCAATTGCACCAGTATTGTCACAAAAGATTTTCATTGGACCCGAAGCACTAGGTATGACACCTAGATCGGATATGAACTCCTTCATCCAGACTCCTTCGTTTGCTGCTTCCGAAGCAGCTATGTACTCCGCTTCACATGTAGATCCCGCCACGACGCTTTGTTTAGAACTGCACCAATTGACAGCTCCACCGTTTAATGTAAACACGTATCCGTTTGTGATTTAGAATCGTCCGAATCAGTGTCAAAGCTTGCATCCACGTAACCATTTACGATGAGCTCTTTGTCACCTCCATATACGAGAAACATATCCTTAGTTCTTTTAAAGTACTTCAGGATGTTCTTGACCGCTGTCCAGTGATCCACTCCTGGATTACTTTGATACCTCCCTGCTAGACTTATAGGAAGGCACACATCAGGTCTGGTACACAGCATTGCATACATGATAGAGCCTATGGCTGAAGCATAGGGAACATCTTTCATTTTCTCTCTGTCTTCTGTAGTGGTCGGGCATTGAGTCTGACTCAACTTCACACCTTGTAACACAGGCAAGAACCCTTTCTTTGCTTGATCCATTTTGAACTTCTTCAAAACTTTGTCAAGGTATGTGCTTTGTGAAAGTCCAATTAAGCGTCTTGATCTATCTCTATAGATCTTAATGCCTAATATGTAAGCAGCTTCACCGAGGTCTTTCATTGAAAAACTCTTATTCAAGTATCCCTTTATGCTATCCAGAAATTCTATATCATTTCCAATCAGTAATATGTCATCCACATATAATATCAGAAATGCTACAGAGCTCCCACTCACTTTCTTGTAAATACAGGCTTCTCCGAAAGTCTGTATAAAACCAAATGCTTTGATCACACTATCAAAGCGTTTATTCCAACTCCGAGAGGCTTGCACCAGTCCATAAATGGATCACTGGAGCTTGCACACTTTGTTAGCTCCCTTTGGATTGACAAAACCCTCTGGTTGCATCATATACAACTCTTCTTCCAGAAATCCATTCAGGAATGCAGTTTTGACATCCATCTGCCAAATTTCATAATCATAAAATGCGGCAATTGCTAACATGATTCGGACAGACTTAAGCATCGCTACGGGTGAGAAGGTCTCATCGTAGTCAATCCCTTGAACTTGCCGAAACCCTTTTGCGACAAGTCGAGCTTTGTAGACAGTAATATTACCGTTGGCGTTAGTCTTCTTCTTGAAGATCCATTTATTTCCAATTGCTTGCCGATCATCGGGCAAGTCAACCAAACTCCACACTTTGTTCTCATACATGGATCCCATCTCAGATTTCATGGCTTCAAGCCATTTTGCGGAATCTGGGCTCACCATCGCTTCTTCATAGTTCGTAGGTTCATCATGATCTAGTAGCATGACTTCCAGAACAGGATTACCGACCACTCTGGCATGGATCTCACTCTGGTTGATCTACGAGGTTCAGTAGTGTCTTGTTCTGAAGTTTCATGATCATTATCATTAGCTTCCTCACTAATTGGTGTAGGTGTCACGGAAACAGTTTTCTGTGATGCACTACTTCCCAATAAGGGAGCAGGTACAGTTACCTCGTCAAGTTCTACTTTCCTCCCACTCACTTCTTTCGAGAGAAACTCCTTCTCCAGAAAGTTTCCGAACTTAGCAACAAAAGTCTTTCCTTCGGATCTGTGATAGAAGGTGTATCCAATAGTCTCCTTTGGATATCCTATGAAGACACATTTCTCCGATTTGGGTTCGAGCTTATCAGGTTGAAGCTTTTTCACATAAGCATTGCAGCCCCAAACTTTCAGAAATGACAACTTTGGTTTCTTGCCAAACCATAGTTCATAAGGCGTCGTCTCAACGGATTTTGATGGTGCCCTATTTAACGTGAATGCGGCCGTCTCCAAAGCATAACCCCAAAACGATAGCGGTAAATCAGTAAGAGACATCATAGATCGCACCATATCTAGTAAAGTACGATTACGACGTTCGGACACACCATTACGCTGTGGTGTTCCGGGTGGCGTGAGTTGCGAAACTATTCCGCATTGTTTCAAATGTACACCAAACTCATAACTCAAATATTCTCCTCCATGATCAGATCATAGAAACTTTATTTTCTTGTTACGATGATTTTCAACTTCACTCTGAAATTCTTTGAATTTTCAAACGTTTCAGACTTATGTTTCATTAAGTAGATATACCCATATCTGCTTAAGTCATCTGTGAAGGTGAGAAAATAATGATATCTGCCACGAGCCTCAATATTCATCGGACCACATACATCTATATGTATGATTTCCAACAAATCTGTTGCTCTCTCCATAGTACCGGAGAACGGCGTTTTAGTCATCTTGCCCATGAGGCATGGTTCGCAAGTACCAAGTGATTCATAATCAAGTGGTTCCAAAAGTCCATCAGTATGGAGTTTCTTCATGCGCTTTACACCGATATGACCTAAACGGCAGTGCCACAAATAAGTTGCACTATCATTATCAACTCTGCATCTTTTGGCTTCAACATTATGAATATGTGTGTCACTACTATCGAGATTCAATAAGAATAGACCATTCTTCAAGGGTGTATGACCATAAAAGATATTACTCATATAAATAGAACAACCATTATTCTCTGATTTAAATGAATAACCGTCTCGCATCAAACAAGATCCAGATATAATGTTCATGCTTAACGCTGGCACCAAATAACAATTATTTAGGTCTAATATTAATCCCGAAGGTAGATGTAGAGGTAGCGCGCTGACTGCGATCACATCGACTTTGGAACCGTTTCCCACGCGCATCGTCATCTCGTCCTTAGCCAATCTTCGCTTAATCCGTAGTCCCTGTTTCGAGTTGCAAATATTAGCAACATAACCACTATCAAATACCCAGGTGCTACTGCGAGCATTAGTAAGGTACACATGAATAACATGTATATCACATATACCTTTGTTCACCTTGCCATCCTTCTTATCCGCCAAATACTTGGGGCAGTTCCGCTTCTAGTGACCAGTCTGCTTGCAGTAGAAGCACTCAGTTTCAGGCTTAGGTCCAGACTTGGGTTTCTTCTCTTGAGCAGCAACTTGCTTGCTGTTCTTCTTGAAGTTCCCCTTCTTCTTCCCTTTGCCCCTTTTCTTGAAACTAGTGGTCTTGTTGACCATCAACACTTGATGCTCCTTCTTGATTTCTACCTCCGCAGCTTTCAGCATTGCGAAGAGCTCGGGAATAGTCTTATTCATCCCTTGCATATTATAGTTAATCACGAAGCTCTTGTAGCTTGGTGGAAGTGATTGGAGAATTCTGTCAATGATGCTATCATCTGGAAGATTAACTCCCAGTTGAATCAAGTGATTACAATACCCAGACATCTTGAGTATATGCTCACTGACAGAACTGTTCTCCTCCATCTTGCAGCTATACAACTTATTGGAGACTTCATATCTCTCAATCCGGGCATTTGCTTGAAATATTAACTTGAACTCCTGGAACATCTCATATGCCCCATGACGTTCAAAACATCGTTGAAGTCCCAGTTCTAAGCCGTAAAGCATGGCACATTGAACTATCGAGTAGTCATCAGCTTTGCTCTGCTAGACGTTCATAACATCTGGTGTTGCTCCAGCAGCAGGCCTGGCACCCAGCGGTGCTTCCAGGACGTAATTCTTCTGTGCAGCAATGAGGATAATCCTCAAGTTACGGACCCAGTCCGTGTAATTGCTACCATCATCTTTCAACTTTGCTTTCTCAAGGAACGCATTAAAATTCAACGGAACAACAGCACGGGCCATCTATCTACAATCAAACATACATAAGAAAGATACTATCAGGTACTAAGTTCATGATAAATTTAGGTTCAATTAATCATATTACTTAAAGAACTCCCACTTAGATAGACATCCCTCTAATCCTCTAAGTGATTACATGATCCAAGTCAACTAAACCATGTCCGATCATCACGTGAGATGGAGTAGTTTCATTGGTGAACATCACTATGTTGATCATATCTACTATATGATTCACGCTCAACCTTTCGATCTCCGTGTTCCGAGGCCATATCTGTATATGCTTGGCTCGTCAAGTATAACCTGAGTATTCTGCGTGTGCAACTGTTTTGCACCCGTTGTATTTGAACGTAGAGCCTATCACACCCGATCATCACGTGGTGTCTCAGCACGAAGAACTTTCGCAATGGTGCATACTCAAGGAGAACACTTCTTGATAATTAGTGAGAGATCATCTTATAATGCTACCGTCAATTAAAGCAAGATAAGATGCATAAAAGATAAACATCACATGCAATCAATATAAGTGATATGATATGGCCATCATCATCTTGTGCTTGTGATCTCCATCCTCGTAGCACCGTCGTGATCACCATCGTCACCGGCGTGACACCTTGATCTCCATCATAGCATCGTTGTCGTCTCGCCAATCTCATGCTTCCACGACTATCGCTACCACTTAGTGATAAAGTAAAGCATTACAACGCGATTGCATTGCATACAATAAAGCGACAACCATATGGCTCCTGCCAGTTGCCGATAACTCGGTTACAAAACATGATCATCTCATACAATAAAATTTAGCATCATGTCTTGACCATATCACATCACAACATGCCCTGCAAAAACAAGTTAGACGTCCTATACTTTGTTGTTGCAAGTTTTACGTGGCTGCTACGGGCTTAAGCAAGAACCAATCTTACATACGCATCAAAACCACAACGATAGTTTGTCAAGTTGGTGCTGTTTTAACCTTCGCAAGGACCGGGCGTAGCCACACTCGGTTCAACTAAAGTTGGAGAAACTGTCACCCGCTAGCCACCTTTGTGCAAAGCACGTTGGGAGAACCGGTCTCGCGTAAGCGTACGCGTAATGTCGGTCCGGGCCGCTTCGTCCAACAATACTGCCGAACCAAAGTATGACATGCTGGTAAGCAGTATGACTTATATCGCCCACAACTCACTTGTGCTCTACTCGTGCATATAACATCAACACATAAAACCTAGGCTCGGATGCCACCGTTGGGTTTCGTAGTAATTTCAAAAAACTTCCTACGCACACGCAAGATCATGGTGATGCATAGCAACGAGAGGGGGAGAGTGTGATCTACGTACCCTTCTAGATCGACAACGGAAGCGTTAACTTGGTTGATGTAGTCGTACGTCTCCATGGCCCGACCGATCAAGCACCGAAACTACGGCACCTCCGAGTTCTAGCACACGTTCAACTCGATGACGATCCCTGGACTCCGATCCAGCAAAGTGTCTGGGAAGAGTTCCGTTAGCACGACAGCGTGGTGACGATCTTTATGTACTACCATCGCAGGGCTTCGCCTAAGCACCGCTACAATATTATCGAGGACTATGGTGGAAGGGGGCACCGCACACGGCTAAGAATATGATCATGTGGATCAACTTGTGTCT
>NC_041382.1:571489857-571503046 GCF_002162155.2 Triticum dicoccoides
GTATATAAAGGCTCAAAAGGGGGGGGGGGGCTGGCCAGCCAAGAGGTGGCGTGCCAGGAGGAGTCCTACTCCTTCCGGGAGTAGGACTCACCCCTTTCCTAGTTGGAATAGGATTCGCGGAGGGGGGAAAAGAGGAGAGAGAGGAGGAATGGGGGCTGGCCCCCTCTCCTTGTCCTATTCGGACCAAAGGGGGGAGGGGCGCGCGGACCATCTCTCGCCACCTCTCCTCTCTTCCACTAAGGCCCACTAAGGCCCATATACCTCCCGGGGGGTTCCGGTAACCTCCTGGTAATCCGATAAAATCCCGATTTCACCCGGAACGCTTCCGATATCCAAATATAGGCTTCCAATATATCAATCTTTATGTCTCGACCATTTCGATACTCCTCGTCATGTCCGTGATCACATTCGGGACTCCGAACAAACTTTGGTACATCAAAATGCATAAACTTATAATATAACTATCATCGTAACCTTAAGTGTGCGGACCCTACGGGTTCGAGAACAATGTAGACATGACCGAGACACTCTCCGGTCAATAACCAATAGCGGAACCTAGATGCTCATATTGGCTCCTACATATTCTACGAAGATCTTTTATCGGTCAGACCGCATAACAACATACGTTGTTCCCTTTGTCATCGGTATGTTACTTGCCCGAGATTCGATCGTCGGTATCCAATACCTAGTTCAATCTCGTTACCGGCAAGTCTCTTTACTCGTTCCGTAATACATCATCCCACAACTAACTCATTAGTTGCAATGCTTGCAAGGCTTCAATGATGTGCATTACCAAGAGGGCCCAGAGATACCTCTCCGACAATCGGAGTGACAAATCCTAATCTCGAAATACGCCAACCCAACATGTACCTTTGGAGACACCTGTAGAGCTCCTTTATAATCACCCAGTTACGTTGTGATGTTTGGTAGCACACAAAGTGTTCCTCCAGCAAACGGGAGTTGCATAATCTCATAGTCATAGGAACATGTATAAGTCATGAAGAAAGCAATAGCAACATACTAAACGATCGGGCGCTAAGCTAATGGAATGGGTCATGTCAATCAGATCATTCAACTAATGATGTGATCCCGTTAATCAAATGACAACTCTTTGTCCATGGTTAGGAAACATAACCATCTTTGATTAACGAGCTAGTCAAGTAGAGGCATACTAGTGACACTCTGTTTGTCTATGTATTCACACATGTATTATGTTTCCGGTTAATACAATTCTAGCATGAATAATAAACTTTTATCATGATATAAGGAAATAAATAATAACTTTATTATTGCCTCTAGTGTATTGAATGGTGAATATGTGGACTCATGTGCACCACCTCAAAAGAGTTGCTTGCAATCGTAGTTCAGGTTAGCCACTGAGTCAAAGCTGGCTTGCTGCAGTTAAACTCCACCACCCCCCCTTGTTGATACCGATGCATATGTAGCTTAGTTCTGATGTAAGTCTTGCTGAGTACCTTTGTACTCACGTTTGCTTAATTTATGTTTTGCAGAGAGATTTCAGTCTCGCTAGTAGTTCCGCGTGGACTTCGATGTTTAGCTTGATACCTCAGCTACGATCTTGTGCCCTCGGTAGGATCTGGTAGATAGTCAGGCTTCTTAGCCTTCTTCATTTGCAGTTGTCTGTACTCAGACAAGTTAAGCTTCCGCATGTTCTTGTTGCTTGTATGCTCTGTATGTTGGGTCATGAGACCCATGTTTGTAATATCTCGTTCCTCGGAGCCTAATGAATAAATACTTTGAGTCGTAGAGTTATGTTGTGATGCCATGTTGTATGTGCACATATCAAGCATATTGTGTGTATGATTGAAATGCTTGGTATGTGTGGGATCCGACAACCTAGTGGTTTATCCTTGGTACCCTCTCTTATGGGGAAATGTAGTCTTGTGCTTCCATGAGCCATAGTAGTCCGCTACAGCCCGCTTCACCGGAGTGCTACTAGCCCAGCACTACTGCTCAGGACACTTGACTGGCCGGCATGTGTTTCACTTCGTTCATGTGTCTGTACCTTCGGGGAAATGTCTCGGGGTGACATTCGGAGTCCTGACTAGTCTGCTACAGCCCGGGTTCCCGGAGTCCTGTTAGCCTAGTGCTACAGCCCGGATTCACACGCTGCTGACCGACATGCTCGATGTGATTCAGGTATGCCTGTTCCCATAGGTTAGTGCCGCTTTGGGTTCACGACTAGCCATGTCGGCCTGGGTTCTCTGTCATATGGATGCTAGCGACACTATCATATACGTGAGCCGAAAGGCGCAAACGGCCCCGGGTCATGGTAAGGCGACACCCGTGGGGATACCGTGCGTGAGGCCGCAAAGCGATATGAGGTGTTACCGGCTAGATCGATGTGATCTGGGATCGGGGTCCTGACAGCTTTGGTATCAGAGCCTGACTGGCTGTAGGATTACCAAGCCAACCGGTCGAAGTTGAGTCTAGAAATGCTTTAGTTATGTAAGGGAATTAATTGTGGAAGGGAACGTAAGGCTCTTTTTACTCCTTATCCTCATGACCTTCTGATCTGAGTCATCTTATCTTTCTACGGGGTTAAGAACTAGGTTTCTCTTCTATCTCTCAAGATGACGTGTTACTAAACCGTAGTTTCCTAGGATTGTTGAGTTCAAGCCTCAGTTCAGTTCCTACTACTTCCATATGTTCATAGCTGGCACCAGAACCTTGATATGATGTTGTTAAGTGGTTATGCCACCATTTTTTGCAGGTTGTCTCAAATCTTTTTAAGCAATTACAGCCGTTATGCTGTCCGAGTTATCCCAGGTTCCTAAACAATCTAATGCATCTGCAAATCCCTTTCTCCTGTGTTCGATGTCTTTTGGGCCAGATTAATCACACTAACTAGTGTGTTGAGGTATTCCATTGCCTCGATATATATGTTGGAACTATTATTATGACCCTAGTTGTCCTAGGGAACCACCCAGTAATCTAGTAATGCTTTGTGTCTCTAGTGTGAAGATTCTGACCACCATTCTCGAAAGCATCCCGTGATGCCATTTAGTTAGTAGGTATTTTATTTCTGGGTCCTTAAACCCAAGATTCATTCTACTTACATCCTGTTGATAGTGTTGCTCGTACCTTTAGGATGTTAGTAACCTCTGCATTAGTCCTCGAGGTCCGTGGTATTTCCTTCTTCCAAATACTATGAACCACTTATGGCAGAAGTTTGTTGGATCAAAAGATCATAACAAGAGTGCTCTCGATGAGTTCCCCATTCTATATTGTGATTCTGCTAGTCCTACCGTTCTGCATGGGTTGTCCGGAAGAAATGTTGAGCTTTGCTCCACATATTAATCTATGCATCCACAACTCAGAAAATCATATGTTCCTTGAGTTGTTCCTCTTTAGTTGTATTCCGACCATCCCCTATCAGTTGATAGCCAAGAGTATGTGTGCATTTGTGTCCATCAATGCCCTTTTATTCTTGTGGTCTGTCAAGCCATTCTATTCCGGAATGACTAGGAGAAACAAACTCCATTACCTCATCCATATCCAGGATTGGGTCAAAGTAGTTGTGTTCTGCAGAACAAATGCCAATCCAGCTTTTGCTCTGTTCTACCCTGGAGTATTACCCCCTTTATGTCAGGATTGTCATGAGAATTGCACCCTCTCTCATGAATTCTTGACGCAGTGATACTTATTACCATCATTTTTCATTCCTCGGTCCCGTGTTGTCGCAACCGGGATGCCGGCAAGTGAACCATGATGTGTGAAATCAATACTTCTAGCAACTAGTTGCTAGGTAGCTAATGGACAATAATTTCTTTCCTAGCGTGTTGGTTATTGAATCATCATCCTAAGATTGATCGTGCTACCTAGTCCACTTTTCCTCGTGCACCCTTTGATCAATGAGTTAGGATTGGGTCAGTCCCTCGCTCTCTTGGTCATATCGTCTTGCTCTGAAAAGCAAGATTGTTCCCGAGCTTAGGAACATATCAGTGGTTCGTGATTTTCTGAATATTTCCTCGGAAGTATCACCAGGTTGCCCCCTGACTATTATGTTGAGCTCGTGATCAAGTTGGTTTCTTGCAAACCACCCCTTCTCCAAGAATCTGTGTTGGATACCCTGAGCTAGTTGGTTAAGCTGAACAACAACTTGGAGAGTTGGAAGATGAAAGCTTGTCCGGCTCAGTTCATTCCAAAGGGATATCCTTGTGTGTGCATGTGTTGAAGAAAGATGATATCTCCATCGATTGGTCCTCGTGATCAGTTGTTGGAACTATTGCCTTGTCAAAACTTTGACTTGAGTATGGGCTATCGTCAAGTCAAATCAGAACCAACGATGTTCATAATGTTGTCTTACTCATGGTTGATTCCTCGAGCATACACCATTAAATCTTTTGGTCTGACCAATGTTATCACTGTGTTCACATGATGGTGGAAGTCCAGTGATATGGGAATTTCGATGAGTTGCTGTTGAGCCCATCAGCAACATTTTGTCTCCCCCATGATTCATGTTGAACATTACACTACTATTGGAAACTTGGTAAGTATTGCCTTCATGTTCCGCTCATGAGGTATACGTTTGGATGAAAGGAGTGACTTCCTCTAATTCACGTGCATTTGATGAAAGTTGCCGCCGTGAATTCGAGAAAGCTTGTTTTTGCTTCCTTCGGAACCATCCCAAGTCAGTCATGCATATGTGCGAAGTATTTTGTGGTCTGGAGACTTGCAACCTTCATTCTATATGAATCCCTAGCACACCAAGCCACTGATTGATTTGTTCAAGGAGAAGAAGTTTCTTCTTAAGAGCTAGACTTACGCAAGGACTTCGATATCCTCGATGATGGTTCCCCATCTGGACTCAGTAATGTTTTATTAGAAGACTACTATGTGGTCATGCTTGTCTGGGACAGCGTGTTCACAGGTTTGTAGCAAAACCGGCTCATGTTTTGGAGCTTCCTACCATAGTCCATTTCCTGAGAATCTCGCAATGACATCTCGTGGATTTGTGTTGCAAACTTTCATTTTCTTTCTAGACTCGACGAGTCTGGAATATCCTAACACCAACGAGATCTGAATCTCGGGCAGATATGATGGTTGGAACGTACTCCAAGAACTATATTGTTGGTCCCTCTGTAACCAGTAATGTGGATGTCGTGGCCAACACACCTAACCGGAAGGCCTATTATTGTAGTATCCTGGTTGAAGAAGTTAGTCACCTCCCCATAAGGATCTCGCAGGATCTGCCTCCGTAGTTATTCCTTATGGATTCTTGAGCTTCCGAAGTCCGACCTTTTACTTGATGTTCTAGATACAAACCATATCTATGAATGGATTACGCTAGCACATCAAGGAGAACATTAGAGGCGGAGTGCTAAATGTCTCTCAGTCGATCATACAGATTCTGATCCCTTGGCCTCGCTAAGGTGAAATCTGAGAAAGTGTTATCTTTCTTTGCATCTGCATCTTCCACCATTATTCATCATGGTAGCATGTTGTGTTGCCAGGATCCTTGACACGGATATTGGCAGAACCTTGATGAATACGGAAATGCTCAACTTCTTGAGAGCACGCGCAAGCACTAGGATTTATCGTCGGCATTAATTGGGATCCATTCTTAGTTTCTTCGATTATGCCATAACCTTTCAAACAGTGGAATCTCTCTCTACTGTTGGGTTTCTCCCCAGTTACTAGAATCATTCCTAGCATTTGCATTTTGTTCCCAGCTTGCACCGCCATTGTGTCATCCTACTACGGACTACCCTTCTCAGTAATTACTGATCAGGATCATCTTCAAAGTGGTCCTACCACGGGTTCCATCCATCTCCGATGATAAGCAAAAATCATCCATTGCGTTGTCTTCAAAAAGGTAGTCCACATCATCCATCCTAGTCCAAGTATGCCATCTCTTCGAGCAATCTAAAACGATCAATTGTAAATTGCCTTAAGCTGGCATGAAGAGTTTCAATGATCTCTGAATCAAAAGTAATTCTTTTTGCCACTTAAGGGAATATTTCTGCGTGTCACCTTTCTTAAGATGTCTCGTTATGGTATCATGGCAATTATCTCCTCGCTACTTTGAAACCATGCATCATCCTACTTAAGCGTGGAATTGTTGCCTACCAAATTTGATCCTTTATAATCCGCTTCTTTCCATCACCCCTGATGTGTGTTTCATGTCTCAGCTCAAGAGATGTTTTATATCTCACTCCATGAGTTGATCTTGAGTGCTCGATCTCTGAGGAGATCGATTTCTGTAGAATTTCTTTCTGCCGTCATCATGCTGTATGAAGATCCCGAAAGCAAAGACGTCAAGATCAAGATGACGCAATGAATCAATATCCTCAAGAAAGACATCTGGATCGTGAAGATTGTGCTAGCTTGTGTCCCTCTATCTCCTTACCTCACGACTTGAATCTCGGGACGAGATTCTTGCTTAGTGGGGGTGCGTTGTCACATCCCTAGCTTTACCCTGGCCTTGGACTAGTTTGGTTGTTGCATCATGTTTAAATTCAATTGAAATTTGAATTGAGGAATTTTCCAAGCCTCAGAAAACCTCTAAAAATAACCAACATTTAAATCTCATCAAATGAGTCCAAGAAAATGTTCCTGTTATTCTATGGAAATATTGGCATGAGGTGAAATTCAAACCAATATTTTGGGAGTCACAGAAATAATTTATTTGGGCCTTTGATTTAAATCAATAATATACTTGGGTTGGAATTATTTCTGTTATATAAGAAATAATGTCCAAATAACCCCAAACTGAAATGTTTCATGTTGGGTTTATTCCATACAGTGAGCATGAGCAGTTTGGTGAATTTTGGAAGTATCTAAGTATTTTTAATAAAGCCACAAAGTTGCAGAATAATAGAAAACAGGAAATATATAAAAAAAGAGGAACCTTACCGTGCAGCCCACCACTGTAGTGGCCTACTGGCCAAAGCCAGCCCGGCCCACCAGGGGCAGCACTGTCTTCTTCCTCCTGCCAGGAGGAGAAGCAGCTGCGTGCCTGATGGCCGGTGAGCCGCACTGGCTCCTCCCTGCCTGCGTGCCCCCCCCCCTCGACTGCCTGGTCGCCGCCATGCACCCCCCCGACCCCCTCGTCCTCTCCCCTCTCTCCCTGGACCTCTTTCCCTCCTCTGCTTCCTCCCTTCTCTCTGTTCGTGGGCGCCGAGACTGCCAACGAGCACCACTGCGACCACAGCCTTCCCCATGCACCTCCAACATGACCTCGAGCTCCGCCGTTGACCCATACACCGTCTCCACCGAGCCACGTGACGAGAAGAGCCTCGGAGCGCCGCCCCGACGTCTTCTTCCTTCTCGGGTCACCGAGATCGCTGGCCCGTGCTTTCGCTCCGACGCGACCCCGAGCCCGCTGGCCTTCTTCTCCGCCCCGCAGTGAGCCATTGACCTCCCCCATCCTCTTCTTTTCTCTCCCCGTGCATCATAGCGACTGCACCGCGCTCACCCGCACACGCCGCCGCCCGCACTCGTCGCTGGTGGTGCTCTGGTGACCATATGGTCCCGGGCTTGAGCCCATTGCACTCCCCGCATTGCGTAGGAGCTATAGGTGCTAGCGCCGCCCTGCCTAGGCCACTGCAGCAACGAGCTCGGCCTCGCCCGAACTCCAGCAGCCGCAAGGCTCATCGCCGGCGTCGATTCCAGCCGTCCCAGGCCCGACAACCACCACCACTCGACGCACCGTCGCGCCAGCTTTCTAGAGAGCCCAGCCAAGCTTCGAACGAAGCACCACAGCTGGACTCCGAGCACCTCCGCCGCGCCTGGCCATCGCCGGCGGCCTAACTCCGGCGAAGCCGACGTGGCGATGTCATTAGCCTCTAATGATGCCTTAACTAACACCCTAGTGCCACTGTCGTGTGGGCCCCGGTGCCAAAAATTAATTAGTTTAATTTCTGTTTAGATTAGTGCTAATCGGTGTGGACCCCATGTGTCACCTTTGACTTGGTCAAGTCAACATTGACCGGTCCCACCTGTCATAGACCCAAATCAGCCTGAGACACTGACCAGTGGGTCCCAGCGTCAGGTTTGACCTGGGCTGACGCTGTTGACTTGATGACATCATTCTGACGTCAGGCTGACGCAGTAATGCTTTCTGGATTTTAAATAAATCAGAAATGATTTATTTAATTCAAAAAATGTCCAAAACTTCCAAAAATCATAGAAATTCAACCGTAACTCCAAATGAAATAAATTATATATGAAAAATTATCAGAAAAATTCAAGGAATCCATCTGTACCATTTCATGCATGTTTGAGCAAGTTAACCTCACTGATTAGGATGAAACATGATTAGGGCAAATTTCATAATAGGTTTGGAGTTGGAATTTGATATAATTTTGAATTCCACTTCAATTAAAATGACTTTCTATTGCATTAGCCAAAACACACTCATTTTTCCATGTCATGAGCATGCATCATATTGTTGCATATCGTCATGTGTTGATTGAGTTCTTTCTCAGTTGCCGGTGTTTGTCCCGTCTCGATAGACGTTGTACTGACGCTGTGATCGTTGACACTGATGAAGACCCAATGATATCTTCACAAGTGCTAGGCAAGCAAAACCCCTTTGTTCATTCTGATACAATCCCACTCTCTCGCTCCTGCTCTCTTTTACTGCATTAGGACAACAACGATTCAACTGTTACTTGCTGCCGTAGTTGAGCCCCTTATCATCTGCATGACCTGTCATTGCCACAGTAAATAGATGAAACCCACTAGTATGAGTAGGAGTTGTTTGAGCCCTGATGTGCCTACTCATTCATGCTTGTTTATCATGCCTGCTGTTGCATAGAGTTGTGTCAGGTCTGATTCATCGAGGATGAACCGGAGGTGTGTAAACATGTCCTACAGTGTGTGAGCTAAGTGTGTGAACATGATTTGGTAAAGGTAGCGGTGAGAGGCCATGTAGTAGTACATGGTGGGTTGTCTCATTGAAACCGTCCTCAGGAACTGAGTTCTGTGTTTGTGATCCATGAAACAGTTACTACCACGCATTGGGCCCGAAACCAATGGACCCTCTCGGCTTCTTGATCACCCTTGTCCTCTGTCCAGGAGTTGCAACTAGTTTCTGGTGTTTATAGGATATGTCTTGGCAGCCGTGCGTAGCACTGACCCTAGGGGTGGGCTATGTTGCGGTAGATACACCGTGGCCGGGCATGCCGGGCACCCGTTTGGTGTCTCGGAACCCTATACACATCGTTCGGGGCCGTATGTGGAAACCTCGGCCGGACTTCCTCCTGATGGAACCTAGATAGGCGATAAACCTGGACTAGAGACTTGAGTGTTTAGGTAGGCCGTGGCCGACACCCTCGTTGGGCTTCCGCTTGAAGGTTGCCGAGTACATGTCGTGTAAACGGCGGTAATTGGTGAGAGCGTGTGTGAAGAAGTACACCCCTGCAGGGTTAACATCATCTATTCGAATAGCCGTGTCCGCGGTAATGGACTTCTGGGTTGCCTATAACAGTTCATAGACAAGTGAAAGTGGATACTCTAAAATGCGCAAGATAAGCATGAGTACTATGGATGGTGCTCTTGTAGGTAGACGAGAGCGGATCCATAGTAGTGTATTGAATGGTGAATATGTGGACTCGTGTGCGCCACCTCAAAAGAGTTGCTTGCAATCGTAGTTCAGGTTAGCCACTGAGTCAAAGCTGGCTTCCTGCAGTTAAACTCCACCACCCCCCCTTGTTGATACCGATGCATATGTAGCTTAGTTCTGATGTAAGTCTTGCTGAGTACCTTTGTACTCACGTTTGCTTAATTTATGTTTTGCAGAGAGATTTCAGTCTCGCTAGTAGTTCCACGTGGACTTCGATGTTTAGCTTGATACCTCAGCTACGATCTTGTGCCCTCGGTAGGATCTGGTAGATAGTCAGGCTTCTTAGCCTTCTTCATTTGCAGTTGTCTGTACTCAGACAAGTTAAGCTTCCGCATGTGCTTGTTGCTTGTATGCTCTGTATGTTGGGTCATGAGACCCATGTTTGTAATATCTTGCTCCTCGGAGCCTAATGAATAAATACTTTGAGTCATAGAGTTATGTTGTGATGCCATGTTGTATGTGCACATATCGAGCATATTGTGTGTATGATTGAAATGCTTGGTATGTGTGGGATCCGACAACCTAGTGGTTTATCCTTGGTAGCCTCTCTTATGGGGAAATGTAGTCTTGTGCTTCCATGAGCCATAGTAGTCCGCTACAGCCCGGTTCACTGGAGTCCTGCTAGCCCAGCACTACTTCTCAGGACACTTGACTGGTCGGCATGTGTTTCACTTCGTTCCTGTGTCTGTCCCTTCGGGGAAATGTCACGCGGTGACATCCGGAGTCCTGCCTAGCCTGCTACAGCCCGGGTTCCCGGAGTTCTGTTAGCCCAGTGCTACAGCCCGGATTCACACGCTGCTGACCGACATGCTCGATGTGATTCAGGTATGCCTGTTCCCATAGGTTAGTGCCGCTTTGGGTTCACGACTAGCCATGTCGGCCCGGGTTCTCTGTCATATGGATGCTAGCGACACTATCATATACGTGAGCCAAAAGGCATAAACGGCCCCCGGTCATGGTAAGGCGACACCCGTGGGGATACCGTGCGTGAGGCCGCAAAGCGATATGAGGTGTTACCGCTAGATCGATGTGACTTGGAATCGGGGTCTTGACATGACATTCGACCAGTCCGATCACCCAACGCACATTGACACCCCTGGGAGGCAAGCTTTGGTGGTCGACCCAGTTGTTGAAGGCACTCGACTGACCAAAGTCTTGATGGATTGTGGCAGTGTTTGAACATACTGTATGCTGAGACGTTGAAAGGGATGGGCATTTCGATGTCCAGACTCAGTACCAGCAACATGAGTTTCCATGGAGTCATTCCTGGGAAGAAGCCTGAGTCACTCGGCCAAATTGCTCTTGATGTGGTTTTCGGTGATTCCAAGAATTACCGCAAAGAAAAGTTGACATTCGAAGTTGTGGATTTCCAGAGTGCTTATCACGCTATTTTGGGCAGGCCAGCTTATGCACGCTTCATGGCTCGACCATGTTATGTGTATTCAAATTGAAGATGCCTGGTCCCAAAGGTGTGATCACTGTTACGGGCAATCGGAAGAAAGCAGAAGAGTGTTTTCAGAAAGGCTCAAAGATCGCTGATGATCAGATAGCAGTGGTGGAGCTACAGGAGTACCAAAAGACTACAGACCCGAGTGATTTGTTGTGAGCCAGGAAGCCGCTACAGAATCAGCTTTTCAGTCGTCTGGTGAAACGAAGCCGGTTCACATTCACCCGAACGATCCCAGTGCTGCTCCGACTCATATCTCAACAACACTCGACTCCAAATAGGAAGAAGCGCTCATCCAGTTCCTCCGTGAGAACTGGGACATCTTTGCATGGAAGCCTTCTGACATGCCGGGTGTTCCCAGGGGGCTGGCTGAGCACCGCCTATGAGTCGACTCAAAAGTGAAACCTGTCAAAGAACATCTCCGACAGTCCGCCGTCCAGAAGAGAAAGGCTATTGGTGAGGAGGTGGCTCGGCTCTTAGCAGCGGAGTTCATCTGAGAGAATTACCACTCCGAGTGGCTCGCCAACGTTGTCATGGTCCCCAAGAAGGACAAGTCACTTCGCATGTGCATTGACTTTAAACATATCAATCGGGCCTGCCAGAAAGATCATCTTCCTCTCCCCCGCATCGACCAGATAGTCGACTCGACTGCGGGATGTGAGCGACTGTCTTTTTTAGACGCCTATTCTAGGTACCATCAGATCCGTCTATATGGACCTGACGAGATCAAAACAGCTTTCATCACTCCATTCGGGTGTTTTTGTTATGTTACCATGGCATTCGGCCTCAAGAATGCCGGAGCCACATTCATGAGGATGATTCAGAAGTGTTTGGTCACTCAAATCAGTCGGAATGTGGAAGCATACATGGATGATATTGTGGTCAAGTCACGGAAGGGTTCCGACCTGCTGACTGACCTTGCTGAAACCTTTGCCAACCTCAGGAGGTATGATATCAAGCTTAATCCATCAAAGTGCACATTCGGAGTTCCTGGCGGAAAGTTACTCGGTTTTCTCGTTTTCGAACGGGGAATCGACGCCAATCCAGAAAAAGTCGGTACTATACTCCGGATGAAACGTCCTGTAAGAGTGCACGACATCCAGAAGCTTACTGGTTGCTTGGCCACTTTAAGTCGATTCATCTCTTGTCTCGGTGAAAAGGCATTGCCTCTTTACCGACTGATGAAGAAGTCAGACAAGTTCGAGTGGACTCCTGAAGCTGATGCAGCATTTGCAGAGCTCAAAGCTCTGCTCTCCACCCAGCCGGTGCTTGCTGATACCCGGCAGGACGCAGTCGACCTCCTGGAAGAAGAAAGAGAAATGGCCATGATCCGATCGACCATCTATTAGCAAGACTTGCGTCGATTCCATGCCAGAAATGTGAAGAGTCGAGCCTTCCAAGAAGGAGACTTGGTCCTCCGAGTGGATCAACAGAAACCACACAAACTCGCTCCTACTTGGGAAGGTCCCTTCATAGTCACCAGAGTCCTCCACAATGGAGCGTACCACCTTTATAATGTCGATCGCCAGATTGATGAGCCATGAGCCTGGAATGCGGAACTGCTCCGCCCCTTTTATACTTGAATTCTCACTCGGATGAGATGTAATAAGAAAAACTTATGTAGTTTATTTATCAAAGACAAGAGCGTTATAATTTTCCCAGTGATTGTTATTGTTTTTGTTTGCGTGAGAAATCCCCCAGTGGGTGGCTTAGCTGCGGATCCGTTTCGCCTAAGTTTGCAAAAATAATTTCATATCGAGTGGTGAGCTAGCCTCCCACTTGGAGGCTTAGCTGTGAACCCGTTTCGCCTAAGTGTTTGAAAATCCTACCGAGTGGTGAGCCAGCCTCCCACTCGGGGGCTTAGCTGCGAACCTGTTTCGCCTAAGTGTTTGAAAATCCTACCGAGTGGTGAGCCAGCCTCCCACTCGGGGGCTTAGCTGCAGTCCATTACTCGCCTAAGTATTTGAAAATCCTACCGAGTGGAGAACGACCCTCCCACTTGGGGGCTTAGCTGCAGTCCAGTACTCGCCTAAGTATTTGAAAATCCTACCGAGTGGAGAGCGACCCTCCCACTCGGGGGCTTAGCTGCAGTCCAGTACTCGCCTAAGTTTGAAAATCCTACCGAGTGGAGAGCGACCCTCCCACTCGGG
>NC_041382.1:571503848-571570814 GCF_002162155.2 Triticum dicoccoides
GGGGGCTTAGCTGCAGTCCAGTACTCGCCTAAGTATTTGAAAATCCTACCGAGTGGAGAGCGACCCTCCCACTCGGGGGCTTAGCTGCAGTCCAGTACTCGCCTAAGTATTTGAAAATCCTACCGAGTGGTGAGCGACCCTCCCACTCGGGGGCTTAGCTACAGTCCAGTACTCGCCTTAGTTTGAAAAATCCTACCGAGTGGAGAGCGACCCTCCCACTCGGGGGCTTAGCTATAGTCTGGTACTCGCCTAAGTTTGAAAATCCTACCGAGTGGAGAGCGACCCTCTCACTCGGGGGCTTATCTGCGATCTAGTACTCGCCTAAGTACGAAACACATCCCAATCCGCAAGGACGACGAGGTGCAGGTCGACTGCCACCTTCTCCTTCGGAGCTTCGCCACAAATGCAACGTGCGCTCCATCCCGACCCGCAAGGACGACGAGGTGCAGGTCGACTGCTACCTTCTCCTTCGGAGCTGCGCCACAAGTACAAAACTTGTCTTGAGTGAAGAACGAGTTCCACTCGACGGAGAATTCATGAAGATATTCAACGATAAACCAAGTTCAGATAAATCCTAAAGGTTCCAGACCGCAGATCGAAGTGCTCGGGCATTCAGCCCGAAAGAGTTTAACGGTTACAAAAACCACTCGACATTCCAAGGCAAATTTAAGGTGGGGCATAAAAGTTTGTTCACTCCGCAGGAGGAGGACTGGCAGGCTCGACGAACTCGTCTAGGTCAATGCCATCGGTGATCCGAGTGGCTGCAGCAATAAAAGTCTCCATAAAAGATCGGAAGTCATGCCTCTAGGTGTTGGCGACCTTGATTGCTGCCAGCTTATCTTCGCGTGCCTCCTTGCAGTGGACACGAACCAAAGACAGAGCCACATCAGCACCACACTTGGCAGAAGATTTCTTCCACTCCTGCACTCGACCAGGGATCTCGTTAAGTCGAGTCATCAGAGACTCGAGATCATTCTGGAGCATGACCCCTGGCCAAAGTGCCGTGTTGATCCATGACGTGCCGACCTTCAGTCGAGCCAAGTAGTCCACAACACCGTCGATGCGGGATTCCAGTCGGAGCAGATTCATGGCAGTTTCATCTTTCACGGGAGAGTTGATGGGGTCCAAACCTGGCTCAATCCGCCCAGTCTCCTCCTCGAAGTTCTGGCAAAACTCTGCATTCACAATCCAAGGATAAGCCAATTTTCATATGCTGAGTCGACAAAAAAACATCAGTCGGAACAAAATGCATACCTTCAAGCTTGATGAACAACTTCTTGGCAAGGCTCCTCAGATAGCTCTCCAGATCGTCCCTCCTGCGAGCGATGCCTTCCATCTTCTCATTCAGGTTGACCTTGTCCTTCTTCAAGCGCGTGACCTCCTTGTTGGGTTCGCCCAGGGCAGACTTCATCTTGGCGTTCTCTTCTTCCAATTGGCCAACTGAAGCCAGTTTCTGTTCAGCCAGAGCGGTTCTGTCGTCAGCTTTCTTTTGAGCAGCAGCCAAATCCTGATCCTTCTTCACCAGAGCTTTGTTCAGTTTTTCTGCAAAGAATTGGTGCTTGATTCAGAAAGAGCAGAAGGGTACTCAAGCCTAAGACAAACCAGTCAACAAGCTCGTCTTACCATTGGCATCGTCCTTGGCCTTTTGCAGCTCTGTCTTGGCCAATTCCAAGTCAAGGTTTAGCTGGATCTGCTGTTTCTCCAAGTCAGCAAAGGAGCTCCAAGATCACAAGATTTCTGCAATCAGGGAGGGGAAGTTATTTTACAGCAAAAAATGACAAATACAATAAATACTAAGACTACGGTCGACTGCCCGCAGTCCACCATAGTCTCGGGGACTACACCCAGTGGGTGCACTTTGCGTGCGCCCACCGGTTCGGTTTACACTCGACACGGCCAGACCAGATCGAGCGAAAGGATCAAAATACAAAGACTACAGTCGACTGTCAGCAGTCCACCATAGTCTCGGGGACTACACCCAGTGGGTGCACTCAGCGTGCCCCCACTAGTCCAAAAATTCAATCGACGCACCCAGTGGGTGTACAGATGCAAATATTTTCGGAAAGAGAGTCTTCAGATAGCATATCCTAAAAGAACAAGCGTTGACCAACTAACCTGAACATTGCTTTGGAGAGTCGAGCTGGTGTCATAGGCGGCCTGACTGGCGTCCCGCACCGCCTTCATCTTCTCCATCATAATACCCGCCTGGCGTATGGCTTCCTTGGCAGCATTCACTTCATCCTCTAGGACATGATGGATCGCAAAAACTGAAGGCGGGTCGGCAGGAGCTTGAGCAGTCGACGAAGAAGGCAGGGCACTCAACAATGGTACGGCGAAGGTAACAGAACCCCGATTGGCATCACCAGCATCCTGAACGACTGGTTCCGCCATCAGCGTCGACTGTGGCACCTTGCTTGCAGGAGCTTTCCTATTTTTCCTCGTCAAAGGCCTCTCAGGCTCTTCATCATCATCACCGGGGAGGTCAATAGTGTTAGGAGCTGTTCAAAGATCAATCGCCAAAATCACATCACCCAATGGTACACATTGCAGTTGAGTCGACCAAATAAAGACAGAATGACAGAAATCATACCCAGATTGGAAGTGACTGCATCCTCCATTACCTCGTCCTCATCCCTGTAAGCTGAGGTCCCAAAAGTAGCAGCGCTGCCAGTTACAAAGTTCGTCTGGTTAAATCAAGAAAAAATAAAACAGCACGAAGCATCGAGTGAATGCAAAGGGAGACACTCACGCAGAAGCGACGGGGATGTCAATCTTAATCTTCGACAACGCCTTCCGAGGCTTCTGCTCTGCAACTTTGGGATGCTTTGATGATTTTTTAGTTGGGGTTGGTGAAGATGTCCGAGGACGCTTTGAAGAATGACCAGTCTGAGCAATCGCCTTTTCACGGGCCTCGGTCGTTCTTGGTCAAGCTTGGATCACTTCTCCCTGCGAGGAGGCGACTCGACTTCTTCTTTGTCACTTGAGTTGTCGCTTTCTTCGTACCCTTCTCCGTCCAAATGCCATTCGCCACTGTCGCCGCCGCTCGCCTCTCCTTCTAGGTCTTGCTCTTGCTCTCCATTGGCACTGAGTACATTTCGATAAGGGCCTGAAAGAAAGCAGGAAGAATAAAGTCAGTCGACACGGTATAGACAGCCGCGCGAGTGAATTCAGATTATATCAAAAGCTCAGAATCAGACCTTTTCTGGTTCATGGGACTGGTCGAATGGAGGAACCCTCCTGGCTCCCTTGGGGTTATCCTTGTTTCCGGTGATGCCCGACAGCCATCCCTCTAGTGTGTCATCATCGACTTCTTCCGGGTGAATCCGAGTGGTGTCGTCAAGAACCGAATACATCCACATCGGATGGTCTCGAGCTTGAAGAGGCTGGATGCGCCGCTGAAGGAAAACCTCCAAGAGATCCATACCAGTGACCCAGTCACGGATAAGCTGGACCACTCGTTCGACCAGCACCCTAACTTGCGCCTTCTCCTCCGGGATCACCTTCAAAGAGGAGGGTTTCCTCACTCGGTCCATGGTAAAAGGAGGGAGGCCAGTCGACTGCCCTGGCATCGGCTGGTATTTGTAGTAAAACCAGGTCGACTGCCATCCGCGGACCGAGTCGGGAAGAATCATGGCCAGAACGGAACTTTTCCCTCTCATCTGAACACCAAGACCCCCACACATCTGAATCACTTGTGTTCTCTCATCACTCGGATTGGCCTTTTTCACCGTCTGAGAACGACAGGTGAAAATGTGCTTGAAAAGACCCCAATGAGGCCGACAACCCAAGAAATTCTCGCACAAAGACACGAAAGCAGCGAGGTACACAATTGTGTTGGGAGTGAAGTGGTGGAGTTGTGCCCCAAAGAAATTCAGAAATCCCCGGAAGAAAGGGTGAGGAGGCAAGGAAAACCCACGATCGACGTGAGTGGCAAGGAGAACGCGCTCACCCTCCCAAGGTTGCGGCTCGGATTCCTTCCCCGGAAGCCGTGCCAATCCATGGGGGATCAGTCCTCCGTTGGCTAGGTCGTCGAGGTCTTCTTGGAGGATCGTCGAGCGGATCCAGTCGCCCTGGATCCAGCCCTTCGGCAGGCCGACTCGTGAGGAAGATCCACCCCGACTGGTCGCCTTCCCCTTCGCCTTTGCCGTCGCCTTCTTCGCCCGCTCCAGAGCCACCGTCTTCTCCTTCCCCATCGTCGCCGGCGAGACACGTACGGAGCGGCGGCGCTGGAGCAAGAGCGAGCGCGACGAAGAAGCCTGAAGAGGAGAAGAGGAAATGAGAACGCGCTGTTCAAGAAACCCCGGTCCGACGCCTTATACGATCCTGTCAAATCCCGCAACAGTCGCGCGCGCGATACGTGGCGAAAAAGGTAGCGCGGAGATCGAGGCGGCTCCGCCCTATCCCATCCGATTACTGCGGCCTCCCCCGTCTCGCGCGCTTCCAAAAATTCGAATCCCGCGAAATCCGCGGGCAGCAGAACAACTCGTCAGACGGAAGATCTCCTCCACACTGTCACTCGGAGCTTTTCAAGTAAAGAAACTCACTCGACAAAAACTAAGAATGGATCAAGGTGACTGAAAAGGAAGTTGTTGTCGTCACTCAGGTTCATTGATCCGAAACAAGATATGCTCATGGCATGAAAAATGAGTCGGAGAAGTTCTCAACTCCTTCCCCACTCAAACCTCGATCCATTCGGGGGCTAATGATGAAGCTATGTACCTAGGGTAGGGTCATGGACCTGTCCTAACTGCCCTACCCAAGGACATCTCTAGAAGAAATCACCTTTCAATCGACTTGGAGGTGTTCCACTCGACAGACTCGAAGACACTCGACCAAGAAGCAATCACTCGACCAAGAAGCAACCACTCGACGACCAGGAGACCTAAAGTCACTCCGCACGCTAACGGTCGGTCATTAAGTAGCTTTTATGGTCATCATAGCACTTTAGTAGGGGTGCTACCAGTAACGCCCGACCTTAATGTACTTAAAACCCTTCATAACTGAGGGCCAGAGGGGTCTAGCGAACTCTATATAAGCCACCCCCCTCCTCAGTGTAAAGGGTTCGCACCCCTATAATTCATACACACATAATCCAGTCGACCGCCTCCGGGCTCCGAGACGTAACGCTATTACTTCTTCCGAGAAGGGCCTGAACTCGTAAACCTCATGTGCTTACAACTACTCCATAGCTAAGATCTTGCCTCTCCATACCTACCCCCCTACATTACTGTCAGACTTAGAACCACGACATTATCCCCCTTCGCCGGTATCGTATACCCCTGTGTTAGAACACCCCTAGTGCTACTTATTGACTGTCATGGATCTGTTTGCTCTGCATTTACTGTTTCTTCCCCATCTTCTCTCCGGTAGACCGCGAGGCCGGATGTTGATGCCCTTGTGATCGACTACGTCGTCGACAACCCTCCTTCCGTTTCAGCAAAGCTTCCAGGCAAGCAAACCCCCCTTAAACATTCAGATATCGTGCAGTTCCATTCTCTCTCATGCTTGCATTAGATTTTGTTACTGTTATTGATCGCTCCTATTCTGATGCATAGCCTGCTTTTGTAACCTGCTATTGTACCTTACCTGCTTATCCTAAACTGCTTAGTATACGTTGGCTAGTGATCCATCAGTGACCCCTCTCCTTGTCCCAGTTGCCTCGGCTTGATGACCGATGAGTCGATCAATGTGATCAATGACCAGAGCACGACACATCACCTCACCCTCCTTTTTTTGTACGACTCTTTAGAGCTACTATCGAGTGCCGAGGGTGATACCTCGTAATGCACTCCTGATGATAACTCTGTAGTGTAGCTATTCGGTCGTGGTCATCGAGGGTGATTCCTCCTTCACCACTCCTGATACGACTCTGTCGTGCAACCCCTCAAGTGTGAACCTCGAGGGTGATTCCTCCTAAGTTCCCCTTGATGATTACATCGAGTGGAATCCCTCGAGGGTGATTCCTCGGTTTTTTCCCCTTGATGTTTCGACACACGGATACCTTGACTTTAATTGAGAACTTTGTGAAAGTTGGGCGGGCCTAGTGAGCAGTCTCGAAAGATACCTGTTAAAGTCGGGCGGGCCTGGAGAGCACCCGAGGAGTTACGGTAGCGGCTGGTGTTGGGGAACGCAGTAATTTCAAAAAAATTCCTACGCACACGCAAGATCTATCATGGTGATGCATAGCAACGAGAGGGGAAGAGTGTTGTCCACATACCCTCGTAGACTGTAAGCGGAAGCGTTATGACAACGCAGTTGATGTAGTCGTACGTCTTCATGATCCGACCGATCCTAGTACCGAAAGTACGGCACCTCCGCGATCTGCACACGTTCGGCTCGGTGATGTCCCACGAACTCTTGATCCAGCTGAGTGTCGAGGGAGAGCTTCGTCAGCACGAGGGCATGATGACGGTGATGATCACTACAAAAAAAGACACATCCGTGACATTTTGGGCCGAACGTTTTTTTTTTCTGTCATATTTATGACACTTCTATGATGATAATTGTGACAAAACCCAGTATCATCATAGATGTGGTGGGCTCCTACTTCTATGACAAAAAATCATGACAGAAAACGAGCTTTTCATCCTGGGTGGGCCGGAGACGCAGCTGCATGACATTCTTTGGGCCGTCCATGACGGAAAAAACCGTGGTAGAAGCGAGTGCGAGGAAAATATCGGGGTGTTCCCGGTTACGGTGGGTGGTCGGGGCCGAGCGATGCGCGTTTCTCTCGTACACGCATGCGAGGCGTTGGTCTCTAACTGAACCCGAGCGATTGCACTACAGGCTACGCATTACTGAACCCGAGCGATCGATCGATGGCTGTTAACTGAACCCGATCGAGCGACTCCTTCGCTACTGCTGCTAACTGAAGCCGATCGATGCTGCCTCTGGATGAACAGTTTGCGTTGTTTGGGGAGGATGAATAGTTCCAAGTGGGGGTGGATGAACATGACCCCGTGGTGTTGCCTCTGGATGAATAGGACCCCGATCGATCGAGCCGGTTGGGGCTGGATGAACAGGACCCCATGGAGGGCAGGATGAACAGGACCACCCCGTGGAGGGCTGGATGAACAGTAGATGATGGAGGGCTGGATGAATAGTAGCCTGTGGAGGGGTGGTTGAACAAGAGCCCGTGGAGAGGGCTGGTTGAACAGTAGCCGGTGAAGTAGTGCGCAGTGGAGGCTGCATGAACAGGAGCCCGTGGATGAACAGCCGCAGGTGGAGGCTGGAGGAGCTCGACGGTGGATGAACAGTAGCCCATGGAGGCTGGAGGGGGTCGACCGTGGAGATGAACAGTATCCCGTGGAGTCCCGTTTTGCGGCACACCACACCCCTCCCAATGAACAGGACCCTCGTTTCGGCCGTAGCGCTCCAACACAAGTCTGTTTCCTCCGTTTTGTGGTACGCCACACCCCTCCCTATCAATAGGACCCCTATTTCGACGGTAGGAGGTCTGTTTCCTCCGTTTTGCGGTATGCCAGACCCCTCCCGATGAACAAGATCCCGTTTCGACCGTGGTCGGTCGAACACAAGGCCGTTTCCTCCGTTCTGTGGTACGCCAGGCCTCGTTTCCATCGGCTGTTCCATCCAAGCCCTCCTGATGAACACGGCGACGCATTCCGTTCCGACCCAGTCGGTTGGCTCCCCATGAAGACGACAACGACGCTGTTTCTCCGTTCTGACCCAGCCATGTACACGAGCCCTGGCCGTACGTATGCGCAAGTAGGCGTTCGAGACCCTGCCCGTATGTACGTACGTGGTTGTATTTTCTTTCTTGCACACTGGCTGCTGTACATACATGTACATGCTACATGTGCGCCTCTACTACGACACGTGCGCACCTCTACATCGACCAGTATGTACGTACACGTTCGCGACCAGAATAACAACGCTACGTACGCTTCAACCAGGTGGGTCCCGACTGTCAGGAACTTCCTTGCGTGCGAAGATGTAGCTGGTGGGTCCCAGTAGTCAGGGGGCGAATCGTTTTTTTGCCCGGACGCACTTCCTTGCGTGCGAAAATGTAGCTGGTGGGTCCCAACAGTCAAGGGAAATGTTTTTTCACGTAATACGGTGGCCTGTCTAGTGGGTCCCCGCTGTCAGGTGGAGGAATAATTATTTTGCGCATAATAAGGAGGCACTTCCTTGCTGTGGCTGTGGACCCAGCTGTCAGCTTCTCCACGTATAGTCCACGTCCGATGGAAGCCGTTCCTTGACCACGTTGACCACGCCGCACCGAGAGCACCACGGCGGTGGAAGATGGTGATGCCTAGGAAGGGGACAACGCGGAGCCGGGGAAGACGCGACAGTGGAAGCCCGCGCGGAGAGGAGTACGAGGGTTCACTGGTTCGGCTGTGGTGTGAGGTTGCCATCGCCGCAGAATAACAGGGGGTGTGGGTGAGTAGAGGGATGACCTGGACAGCGGTGGGAGTAGTAGGGGGCGGTGACGCCTCCGCGGCATTGCAGCCGGCCACGAGAGGCAGGAGCACGAGGCACGACCGGCGCTGGTTTGGGCGGCTGGAGCAAGAAGACCAGAGGTTAAAGAAGCACTACGGCCGTTGGATGGACATCGTACGGTCAATGGAGCTAGAATCGCGCATATCGACTAAGTTGACAAAGCCCTCCGTCCCCATCAACTTAGTAGGCCCACAAGTCTGCCTCCCACTATACTGGGTCCCAGCTAGCAGGGGGAGTATTCATTTTTTGTGCGTAATAACGAGGCACTTCCTTGCATGCGAAGATATAGCTGGTGGGTCCGAGCTGTCAGCGGCGGTAATGTTTTTTTCGCGAAATACCGAGTACCTTTCGGTGGGTCCTAGATGTCAGGTGGAGGAATCATTATTTTGCACGTAATAAGGAGGCATTTCCTTGCGTGCGGCCGTGGACCCAGCTGTCAGCCTCTCCACGCACACTCCACTTCAGATGCATGTCGGTTGTTGAACACGTTAGCGAGGCCGCGCCGAGAGCACCAGGGCGGTGGACGACGGCGAGGCCTAGGAAGGGAACGACATGGAGCCAGGGAAGACTTGGCAGTTGTTTCCCACGCGGAGGGTTGTACGACTGTATGAGGGTTTACTGGTTCATCTGCCGTCGCCAGAGAATAACAACAAGTGTGGGTGTGTGGAGGGATGGCTAGGCCAGCGATGGGAGTACGGTGGGGCCGTGAGGCCTGCGCGGCAGCACAGCTGGCCGCGGGGAGGAGGGAGCAGGCAGTCCCGCCGGCCCTTCTTTGGGCGGCTGGAGCAGGAAGAGCAGAGATTGAAGAAGCACGACGGCCGTTGGATGGAAATCCAACGATCACTACTTGTGCGTCAACCTTTTTTAGGAAAGCCTCAAATCTGTGGCAAACAACATAGAACCCATCTACCATTATTTCTAATAATTTACAGCCCATTTGCTAATTCTTAAGGTTTTTTTGGAGCCCATATTCTTTTTGTTAGCATTACAGCCCATAATGTGGCCACGGTTAAAAAAATATACGAAATTTTGCATATTTCAGTGCGGTCCGAACTGTTTTTAATCTTGAAATTTTGAGTCACGTTCAAACTGATTTTAAAAATAAATATATATTAATATAAAATCCAACAAATTGTCCACACATAAAAATCAATGCAATTTAAAATCTCGAAACGAAAAAAATAATTTGAAACTAATTGCCGGTTTGATGTGTTTTAAAAATGTACAACCCATTTCTCATTACTGATAGGCCATTTTCTTGGCCAGAAGAATGAAGCTCTCCTCGTCTTGAAAGATTTGCAGCCCAACAGGCCTGACAAAGCGACTTACATGGCAAATCACAAAAAAACTGGGTTGTGGCCATGGACCCAGCTGTGGCCGTGGACCCAGCTGTCAGCCTCTCCACATACAGTACTCTTCCGATGGAAGTCGGTCGTTGACCACATTGACCATGCCACGCCGAGAGCACCAAGGCGGTGGATGACGGCGAGGCCTAGGAAGGGGACGATGTGGAGCCGGGGAAGACGCGGCAGTGGATGCCCATGCGGAGCCGAGTACGAGGGTTCACTGGTTCGACTGCAGTGTGAGGATGCCATCCCCGTAGGGCCCGGCTAGCGGTGGGAGTAGTAGGGGGTGGTGAGGCCTCAACGGGAGCATAGCTGACCACTAGAGGCAGGAGCAGGAGGTCTCGCCGGTGCTGGTTTGGGCGGCTGGTGCAAGAAGAGCATCGATTGAAGAAGCAGCAGGACCGTTTGATTCAAATCCAACGGTTACTGCTGCTAGAATTGTTTGTTAACTAAGTTGACAAGCCCTGCGTACGCGTCAACTTAGTAGGCCACAGGTCATCCTCCCAACCGGTGCGCCCCAGATGTCAGTGGGAGTAATCATTTTTTTTCGCGTAATAAGGAGGCAGTTGATTGCATGCAGCTAGCCCAGCGGAGGGAGTAGGGTGGGCCGGGGAAGCCTGCGCGGCATCACAGTGGGCCACAAGAGGAGGGAGCAGGTAGTCCCGCCGGCGCTAGTTTAGGCGGCTAGAGCAGGAAGATCAGAGATTGAAGAAGCACGTCGGCCGTTGGATGGACATCCAACAATCACTGTTGCTAGAATCGTGTGTTGACTGACAAAGCCTTGCGTAAATAAGTCAGCCTCGAAATATGTGGCGTGTACAGCCCATTTGCTATTATTTTTATAATTTTTACTCATTTTCTAATTCATATGGAATTTATTGCAGCCCGTTTTCCATATTTAGAATTGCTGCCCATTTTCTGGTCAGTATCAGGGTTAAAAAAATTAACTAAATATGTGGGAAATTTTGAAAATTCACAAATTTTTGCTGAGGAAAAAAATATTCTTAATCCAAAAATTAGTAGCCATACTAAAACAAATTTTAAAATAAATGTGTACCATGTCATGTTAAATCGAATGAAATACTCCCTCCATCCCAAAATACTTGTCTTAGATTTGTCTAGATACAGATGTATCAAGTCACGTTTTGGTATTAGATACATCTGTATCTAGACTAATCTAAGACAAGAATTTTGGGACGGAGGGAATATAAGATATCAGTGAAGAACAAAAACGAAAAAAGAAACTAATATACCATTTGCTATAATTTTTTGGAATTTTCAACCCCTTTTGATATTACTTTTAACAGACACTGACCATACTCTTTGGCCAGGCCGGAATGCATCCCTCCTCACCTTGAAATATTTGCAGCCCAGTAAGTCGGAGAAAACAAATAGGCCTAGCTTGGGTATTCTTCAAAAAGAAATACTGGGATACCTATTTTCCCCAAGAAAAAACTGCTGGGCTGGTCATGTTGCTAGACGGGCCACAGAGACCGCACAACCCAATTTATAGCCCGATCCTCCAAATTACTACTAAAAAAGTTGTGCAATTCTGTCATTAATTGACTATACGTTGAAAATGATGTGGGTCCCAGATATCAGCAGGGTGGATTAGAGTAAAAAAACGAGGGGTTCATCTATTAGTAAAAGAGGCGCTTGCTTGTCTTTGGGAGTGGACCTGGTGGGTCCGTACTGTCATACTCACAACTACAGTCCTCCCCCGATTCACTATGTTGATAGGGACCGTTTTAAAAAAAACTATGTTGACAGGGCAGGACGGCGGCGCCGCGGCGAGCGCACCAAGGCGGAGGATAAAGTGTTGTCGCCAATGTGCTGGGCTGGGTTGGACATTCTTATTGAAAAATAAGAATGGACCGGATCTATTTACGACGTTGACTACTATTTGCAAGGGTCCGCTGGTTGCAGGAAGAAAATTCTGGGAGAAAGAAGACTGGTCGCTATCTTTGCTGAAGAATAATATCGACTGAATGTAACGACACTATCATAGGAAGTAATATCCTCCTATTAAATCGTGAATTTAAAGAACTGGTGCATGAGGATTTAGCTTTATTTATTTATTTATGTTTAGGGGACCATGAGCATGTACCTGGGCCGGATTCATGTGAGAACCTCCCTTCTAGTTAATTATGGGCTTCTCTATTGGGCCTTCATCAGTGGGCTGCATGTTATCAACAAGTGGAAAATGTGTCCAGTACGAAAAATAGTATGCGCTACGTACGGTACGGGGCACTAAAGGATCGAACCATGCAATGACTTCCAAAACATTGTGTTTGTCGTTCTTACAACACAGTTATTGAACCAACAGACGAAATATACTAGTGATTGTACATTGAAAACAGCAGCAGCAACAACCAGGGCTGTGGGTGCAACAGAAGCAATAAGCAGGACAGAAGAGTGAAGACGCATCTCTCTCTTCCAAACGAAACATCTGCCATCATTACAAAAGGGCTACCAAAAAAGAACAAGTGTATGCATCAAACTAAATAAAGATCCTACTACACCAAGTGTACGCATCTAACTAACTGGCTCAATTAGGCATTACTATTTATTAAGCTGTGGAGATTGGATGACGGCTTGAACCAGATGGGTGCCTGACGAGGGAAACTCCAGCCAGCAGGTCGAAGTCTGATACTTGTGACCCTCTCTCCTACTTTGGGCTGTAGAGCATGGCGGCACATATCAGGGTATGGTGCATGCAGAGACACATGGTACGCTGTGTACACACAGTTTTGCCTGATAAACAAAACCGCGCTGCCATCATGATCCTTGCCGTCGGTTATCTCCTGGTTAATCGGATAATTCAGTCTGACAACATCATATCAAGTTGGAGTCAAATAACCCTAAAAAAGTTGGAGTCAAATAAAAAAGGGAGATGGGAGTACAGGACCGAAAGTCTGGCGTGACTGCAGTTTGCTGCGCTGTAGGTCCATCAGTCCATGGCCGGACATCATCCTTCTATCTACGTGGCCCAACCTTGCAGTGCACAAATGCGACGTCCTACTATAAACAATTCGGGTGGGCCTAGATTTCTCTAGAATGAACAACCAGCTGCATGATGGATATTGTAAATGCGAATCCGTGCATTCTGAACCATAGGATTGACCCTATCGTTGGATGAAATTACTTCTTAGGCCCATGTTTCAAATTTTCGAAATTGGTACACTATATAGTAGTATAGATATAGATAAAAAACAAAGAAGAGTAGTAGAGATAGAGATAAGAATAGAGACTAGGGAGGAGCACCATCTACTGCTTCGTGCGCTACTCTTGCGCTCCATTCGGCGGCCGCAACGTCCCCTACAGCCACTCCCTCCTGCGCTCCATTCGGCGGGTGTTGTTGAAATTTGGGGGGCGCACTCTCGCGACTGCTAGGAGCGACGACTTCTTCCCCGACCTTGGCAACCTCTGCCTCAACGACATGGGCGACAACCTCAACGCCAATGGTGCTGCTCCCATTGCACCGTATGTGTTTCAGTCCTTCCTGTTCGAAATCATGGTAGAATTCATGTTTCTATTCTGTGTCCTAGATTCGATCTGTTCATCTACTATGCTAGTCTGCATGACTAGTTTAATCTATGTTATAGCCGTCATGATTTATTTTGTGTTTATTCGGACTAAGTCTCGTAGTAACTTGCTCATATATTCAACAGGTGGAACGTCCCCTACAGCCACTCCCATTTCATGGACGGCCTGGTCGATGCCTCCAAGAGCCCTTCGTCTACTGCTATGAGTGCCCGGTGCAGTTTTGGGTCTCGCCGGCAGACATCGTGCATCACCTGACACAGGCGTGCGGCGATCACTACTGGCCCTTGGCGAAGAACATCAAGTACGAGACGTGCTACCCGTTCACCGTGCCGGAGTCGCTGGAGGATCACCGCCATCTACTAGTCTCGGAGGAGGATGGCAACGTCTTCCTCTTGATTGTGGGCACTGGCGAGGCCCGCGCAGGCCGCCGCCCTGTCTCTATAGTGCGCATCAGGGGCGACGCCGTTGACGCTGACACTGACACGAGGCTGATGTATGGGTGCGTGCTCACTATTACTACCCCTCGGAGGTACGTGGGCGGTGACACTGGCTACGTCAAGCTGACTTGGACTCTGCGTGTTGGAAATATGCCCTAGAGGCAATAATAAAAGTATTATTATATTTCTATGTTCATGATAATTGTCTTTTATTCATGTTATAACTGTATTATCCGGAAATCGTAATACACATGTGAATACAAAGACCACAATATGTCCCTAGTAAGCCTCTAGTTGACTAGCTCGTTGTGATCAACAGATAGTCATGGTTTCCTGGCTATGGACATTGGATGTCGTTGATGACGAGATCACATCATTAGAAGAATGATGTGATGGACAAGACCCAATCCTAAGCATAGCACAAAGATCGTGTAGTTCGTTTGCTAGAGCTTTGCCAATGTCAAGTATCTCTTCCTTCGACCATGAGAGCGTGTAACTCCTGGATACCGTAGGGGTGCTTTGGGTGTATCAAACGTCACAACGTAACTGCGTGACTATAAAGGTGCACTACAGGTATCTCCGAAAGTATCTATTGTTTTATGTGGATCGAGACTGGGATTTGTCACTCGGTATGACGGAGAGGTATCTCTGGGCCCACTCGGTAATGCATCATCATAATGAGCTCAAGGTGACCAATGTGTTGGCCACGGGATCATCATTACGGTACGAGTAAAGTGACTTGCCGGTAACGAGACTGAACAAGGTATTGGGATATCGACGATCGAGTCTCGGGCAAGTAACGTACCGATTGACAAAGGGAATTGTATACAGGGTTTGATCGAATCCTCGACATCGTGGTTCAACCGATGAAATCATCGAGGAGCGTGTGGGAGCCATCATGGGTATCCAGACCCCGCTGTTGGTTATTGCCCGAGCGTGGTCTCGGTCATGTCTACATGTCTCCCGAGCCCGTAGGGTCTACACACTTAAGGTTCGGTGACCTTAGGGTTGTTAGGAAGACTAGTATGTGACTACCGAATGTTGTTTGAAGTCCCGGATGAGATCCCGGACGTCACGAGGAGTTCCGGAATGGTCCGGAGGTAAAGTTTTATATATGGGAAGTTGTTAAACGGGCACCGGAAAGTTTCGGGGTTATACCGGTATTGTACCGGGACCACCGGAAGGGTTCCGGGGGTCCACCGGGAGGGGCCACCCCTCCCGGGGGGCCACTTGGGCTGCGTGGGGATAGCAGCTAGCCCCTAGTGGGCTTGGCGCGCCCCCCTCCTTGGGCCCATGCGCCTAAGGGTGGGGGGGAAACCCTAAAGGGGGCGCACCCCCTTTGCTTGGGGGGCAAGCCCCCCACCCCTTGGCCGCCCCCCCCTAGGGTTTTCCCTAGAGGGCCGGCCCCCCTTGCCCTTTCCCCTATATATAGAGGGGTGAGGGGAGGGCTGCAACACACCATAACTCAAGGCGCAGCCCCTCCCCTCCCCAACACATCTCCTCCTCCGTACGTGCTTGGCGAAGCCCTGTCGGAATACTGCCGTGTCAACTGCACCACGCCGTCGTGCTACCGTTGGAGCTGCCTTCCTCAACCTCTCCTTCCTCCTTGCTGGATCAAGAGAGAGGAGACGTCTCCCGTCCCGTACGTGTGTTGAACGCGGAGGTGCTGTCCGTTCAGCACTAGGACATCGGTGATCCGAATCACGTTCGAGTACGACTCCATCATCACCATCTCCTTGGCAAGCTTCCGCTCGTGATCTACAAGTGGTATGTAGATGCAAACTCTCTCCCTTGACTCGTTGCTTAGATGAACTCATAGATGGATCTTGGTGAAACCGTAGGAAAAATTTTAATTTTCTGCAACGTTCCCCAACAGTGGCATCATGAGCTAGGTCTATGCGTAGTTCTCTTTGCACGAGTAGAACACAATTTTGTTGTGGGCGTGGATATTGTCATCTTACTTGCCTCTACTAGTCTTTTCTTGCTTCGGCGGTATTGTGGGATGAAGCGGCCCGGACCAACCTTACACGTACGCTTACGTGAGACCGGTTCCACCGACTAACATGCACTAGTTGCATAAGGTGGCTGGCGGGTGTCTGTCTCTCCCACTTTAGTTGGAGCGGATTCGATGAAAAGGGCCCTTATGAAGGGTAAATAGAAGTTGACAAAATCACGTTGTGGTTATTCGTAGGCAAGAAAACGTTCTTGCTAGAACCCAATTGCAGCCACGTAAAAGATGCAACAACAATTAGAGGACGTCTAACTTGTTTTTGCAGCGATTGATCAAGTGATGTGATATGGCCAGAAGTTGTGATGAATGATGAATTGTGATGTATGAGATCATGTTCTTTGTAATAGGATTCACGACTTGCATGTCGATGAGTATGACAACCGGCAGGAGCCATAGGAGTTGTCTTTATTTTTTGTATGACCTGCGTGTCATTGAAGAACGCCATGTAACTTATTTTACTTCATTGCTAAACGCGTTAGTCATAGAAGTAGAAGTAGTCGTTGGCGTGACAACTTCATGAAGACACGATGATGGAGATCATGATGATGGAGATCATGGTGTCAAGCCGGTGACAAGATGATCATGGAGCCCCGAAGATGGAGATCAATGGAGCTATATGATATTGGCCATATCATGTCACAACTATATAATTGCATGTGATGTTTATTATGTTTATGCATCTTGTTTACTTTGATCCCTTACAAAATTTCAAGAAGTGTTCTCCCCTAACTGTGCACCGTTGCTATAGTTCGTCGCTTCTAAGCACCACGTGATGATCGAGTGTGATGGATTCTTACGTTCACATACAACGGGTGTAAGACAGTTTTACACAGCGAAAACACTTAGGGTTAACTTGACGAGCCTAGCATGTGCAGACATGGCCTCGGAACACGGAGACCGAAAGGTCGAACATGAGTCGTATGAAAGATGACTAGAGGGATGTTCACCGATGATGACTAGTCGACTCGGATCGTGTAACACTTAGATGACTAGAGGGATGTCTAATCTAAGTGGGAGTTCATAATTTGATTAGAACTTAATTATCATGAACTTAGTCTAAAACCTTTGCAAATATGTCTTGTAGATCAAATGGCCAACGCTCATGTCAACATGAACTTCAACGTGTTCCTAGAGAAAACCAAGCTGAAAGATTATGGCAGCAACTATACGGACTGGGTCCGGAACCTGAGGATCATCCTCATAGCTGCCAGGAAACAATATGTCCTAGAAGGACCGCTAGGTGACGCTCCCGTCCCAGAGAACCAAGACATTATGAATGCTTGGCAGTCTCGTGCTGATGATTACTCCCTCGTTCAGTGCGGCATGCTTTACAGCTTAGAACCGGGGCTCCAAAAGCATTTTGAGCATCACGGAGCATATGAGATGTTCGAAGAGCTGAAACTAGTTTTCCAAGCTCACGCCCGGGTCGAGAGATATGATGTCTCCGACAAGTTCTACAGTTGTAAGATGGAGGAAAACAGTTCTGTCAGTGAACACATCCTGAAGATGTCTGGGTTACACAACCGTATGACCCAGCTAAATATTAACCTCCCAGATGAGGCGGTCATTGACAGAATCCTCCAGTCGCTCCCACCAAGCTACAAGAGCTTTGTGATGAACTACAATATGCAGGGGATGGTAAAGACCATTCCTGAAGTATTTTCTATGCTGAAGTCAGCAGAGGTTGAAATCAAGAAAGAACATCAAGTGTTGATGGTCAATAAGACCACTAAGTTCAAGAAGGGCAAGGGTAAGAAGAACTTCAAGAAGGACGGCAAGGAGGTTTCCGCGCCCGGTAAGCCAGTTGCCAGGAAGAAGTCAAAGAATGGACCCAAGCCTGAGACTGAGTGCTTTTATTGCAAGGGGAAGGGTCACTGGAAGCGGAACTGACCCAAATACTTAGCGGATAAGAAGGCCGGCAACACCAAAGATATATTTGATATACATGTAATTGATGTGTACCTTACCAGTACTCGTAGTAACTCCTGGGTATTTGATACCGGTGCCATTGCTCATATTTGTAACTCACAGCAGGAGCTGCGGAATAAACGGAGACTGGCGAAGGACGAGGTGACGATGCGCGTCGGGAATGGTTCCAGAGTCGATGTGATCGCCGTCGGCACGCTGCCTCTACATTTACCTACGGGATTAGTTTTGAACCTTAATAATTGTTATTTAGTGCCAAGTTTGAGCATGAACATTGTATCTGGATCTTGTTTAATTCGAGATGGCTACTCATTTAAGTCTGAGAATAATGGTTGTTCGATTTATATGAGAGATATGTTTTATGGTCATGCTCCAATGGTCAATGGTTTATTCTTAATGAATCTCGAGCGTAATATTACACATGTTCATAGTGTAGATGCCAAAAGATGTAAAGTTGATAACGATAGTCCCACATACTTGTGGCACTGCCGCCTTGGTCACATTGGTGTCAAACGCATGAAGAAGCTCCATGCTGATGGACTTTTGGAGTCTCTTGATTATGAATCATTTGACACATGCGAACCATGCCTCATGGGCAAAATGACCAAGACTCCGTTCTCCGGTACAATGGAGCGAGCAACCAACTTGTTGGAAATCATACATACCGATGTGTGCGGTCCAATGAGCGTTGAGGCTCGCGGAGGATATCGTTATGTTCTCACTCTCACTGACGACTTACGTAGATATGGGTATATCTACTTAATGAAACACAAGTCTGAGACCTTTGAAAAGTTCAAGGAATTTCAGAATGAGGTGGAGAATCAACGTGACCGAAAGATAAAGTTCCTACGATCAGATCGTGGAGGAGAATATTTAAGTCACGAATTTGGCACGCACTTAAGGAAATGTGGAATCATTTCACAACTCACGCCGCCTGGAACACCTCAGCGAAACGGTGTGTCCGAACATCGTAATCGCACTCTATTGGATATGGTGCGGTCTATGATGTCTCTTACCGATTTACCGCTATCATTTTGGGGATACGCTCTAGAGACAGCTACATTCACTTTAAATAGGGCACCGTCTAAATCCGTTGAGACGACACCGTATGAATTATGGTTTGGGAAGAAACCTAAGCTGTCGTTTCTAAAAGTTTGGGGATGCGATGCTTATGTCAAGAAACTTCAACCTGAAAAGCTCGAACCCAAGTCGGAAAAATGCGTCTTCATAGGATACCCTAAGGAAACTGTAGGGTATACCTTCTACTTAAGATCCGAAGGCAAGATCTTTGTTGCCAAAAACGGATGCTTTCTGGAAAAAGAGTTTCTCTCGAAAGAAGTAAGTGGGAGGAAAGTAGAACTCGATGAAGTACTACCTCTCGAACGGGAAAGTGGTGCAGCTCAGGAAAATGTTCCTGTGATGCCCACACCAACTGAAGAGGAAACCAATGATGATGATCAAGGTACTTCGGATCAAGTTGCTACTGAACTTCGTAGGTCCACAAGGACACGTTCCGCACCAGAGTAGTACGACAACCCTGTCCTGGAAATCATGTTGTTAGACAACGGTGAACCTTCGAACTATGAAGAAGCGATGGCGGGCCCAGATTCCAACAAATGGCTAGAAGCCATGAAATCCGAGATAGAATCCATGTATGGAAACAAAGTATGGACTTTGACTGACTTGCCCGATGATCGGCGAGCGATAGAAAACAAATGGATCTTTAAGAAGAAGACGGACGCGGATGGAAATGTTACCATCTATAAAGCTCGACTTGTCGCTAAGGGTTATCGACAAGTTCAAGGGATTGACTACGACGAGACATTCTCTCCCGTAGCGAAGCTTAAGTCCGTCCGAATCATGTTAGCAATTGCCGCATACTATGATTATTTGATATGGCAGATGGACGTCAAAACGGCATTCCTTAACGGGCATCTTAAGGAAGAGCTGTATATGATGCAGCCAGAAGGTTTTGTCGATCCTAAGAACGCTAACAAAGTATGCAAGCTCCAGCGATCCATTTATGGGCTGGTGCAAGCATCTCGGAGTTGGAATATTCGCTTTGATGAGATGATCAAAGCGTTTGGGTTTATGCAGACTTATGGAGAAGCCTGCGTTTACAAGAAAGTGAGTGGGAGCTCTGTAGCATTTCTCATATTATATGTGGATGACATACTCTTGATGGGAAATAATATAGAATTTCTGGACAGCATTAAGGCCTACTTGAACAAATGTTTTTCAATGAAGGACCTTGGAGAAGCTGCTTATATATTAGGCATCAAGATCTATAGAGATAGATCGAGACGCCTCATAGGTCTTTCACAAAGCACATACCTTGATAAGATTTTGAAAAAGTTCAAAATGGATGAGTCCAAGAAAGGGTTCTTGCCTATGTTACAAGGTGTGAGATTGAGCTCAGCTCAGTCACCGACCACGGCAAAAGATAAAGAAGAGATGAGTGTCATCCCCTATGCTTCAGCCATAGGATCTATTATGTATGCCATGCTGTGTACCAGACCTGATGTAAACCTTGCCGTGAGTTTGGTAGCAAGATACCAGAGTAATCCCAGCAAGGAACACTGGACAGCGGTCAAAAATATCCTGAAGTACCTGAAAAGGACAAAGGACATGTTTCTCGTTTATGGAGGTGACGAAGAGCTCGTCGTAAAGGGTTACATCGACGCTAGCTTCGACACATATCTGGATGACTCTAAGTCACAAACCGGATACGTGTATATGTTGAATGGTGGAGCAGTGAGCTGGTGCAGCTGCAAGCAGAGCATCGTGGCGGGATCTACATGTGAAGCGGAGTACATGGCAGCCTCGGAGGCAACGCATGAAGCTATTTGGGTGAAGGAGTTCATCACCGACCTAGGAGTCATACCCAATGCGTCGGGGCCAATCAAACTCTTCTGTGACAACACTGGAGCTATTGCCCTTGCTAAGGAGCCCAGGTTTCACAAGAAGACCAGGCACATCAAGCGTCGTTTCAACTCCATCCGTGAAAATGTTCAAGATGGAGACATAGAAATTTGCAAAGTACATACGGATCTGAATGTCGCAGATCCATTGACTAAACCTCTCTCGCGAGCAAAACATGATCAACACCAGAACTCTATGGGTGTTCGATTCATCACAATGTAACTAGATTGGTGACTCTAGTGCAAGTGGGAGACTGTTGGAAATATGCCCTAGAGGCAATAATAAAAGTATTATTATATTTCTATGTTCATGATAACTGTCTTTTATTCATGCTATAACTGTATTATCCGGAAATCGTAATACACGTGTGAATACAAAGACCACAATATGTCCCTAGTAAGCCTCTAGTTGACTAGCTCGTTGTGATCAACAGATAGTCATGGTTTCCTGGCTATGGACATTGGATGTCGTTGATGACGAGATCACATCATTAGAAGAATGATGTGATGGACAAGACCCAATCCTAAGCATAGCACAAAGATCGTGTAGTTCGTTTGCTAGAGCTTTGCCAATGTCAAGTATCTCTTCCTTTGACCATGAGAGCGTGTAACTCCTGGATACCGTAGGGGTGCTTTGGGTGTATCAAACGTCACAACGTAACTGGGTGACTATAAAGGTGCACTACAGGTATCTCCGAAAGTATCTATTGTTTTATGCGGATCGAGACTGGGATTTGTCACTCCGTATGACGGAGAGGTATCTCTGGGCCCACTCGGTAATGCATCATCATAATGAGCTCAAGGTGACCAATGTGTTGGCCACGGGATCATGCATTACGGTACGAGTAAAGTGACTTGCCGGTAACGAGACTGAACAAGGTATTGGGATACCGACGATCGAGTCTCGGGCAAGTAACGTACCGATTGACAAAGGGAATTGTATACAGGGTTTGATCGAATCCTCGACATCGTGGTTCAACCGATGAAATCATCGAGGAGCATGTGGGAGCCATCATGGGTATCCAGACCCCGCTGTTGGTTATTGTCCGAGAGTGGTCTCGGTCATGTCTGCATGTCTCCCGAGCCTGTAGGGTCTACACACTTAAGGTTCGGTGACGCTAGGGTTGTTAGGAAGACTAGTATGTGACTACCGAATGTTGTTCGGAGTCCCGGATGAGATCCCGGACGTCACGAGGAGTTCCAGAATGGTCCGAAGGTAAAGTTTTATATATGGGAAGTTGTTAAACGGGCACCGGAAAGTTTCGGGGTTATACCGGTATTGTACCGGGACCACCGGAAGGGTTCCGGGGGTCCACCGGGAGGGGCCACCCCTCCCGGGGGGCCACTTGGGCTGCGTGGGGATAGCAGCCAGCCCCTAGTGGGCTTGGCGCGCCCCCCTCCTTGGGCCCATGCGCCTAAGGGTGGGGGGGAACCCCTAAAGGGGGCGCACCCCCTTTGCTTGGGGGGCAAGCCCCCCACCCCTTGGCCGCCGCCCCCCCTAGGGTTTTCCCTAGAGGGCCGGCCCCCCTTGCCCTTTCCCCTATATATAGAGGGGTGAGGGGAGGGCTGCAACACACCATAACTCAAGGCGCAGCCCCTCCCCTCCCCAACACATCTCCTCCTCCGTACGTGCTTGGCGAAGCCCTGTCGGAATACTGCCGCGTCAACTGCACCACGCCGTCGTGCTGCCGTTGGAGCTGCCTTCCTCAACCTCTCCTTCCTCCTTGCTGGATCAAGACGGAGGAGACGTCTCCCGTCCCGTACATGTGTTGAACGCGGAGGTGCTGTCCGTTCAGCACTAGGACATCGGTGATCCGAATCACGTTCGAGTACGACTCCATCATCACCATCTCCTTGGCAAGCTTCCGCTCGTGATCTACAAGTGGTATGTAGATGCAAACTCTCTCCCTTGACTCGTTGCTTAGATGAACTCATAGATGGATCTTGGTGAAACCGTAGGAAAAATTTTAATTTTCTGCAACGTTCCCCAACACTGCGGAGCTGGGACCTTCCCGCCGATGTGGACATGGAAGACGCACGGTATTATTTGACCCCCAACAATGTGCACGGGGACTCCAAGGAGGTTCACCTGGACATCTGCAATATCAAGTTAAATGTTGACCATTAGTCTTCACTCAATGTAATCCGCTATCTAAGCATGTGGAGACTTCCATGCATGATCTTGCTCTATTGGAATATCGTGCATGAATAAAAGTGTATCCATTGATGGTTTAGTCTAGAATCTTCCATGTATGAATTTTTACTACACTACTGGTGAAAGACTTATGACGAACCATTTCTTACATATCCTCTGCCCCCTTCCAAGTCATCCTGATTTAATCCCTCCATCTAGGTGTATAAGGGCATGGTTAATATTTAAATTGTATAGCCAACTGTTGACTATAAGAAATTGCCATGTCATCTGTAGCCAACATGTATAACAATGGATCCTCAAAAACTAATTATTGATGATCATTTCTTACAAAGCACAATACGAGTTATTTCTTCACAAGTTTTGGATGCAGGTTGAACAGTTGAAAGCTTTTTTTGCAAAATATACTTTTTTATCTATTTCACCTGGATGTTTATGAGCTCTAGAGATGAAATAATATTCGAAGAAACCTATCGATACCCGTTACACATGAGATGACCCCCACATCCTTTGTCAAAATAAACAACTCCCCGATCAATGCATTTCACTCTTCCGTGCAATGCACGGGCACCTTACTATAGATTAATACGACCAAAAACTGAACTAACATTATATATAATACGATAAATGATGATGCATGTCACCTAAAATTATATCATTGAAAACTATGTTCAAATATGAATCCAACAATATTGTTTTTGTTGTCATGCACTAACATTTTGTTAGTTAAATCTTCAGTCAAATTCAATGGGGGATAAACCACGGCCGATGTAGTAAACCACGACCGAGTACTAGTGTAGAGGGCGGCGCTGCACGGGAGTCTCACCCTGCTCGTGGCGCGGCAGTAAAGCCGTCATATCACAAAACCCAACCACTCCCAGTAATAAGTGGCCTGGTAAAATAAGCGGACGAGCAACCATCACATCCCTCCATCTTTTTTGCATTTCATCTCTCTGCATTTACTTTCTCCGGTTCATCTCGCACACTCGATCCCTAGATACTACTCCTAGTATCCCTAGCTACTACTCCTAGGGCTAGTTCTTTTGGCGGCTTCCCCAGCTTTTCCCATAAGACTAGTCACAGTGGAGAGTAACTTTAAGGCGCCTCACTCATGTATTTGGGCTTCTAAACTACTACTTGTAGTACCTCCATTCTGGTTTATTCCTCACCATTGTAATTTTTGCTAAATTTTGACCAAAGATAACATTTCATTAGTTAAATTTATGATCAAAATTTGACACAGATTACAAATGGGGACCAATAAACCACGACGGAGGTAGTAGTTATGGGATTACTAATCTAGAAGCCTAAAAGAACTGGCCCCTGGTACTCCTACTACTAGTAGTAATCAAGTTGGAATTCCAATTGCACGGCACAACTTGTTAGGCAAAAAATTCGATACAGGGTGTAGGAAGCGGTTTGGGAATTTGCATGCCTTTCCGAACAGTGAGATACTCCGTACATAGTACGACAGAGAAATAACCACAGAGAAGGAAGCTAAAAGTAAACAATCAAAGGAGCATTTTTGCATTTGTTTTGCATTGAATCGTTTCACAAGCTTGACTAGTGTTGTTTTTCTACTTTTACAAATACTGCATCGTAATGTTAAAACATGCATTTGCACGTACATAAGTAATAGTAGTACTCCCTCCATCTAGGTGTATAAGTCTTCCATCCTTCTTGGTCACGGTGCACAACCAAAGATGACTTATTGACCTAGACGGAGGGAGTAGCACAGTCTGCAAGCATATATAGAGAGAGACGTGTAGTGCGATAGTATATAGTAAAGTTTGTGCTATATGCACGTACTTACAAAATGCGTACAAATACACAAGGTTTCCAAACTTTCCCTTTTACATACTTAATTAAGGACGCTAATAATTCCTGAACATTCCGGATTTATCATTTGCGTCCCAAAACTAATGAGATCGCCTTACGAAACAAAAATTATACTCCTACTAAAAGCCACGGCGCTCGCAGGAGCGCTTGCGGCGCGCTAGAGTGCCCTAGTGCGCGACCGTTTCCCAGCGCGCCGACACAACGCCTCTTCCTCAGCCTCGCAACTCGCGAGGTGCTGATTGGCGGCTTGCCGATGGGCGAGCGCGATCTCACCGGTGCGGTGATCCGACGCCAACAGGTACTCCTCCTCGCTGGAAGCGTGCACCCGGTCCACATACCGCCAAGCGTAAATGAGGCGCTCAGGCCCCACTGCACTCAGGGCTTTGGCACGGGTGTCCTCCGCCACCCTCACGACCCTCGCACGAGCCTTCTGCCAAAGAGCCAATTTCTTGACTCTCTCGAACGCGACATAGACCTGCCAGGCATCTTGTTCCGCAGAGCGCTTCTCTTCCTGGGCCTTCTTCTTCGCCTCTATTTTGGCGCGCTCTGCTGGAGGCAAAGCCTCCCACAAGATGACATCCATTTCTTTCCAAAGCTCCTCAAAGCTGGGGGCTCGGCAGGCGGCGTGGCGTTCTTCTCATAGAGGGGAGCTGACGCATCCTCCGATGCGCGTGCTGGCAAGATTGGGAACGCCGACGCGTCCACCTCTCCGCATCGCAGTGAGGAGTGGAACACCGACGCATCCTCCTCGACTAGTGGCGGCAAGGAATGGAACGGCGACGCGTCCACCTCGACGCGTCGCGGCGAGGAGCGGAACGTCGACACGTCCTCCTCGACTAGTGGCGGCGAGGAATGGAACGGCGATGCGTGACCGTCCGTGCGGTGCAGCGAGGGGCACCTAGGGCTTGGGAGGGGCAATGCCATGGTGGTCGACGTGAGAGGGAGGGGGAGGAGATAGCGATGAACATGAACGTGAGGGGGAGGAGATAGCAATGTCGTGGGAGGCGCAGTATTTATAGCGAGCAATGGCACACCTACGTAAGATATGGAATGAGCTGCACTGACTTAACTGTAGGTCCAGTTGCGTCACTGACATGTGGGCCAGACCCCTGTCGGGCCCATATGTCAGTGACCCAATGCACCTACAGTTAAGTAACTGAATCAGTGTCCCGGAAGATATGTTGCGTGATTAATGTAACAGCTACTCCCATCACATGCTCAGATTTCAAGGTGCATTAATTCATTGCATGCGAGGATTATGAGAAACTTGACCAATGCATGTACTTCATGCATGCATGCATTGCAATTAATGCATTGGTAAACACAATTCTTTGAGAAAAACAAGCGCATTAATTGAGTGCTTTTACAAACCATGAAAATTATTCCACCACTCATCATCTACCTTGGTTGGTGAGATTTTTGAATTGAGCCCTATAAACCGGAAAGGAGGTAGTACGTGGGCATATTTGTTGGAGTAGATTACGGGGGAGGGAAGGGGTGGAAATATTGCTGGTCACAACGGATTGGACGAGCGCGGGGGGAGGAGAGTCATGCATGCAGATTTTTTTCCACACGGGGTGGAGTGGTGGGACCGCCGGAGGGAGAAGGAGAGTCTGGCAGGCATATTGTTTCCACACATGGAGAGGAAAAGATTTGGAGATGAACGGGCTTCCTGCAGGTATGGGGAACGGTGCATAATAAGTCTCATCTTGCATGTCAGGCTAGGTATAGTCTCAAGTCATTAAAAACATACACTGCCCACACATGTTCATATTTCAAGGTGCACTAAATTATTGCATGCGATGATTAAGGCTGGCCATAATGGTGGTCTCTTAGCTGGTATCATGCACACGGGAATAGCAAACATGCTGATGTGGCAAAGAATTAAAGAAGAGAGAGGGGTTAGAGTAACTAGTGTTCATGCATGCATTGGTAAACACATTTTTTCTGAAGAACTACAAAAACTATTCCACCGCCTCTATCTTGCTAAGAGTAGGTGAAAATTCTGAATCGAGCCCTTTAAACTAGAAGGGAGGTAGTAGTACTCTAATAGCTAACCTTGGCCCTGTTTGGATCCATGTGTTAGATTTAGTTTGGGTTAGTTTGAACTCAACTAACCCAAAAAATAATAACAGCAATTACTTTCCAAACAATAACATATGAAGCATTGGACATGGTATAGTTTACGCGCAAGCCCGACATTCCAAGTTCAACTTACACATCAAACTCATGTTCACAGATATCTCCACATTCATACATAATGTCCTCAACCATGATTCACTTCAAAGCCAAAAAAAATTGAGGAGAGTTATGAATAAAGAAAAACATCTAGTTCCTGCTACCAGTGCGAGCACAACAAGTCAAGACCATGCGTAATTAATTATATTTTGGTCATTTTTTGTGTTCAAAAATGCCGGCCAGCTCGCTGAAGGACGTGTTGCCGGCACATGCACGAATTCAATGAAGGCAGGTGGGGCAGTTTGAAGCCGGTTGCATGTGGCGAGGAGGCGTGTTCAGCCGGGCCTGCAGTGAGTGGGGCCCTCTTAGCTGCGCGCCGGTTCAATGCCTGCACTATGAGAGGTCGCATCCATGTCAGAGCAATCACTCCCTCCAGTCCTTTTTTGTTTGCGTATAACAAAATCTCGTTTTCCATTGACATTTTACAAGTAAAATTCATGGACAAACTTCGACCCAAAATACGATGGGGACTAGTAAACTAGAACGGATGTAGTAGTTTTTTTAATCAAAGAAGGGTTTCCCCCATCCGATTTTCATTACTGAAAACCAACATCTAAATCTAAACCATAGTATTTGCCCTAGAACTACCAGGTTCAACATCTCGCAACATAAACCCATACAACCATACGCCAAGGAGGTACGTAGTACTATGAATTCCATTTTCGCTCCATACCAATCATTCTAAAAACTACTTAGTACTTATAACACGCCATTGAAAATCTGAACTCTTAACCCCGCTAAAAAATGATATTTTAAACGTGGTTACTCGATCTATGGCAACTGGCGAACCACCGCCTCCAAGTCGTTCACCTGTGCTCCCGACCATCAACTCATACGGATCGAATTATCACGCGAGCGGACTATTCCTACAAAGGTGCGCTCCACCACGTACCCAGTACCAGCGAATGCAGCAATCATGCACCTAGGGTTTTAGGGTTTATTTGTTAACGTTGCCTTTATGTAACACTCATGTGTGCGAGACAGCGAGAGACCGACTGCATGCGTGCGCCTCTTCTCTTCGTGTATGTACTCAACCGTTTGTCTGGTGTCCAAAAAATTATAATAACTACTAGCAATGTGCCAATGCATTGCCACACGATCAGAGTAGATTAATACATATTCACCGATTTGATAGAAAAAAAGTCTAGTTTTGAAATACGTATATCACTAAAAAATGTTATGTTTCACTCAAAATATATTCCTTTGGCAGTTTTGATGAGATAAGGGAGGAATGTTGTTGGTTTTAAGATTCGAGAAGTGGTATATGTCTAATTTCTACTCTTACTAGCAAGATTCCCATGCGTTGCACAGAACATCAAGATCTTGTGGGAGAAAAGGATGAACGAGGGAAGGCCTTATCTGCAAATGTGGAGAGGAGTGCGGGTAAATTGCCATAGTTTCGTTCCTATCCATCGGATATAAATCGGACGGCCTATATTGCAGGATGGCAGGCCCACCATCATCGCCAACTCTATTTTTATCCCTACTCTTATAAAAATCATACTCGGTGATGATCGTGTGCCTTCCATCCTGCAATATTGGCCGTCCGATCTATATCTGACGGATAGGAAGGAAACTATGGCAATTTTGCAAAAAGATACCCACACCCCTCTCCACACTTGCAAATAAGGCCTTCACTTGTTCATCCTTTTCTCCCACAAGATAAACTACTCATACAAATGCATCTTCATGTTCCATGCAACGCATGGGCATCTTGCTAGTTGTTGCAAAAAGCCCATGTGTGTGAGAGAGAGAGGGAGAGAGGAGGAGGACGGAGTGCATGTGTGACAAAGACACAAAGAGTGTGTGTGTGCGAGAGGTATCAGCTTAAAATGAGGCGATAGTGTGTGTGTGCACGATCGAGAGGTCGTGTCTCAAGAAGGGAAGAAAAATCTACATAGATACAAGGAGCGGGAGAGAGACATGTATGCGATAGTGGAAGCACGAGTGTGCGGGTGTATAAACCTATCTAGAGGCTAGTCGATAAATGTTTGTGAGAGAAATACGAGTCAGGGGTGCGAAAGCTAGAGTTTTGTGTGTGACAGAGAGAGACGGTAGTCGGGAAGGGGAGTGGAGGCAGGAGTTGTGTGTGTGTGAGAGAGAGGGGGGAGTTTGTCTGATCGGTAAACAAATGAATAATGTCAGTCTGGGATGGAGACGAAAAGGAGACCGCAACAAATGGTGTGTCTACAGGAGAGAGAGAGAGTAATTTTAGTGGTATGATTCATATCTAGAGACATATAGGGTGTGCGAGAGAATCCCATAGAGAGAAAGACAATGTGAAAGACGAGTGGACACTGTGTGTGTGGCGGTGAAAAAGAAAGCTTAGGTACCTAGTGATACGAGAGAACGGTAGAGACGTGAGAGATAATGAAAACCATGTAATGTATAATGATAGGGAGAGTGTGACACTTCTCAAGGGAGACGTCGAGAGACCATATTTGCGAGGATAGGAGAAACATGAAGTGAGCGTGCGGGCGAGCTGGAGAAAAGAGAGTGATAGCTACATGAAGGATCATCCATGCGAGAGAGATGGGCGTGAATGGAGTGAACATAAAAGGAATTCAAATATTTCAATTAGAGATGACGATACATGTAATCCATACTCGAACCAAAATTGATCTATCAAACATGCATACTCATATGAATTCACGTGCATCTATGTTATTTAATATGTAGATATTACTGATCCATACATTTTAATAGAACATAATTTGGTTTAGTTTTTTGAATTCAACCTTAGATTTTGAGATCATTGTATTTGTAAATCATATTATACATATAAAGGAGCAGAATTCTTTGTTGTGCTTTTGAAAGTATATAAAAAAATGATGTATATAGAATTTTATTCCAATCTAAAATGGATCTTGCTCGAAAAAAATAGAATACAAATGGGACTCGAATTGAGTTGGCACGGTAAACGTGCACTCTGCAAAATTTGAATGAAGCGGGGAATGTCGTAGTAACCGCCCGAAACCAAAATCTGTGAGATGGAAATTACTACTACCTATCCCTGGCACGCAAAGCCTATCTGCTTGATTTCTATAGATTTCGATAGGGGTAGGTTTGTAATTTCACTCAAACGTGACATAACCGCCTCTCACCCAAATTCATACACGGTGGGCACCAAAACACAGTGTGTCCTCGGCCAAAATCGACTCCCTCCCTGATTCATACACGGTGGGCGCCATAAACAAACTCTCGTCGGCAAATATTCGGTGTATGCGAGATTACCGTCCCATCCCCAACCTACTAATATTGCTGTGATGTAGGAAATTTGAAACAGGGGCTAAGTTTGTAAATTTCCTCGCATTTGAGACAAGCGCGCCCTAAAGACACGGTTCCCCCTTCTTCTCCACCTCCATTTCCCCATTCGTACTCCGTGGGCAGCAAAACACCCTCCCCACCCCAGCCTCCTTCGTCTGCCACCCCATCCACCGATGTCCTCCTCCACCATGCTGAAGCTGATACCCCGACGCCTCCGTCCATTAAAAGAGATCGACCTCTCTCATCCACAGCTTCGGACCGGGATCCTTGCATCCTGTCCTCTCGCTTCATCCCCGCCGTCCTCCACCTTGCCGGCGCCACTCCTACGACCGTCTCGTCCACCACTCCTCGCCACCACCGTCTACCATCCTAGATCTTCTTCCATGCCGCCGATAGCCATCGCTACCGCAACACCGTCAAATTCTCAGCAAATGCATACACGGTGCCACACCAGAGGTGGTACTCTTTTGTATCTGCTCAACTTATTTATCGCAGTAAGAAAATAGATCGCCACTGCTTTACACTGATTTCTTGTCCATCACATACTTGCTAGTTGAAAGCAAACATTGGTTGTGAAGTTGACTTCGTCCAGTTTGCACCTTCAGATCCTCCATGGCACGCTCAATAATATACTCCCAATGCTTTTGGTTTTCCCCTTTTATATTCCACACTAGTTAAATCAGAGTAGACTAAATTTCAAAATTGGGTCAGTTGATTTTTTAGAGCTCGCCGGAGTTCGCCGGTGCGAACGAAGGGGCTCAGGTGGGGACTTTGGTTGTGTGTGGGGGGTGGCGGTGGTGGGGCCTCGCCGAATGAAGAAAACTTGACGTGGGTGGGGGCGAGGGTGGGGTGTGGGGGTGGCGGAGGAACATAGGCGGTGGGGCCGGTGGTCCGGCCGGCGGCCCATGCGGTGTTCTGTATGGGAAGAATCAGAGACGAGGAAGAAGAAGGGTTAGGAGACGTAGGATCTTCATCCAACCGCCTGAAATGGTCGACTGACCTAAATGACAAAAGTCACGCGACTTGTATGCAGACATGCCTTTATATTCAGTATCATCATCGTACCTGCTTAGCACTTCTCATGAATCCATCAAGCTAAAGAACGTGCCACTCATAATTCCAAACTTATTGCTCAAGTACGAATCTGATATGATGCTGATATTACTAAAACAGATAACATTTAATTGGTCAGCTAATGTTCCTACTTTACTTTCGAAAAAGCACGTGCACCACATATAGAGAGACAGTAGGGAGTTGCTTTCTTAATGCGCTCTGGTTCATCATGTGTGGGCACTGCGCAACGAACATTTTATTATCCAAAATCTACTTGCTCTTCTTTAGCATGTTCCTCTTCCGTTCTTCTTTAATAAGTACTCTCTCCGTTCCTAAATACAAGACTTTGTATAGATTCCACCATGGACTACATATGGCGAAAAATGAGTGAATCTACACTCTAAAATGTATTTGGATACATCTGTATGTGATCCATAGTGGAAATCTCTACCAAGACTTATATTTAGAAATGGAGGGAGTATGATAGTAGTACAGTATGTTCCTTGTAGTGAAGATGAGCAGGGACATTTGCAGTGTAGAGGTCTATACGGTCAGTTGGTATGGACACTTTGAACTCTTCGAGCCTCTTTGATTTGTAGGATTTTGTAAAGATGGGAATAGGATTTGTAGTGGCCTGCCCGCTTGAATCATATAAGAATAGCAAGGAAATGCAGGGAGCTGTGTCTCCTTTGAGAGTTACACTGATATTAACAACACCGCACCTTCAGTTGAAGAGAGCTGGTATCCGAAGCCTTTCTAGTTGTACTGGCAATACTAGCACATATATTCCAGCAAGTTCCACTTTGCTGATTTTACTCTGATGCTTACAGTTTTCGCATTATATCTACACTATGATCTGTGTAGCTGCTTTGTGTCGCACTAGCAGCAGTCCACTCTTGAAGCTAAACACCGCAATGACTTACAAAATTGGCACCAATGCATTGAGTGCCATTCTGGATGCAATGAAACTCATACACTCCCCACCTGTTGATTCTTGTTCAGAATATGATCCTAATGACTATTGTAACCTCGAGGAGTCAAAGGCAGATGACCTATCCTGTTCACCCATCAAGGTGCCTATTCTAATTTGGCTAGGTTTTATTGATTTCGCGTATCTTGCATATGTTGTCTTGCATTTCTTCTACTTTGTTGCACCGCCATCTGCTTAGTTTACTCATCATATATGTCGAGATGCCATGCCCATCCATTATCAATACATTTTCCATCTGTCATCATACCATGTTTTTCCACTCAAATGTTGTTCTTGTGCATCAGACATCAAAAAGGAAGAGGGTGATTGCCGAACCTGAAGGAGCACCAACAAAGGCCTTGAAAAACGTGGTTGTGCCGGAGAAATCAGACAACATCCCACTTATATTGGTTGTACAACCAGTAACATAAAACGTAGGACCGACTCCAGCACACTGTACCCATACTTCACTGGCCACACCACTAGCCGCACCACACAGGACCTGCACTCCAGCAAAAGGTATGCCGATTTCAGTTGCCATAGCACCAGCCATACCACAGAAAAATCCCACTCCAGCAAAAAGTACAACAAGTCCACCGGCCTAAGACCTATCCCAACTGTAGAGACGGCCAATTCCTATAGACTGGAACCCCATTCCAGTTATTCCCAGTTTAAAAGACAATGCTTTCAATGTTGTTAGGGACTACGTGCATATATTCTCATCATGGGAATATTATAGTGAAGATAAACACCATTTTCACATCTTCCTGTCCCACTTACGTGTAAGTTCTATTATTCATGGTGATTATTTTCCTGTTTTCTGCTGATTGAACACATCAATGATTTACATTACATTGTTGTAAGTAGGCGAGGGTCAATCTGGATAGTCATGACGAGCAAAGCTTGCTTGCGCTTTTCAAGGAAGCATTGCAGCAGTATCGGTGTTACCTGAGGAAATCACACATTGATGGCAAGTCTATAAACGAATTTCTGGTGAAGTCTCCTATGCTAAATTTAGAAGACATTGAATGGAAAAACCTTGTTATGCACTGGTCTTGTTCCGAGGATGAGGTATTGTCTATGATATCACATGACAATTTGAACTTCTACTTTTCCGCATGTGCCTTACGGATCTTTTTTGCAGGAAATCTGCTCGAAAAAGAATTCCGTTTTGAAAAGAACGATGGGATATCGCAAATATGCTGCCCACTTCTTTGCTCTTGTTAGTACATGTTGTCCTGTATCACTGTACTTGCATACATACCTGGTTCATTTTGTGACAGCAGTATGCCTGATAGCTTGCTTATCAATTGTTCGCTCCAAATTATCTGATCTGTATGAATGGTTACATTAGTGTAGAATATATCCAATGCCAATGAATTTTTTTAGCTCTGCATTGTTCTTGTAAGTACCTACTGTCCTTTATCAGTGTACTTATATTGATAGGTAGTTGTTCATGTACCATCACTCTGCAGCTTATTTTCCTTTGCCCTTTTCTACACATAAGATCTATATTTACTCTTACCATAAGGTTGGATAACACCGATGGTACTGAAGAAGTTTAGCTCTGCATTGCTCTTGGTTGTACCTTTTGCCTATATCGCTGTACTTACATTTATAGCTACTTGGTTATGTAGCATCACTCTTCATCTTATCTTAAATATTCTCCATTTTTTCTTATATTGTCACATCTATATTTACTCTTAACAAAATGTAGAATAAAGGCAATGCTTATGAAGAAGATTCTGTAGTAAAATTCTTGAATTGCTCCCCCATCAGCATGGACAAGGGCTTTATAGAGCCTGCCTTCACCAATAATGTAAGTTTGTCCTTCTCAAGCCTTCAAACTTTGTTGTGTATATTTGGTTAGGCATGACTGCAACATCTATTTGTTTTTTGTGTTTGCATTAAATTGCATGTTTAACGTTTATTATGTAGTTTATAAACAAAAGTTTGTCCTTCTCAATTTAATTTTTTAGTTGTACAACCAAGTTCCTTCTTCATACCATGTAAATTAAACTATACAGAGCAAGTGATCTTCTTTTGCATTGCATGTATGCTTCTGTTCTTGATCCGTAATCCAGTGGTGTGGTGAACCTACCCACTACAACACAATGTCATATTCTGCAATGTCTTAACTATGAACAATGTCATATCATTCTACTATTATTTAAACTGTCTCTTTATTTGCCAGCCTGAAATGGGATAAATTGACAGCACACTAACCATTGATACTTATGAGTTCTTGATCTGTAATCGAGTGGTGTCGTGAAGCTGCCAACTCCTTCACAATGTCATTTCCTGCCATGTCTTGACCTGAACAATACCATATTGTGTTAATGCAATTTTGAACTGTGTCACTTTATTGGTCAGTAAGAAATGTGATGAATTGTCAGCACTGACACTTTTATGTGCAAAATCTGTCATCTGTCTGCTTGTTTATCTTTCAGAGTGAGGAGGATATAAGTGTTAAACAAGCGCAGTCTCATCAGCTTGCTCAGCTGCTTGCGCTGCAGCTCCCCAGCAGGGCTAACCTTTCTTGAACTCTATTGAAGTGTTGTCAGTTTTGTATATTATTTTGTCGGTGTGTTTAGTTGCACTGGTGGCGATCTTTGATGCCCTGTGTATGTAATCTGCTGTCTGCTTGTGGTTTATTATCATTGTGGCGAACTTTGATGCCCAGTGGATCTAATATGCCGTAATTTCTTTATTGTATAGTCTAGGTTTTTTCTTATTCACGATGCTGCAATTATTTTACTGTATATATATCCTGTCTTTGCAGTAAACCGGCCAAACCGTAAAATTATGGTACATAATCGGGCCGTCATGCAATCACAATGTATGATCCGCATCATGGGCCCCGTCATCTTGGTCCGTTAGAAGGCCTGAAACGTGTCGAACAGCTCATGGGCTGGCAGCAGCCCGAAATGGACCATGGCCCATGATTGTGCCAATCAAGTCACGGGCTTTTAATAGGCCAAAATTGTCCCGGTCCTTGTTTGGCCCAATCAGATTATCGGCTGCGAGCAGGCCGGATGCAAACCGGGCCGTAGTTAGGCCCAACTATATGATAGGCTTTTAATAGGCCGAAATTAATATAGGGCCGAAATGTTAAACGGGCCCTTAACAGGCCGAAACTAATATCAGGCCGAATTACTAAATGGGCCTTTAGCAAGTGGGCCCAAAAGCATAACGTCCAATTGACGGGCCGAATCTGATATTGGCCATAATTTAGCCCAAAGCCTCTTAAAGGGCCGGACCTGATCTGGGCCGTAATTTGGGCCAGAACGTGGGAGGCTTTTAACGTGCCGGATCTCATATGGGCCATTGTTAGGCCTGGAACGTGGCAGGCCATTAATGGACCGGATCAAATATGGGCCGACATTTGGCCCAAAACATGGCAGCCAGTTAATGGGCCGGCCTACTAGGGTCCTCAAAATCTTGTGGGCCTACAGCTGGGCCAGCCCATTAATGTCGGCGAAATCTTGTGGGCCTTTAGCTGGGCCGGCCCATTATGGTCCACAAAAATCTTGTGGGACTTTACCTAGTACGGCCCATTATGGCCCGCAAAATCTTGTGGGCCTTTAGCTGGGCCAGCCCATTACGGTCTGCAAAATCTCGTGGGCCTTTAGTTGGGTCGGCCCATTATGGTCCGCAAAATCTTGCAAGCCTTTAGTTGGGCCGGCCCATTTAAACTTTATGGGCCACTTTTGGGCCTGTCCACGTGTCAACATATCATAGGCGCATCTTGCCCATTGGATGAGTGACACCTATGCCAACGCGGAGCTGACACGTGTTTCCGTCAGCCAATCAGAATTTTACACGTGGAAAATCCCCATTGGTCCGGGCTGTTAACGGGTTATCGGATCCAAAACCGGACCCGATAGCTTAACGACGTTTCGTTACGGAGGATGCCACGTGTCGGTCACCCTTGAAGAAAAGCACTTCTGTGACGCACGATTTATCGTCTTGGAAGTGGACACTTCTGTGATGATAATTTTGGTAATGTCATGTAACACTTCTACGACAGTACAAGTATGATTATCTTGATTCTGTCGTAAAATTGTCATGGATGTACATGCATGACAAAAAATGTGACCTACTGTGACAAACACGTATCATCACGGAAGTGTATTCTTTTGTAGTGATTGAAGCTACCGGCGCAGGGCTTCGCCTAAGCACTATGACGATATGGCTGAGGTGGATTATGGTGGAGGGGGCACCGCACACGGCTAAGGGATCAATGATCAACTTGTGTGTCCTAGGGTGCCCCCTGCCCTCGTATATAAAGGACCAAGGGGGAGGTCGGCCGACCCTTGAGGCGCGCCATGAGAGGAGGAGTCATCCTCCTAGTAGGAGTAGGACTCCCCTTTCCTAGTCCTACTAGGAGGAGGAAAGGGGGAAGGATGGAGAGGGAGAGAAGAGAAGGAAAGGGGGGTGCCGCCCCCCTTCCCTAGTCCAATTCAGACTAGAGGGGGAGGGCGTGCGGCCCTGCCTGGGCTGGCCTTCTCTCTCTCCATTAAGGCCCATGTTGGCCCATTAGTCCCCCCTGGGGGTTCCGATAACCCCACGACACTTTGATAATTATCCGGTGACCCCCGCAACTCATCCGATGTCCGAATATAGTCATCCAATATATCAATCTTTATTTCTCAACCATTTCGAGACTCCTCGTCATGTTCGTGGTCACATCCGGGACTCCGAACTATATTTGGTACATCAAAACAGATAAACTCATAATACCGATCATCACCGAACGTTAAGCATGCGGACCCTACGGGTTCGAGAACTATGTAGACATGACCGAGACACGTCTCCGGTCAATAACCAATAGCGGGACCTAGATGCTCATATTGGCTCCCACATATTCTACGAAGATCTTTATCAGTCAATCCGCATAACGATATACGCTGTTCCCTTTGTCATCGGTATGTTAGTTGCCTGAGATTCGATCGTCGGTATATCAATACCTAGTTCAATCTCGTTACCGGCAAGTCTCTTTACTCGTTTCATAATGCATCATCCTGTAACTAACTCATTATTCAAATTGCTTTCAAGGCTTATAGTGATGTGCATAACTTAGAGGGCCCAGAGATACCTCTCCGATACTCTGAGTGACAAATCCTAATCTCGATCTATGCCAACTCAACAAACACCATCGGAGACACCTGTAGAGCATCTTTATAGTCATCCAGTTACGTTGTGATGTTTGATAGCACACTAAGTGTTCCTCCAGTATTCGGGAGTTGCATGATCTCATAGTCATAGGAACATGTATAAGTTATGGAGAAAGCAATAGCAACAAACTAAATGATCATCATGCTAAGCCGATGGATGGGTCAAGTCAATCACATCATTCTCTCATGATGTGATCCCGTTAATCAAATGACAACTCATGTCCATGGTTAGGAAACATAACCATCATTGATTCAACGAGCTAGTCAATTAGAGGCATAATATTGACACTATGTTTGTCTATGTATTCACACATGTACTAATTTTCCGGCTAGTACAATTCTAGCATGAATAATAAACATTTATCATGATATAAGGAAATATAAATAACAACTTTATTATTGCCTCTAGGGCATATTTCCTTCAGTCTCCCACTTGCACTAGAGTCAATAATCTAGTTCACATCGTCATGTGATTGCACACCAATAGTTCACATCTTTATGTGATTTGTTCACATCTTCATGTGACTAATACCCAAAAGGTTTACTAGAGTCAATAATCTAGTTCACATCGCTATGTGATTAATACCCAAAGAGTGATCATGTTTTGATTGTGAGAGAAGTTTAGTCTATAGGTCTGCAACATTTAGATCCGTATGTATTTTGCAAATTTCTATTTCTACAATACTCTGCACGGAGCTACTCTAGTTAATTGCTCCCACTTTCCATATGTATCTAGATCAAGACTTAGAGTCATCTAGATCAATGTAAAAAGCTCGCATTGACGTAACTCTTTACGACGAACTCTTTTATCGCCTCCATAACTGAGAAATATTTCCTTACTCCTCTAAGGATAATTTTGACCGTTGTCCAGTGATCTACTCCTAGATCACTATTGTACTCCCTTGCGAAAATCATGCTAAGGTATACAATAGGACTGGTACACAGTATAGCATACTTTATAGAACCTATTACTAAGTCATAGGGAATGACTTTTCATTGTATTTCTATTTTCTACCGTGGTCGGGTTCTAAGTGTTTACTCAACTTCACACCTTGCAACACAGGCAAGAACTCCTTCTTTGACTGTTCCATTTTGAACTACTTCAAAATATTGTGAAGGTATGTACTCATTGAAAAATCTTATCAAGTGTTTTGATCTATCTCAATAGATCTTGATGCTCAATGTGTAAGAAGCTTCACCGATGTCTTTCTTTGAAAAATTCTTATTCAAGTATCCTTTTATGCTATCCAGAAATTATGTATCATTTCCGATCAACAATATGTCATCCACATATAATATCAGAAATGCTATAGAGCTCCCACTCACTTTCTTGTAAATACAGGTTTCTCCAAAAGTCTGTATAAAACTATATGCTTTGATCAACTCATCAAAGCATATATTCCAACTCCGAGATGCTTGCACCAGTCCATAGATGGATCGCTGGAGTTTGCACACTTTGTTAGCACCTTTAGAATTGACAAAACTTTCTTGCTGTATCATATACAACTCTTCTTTAAGAAATCCATTAAGGAATGTAGTTTTGACATCCATTTGCCAGATTTCATAAAATTTGGCAATTGCTAACATGATTCAGACGGACTTAAGCATCGCTACAGGTGAGAAGGTCTCATCATAGTCAACTCCTTGAACTTGTCGAAAACCTTTCGCAACAAGTCGAGCTTTGTAGACAGTAATATTAATGTCAGCGTCAGTCTTCTTCTTGAAGATCCATTTATTCTCTATGGCTTGCCGATCATCGGGCAAGTCAACCAAAGTCCACACTTTGTTCTCATACATGGATCCCATCTCAGATTTCATGGCCTCCAGACATTTTGCGGAATCTGGCCTCATCATTGCTTCCTCATAGTTCGTAGGTTCATCATGGTCAAGTAACATGACCTCCAGAATAGGATTACCGTACCACTCTAGTGCAAATCTTAATCTAGTTGACCTATGAGGTTTGGTAGTAACTTGATCAGAAGTTTCATGATCATCATCATTAGCTTCCTCACTTACTGGTGTAGGAATCACTAGAACTTATTTCTGTGATGAACTACTTTCCAATAAGGGAGTAGGTACAATTACCTCGTCAAGTTCTACTTTCCTCCCACTCACTTATTTCGAGAGAAACTTCTTCTCTAGAAAGAATCCATTCTTAGCAACGAATATCTTGCCTTCGGATCTGTGATAGAAGGTGTTCCCAATAGTTTCCTTTGGGTATCCTATGAAGACGCATTTCTCCGATTTGGGTTCGAGCTTATTAGGTTGAAACTTTTTCACATAAGCATCATAGCCCCAAACTTTAAGAAACGACAGCTTAGGTTTCTTGCTAAACCACAATTCATATGGTGTCATCTCAACGGATTTTGATGGTGCCCTATTTAACATGAATGCAGCTGTCTCTAATGCATAACCCCAAAACGATAGTGACAAATCGGTAAGAGACATCATAGATCACACCATATCTAATAAAGTACGGTTATGACATTCGGACACACCATTATGTTGTGGTGTTTCAGGTGGCGTGAGTTGCGAAACTATTCCACATTGTTTCAAATGAAGACCAAACTCATAACTCAAATATTCACCTCCATGATCAGATCGTAGAAACTTAATTTTCTTGTTATGATGATTTTCCACTTCACTCTGAAATTCTTTGAACTTTTCAAATGTTTCAGACTCATGTTTCATCAAGTAGATATACCCATATCTTCTCAAATCATCTAGGAAGGTAAGAAAATAAAGATACCTGTCGCGGGCCTCAACACTCATCAGATAGCATTCATCAGTATGTATTATTTCCAACAAGTCAGTTGCTTGCTCCATTGTTTCGGAGAACAGAGTTTTAGTCATATTGCCCACAAGGCATGGTTTGCAAGCATCAAATGATTCATAATCAAGTGATTCCAAAAGCCCATCAGCATGGAGTTTCTTCATGCGCTTTACACCAATATGACCTAGACGGCAGTGCCACATATAACTTGCACTATCATTATTAACTTTGCATCTTTTGGCTTCAATATTATGAATATGTGTATCACTACGATCAAGATTCAATAAACCATTCACCTTGGGTGTATGACCTCCGAAGGTTTTATTCATGTAAACAGAATAACAATTATTCTTTGACTTAAATGAATAACCGTATTGCAATAAACTTGATCCAATCATATTATGCTCAACGCAAACACTAAATAACATTTATTTTATGTTCAACACTAATCCCGAAGGTAAAGGGAGTGTGCGATGGTGATCTTATCAAACTTGGAATCACTTCCAACTCCCATCATCACTTCGCCCTTAAATAGTCCCCATTTATTTTGCAACTCCCGTTTCGAGTTACTACTCTTAGCAACTGAACCAGTATCAAATACTGAGGGGTTTCTATAAACACTAGTAAAGTACACATCAATAACATGTATCAAATATACTTTTGTGCACTTTGCCACCCTTCTTATCCGCCAAGTATCTAGGGCAGTTCCACTTCCAGTGACCATTTCCTTTGCAGTACAAGCACTCAGTTCCAGGCTTGGGTCTAGCTTTGGGCTTCTTTATGGGAGCAACAACTTTCTTGCTATTCTTCTTTGAAGTTCCTCTTTCTTTCCCTTTGCCCTTTTCTCGAAACTAGTGGTGTTGTTAACCATCAACACTTGATGCTATTTCTTCATTTCTACCTTCGCCGATTTCAGCATCATGAAGAGCTTGGGAATTAGTTCCGTCATCCCTTGCATATTATAGTTCATCACTAAGTTCTAGTAACTCGGTGATAGTGACTAGAGAACTTTGTCAATTACTATATTGTCTGGAAGATTAACTCCCACTTGATTCAAGTAATTGTAGTACCCAGACAATCTGAGCACATGCTCACTTGTTGAGCTATTCTCCTCCATCTTGTAGGCAAAGTATGTCAGAGGTCTCCTACCTCTCGACATGGGCATGAGTATGAAATACCAATTTCAACTCTTAGAACATCTTATATGCTTAGTGGCGTTCAAAAAAACATTTTTGAAGTCTCGGTTGTTAGCCGTAAAGCATGGTGCACTAAACTATTAAGTAGTCATCATACCGAGCTTAGTCAAACGTTCATAACGTCTACATTTTCTCCTACAATAGTTATGTCACCTAGAGGTGCATCAAGGACATGATTCTTCAGTGCAGCAATGAGGATAATCCTCAGATCACGGATCCAATCCGCATCATTGCTACGATCATCTTTCAACATAGTTTTCTCTTGGAACATATCATAAATAAAATGGGGAAGCTATACGCGAGCAATTGATCTACAACATAGATATGCAAATACTATCAGGACTAAGTTCATGATAAACTAAATTTCAATTAATCAAATTACTTAAGAACACCCACTTAGATAGACATCCCTCTAATCATCTAAGTGATCACGTGATCCATATTAACTAAACCATGTCCAATCATCACGCGAGATGGAGTAGCTTTCAATGGTGAACATCACTATGTTGATCATATCTACTATATGTTTCACGCTCGACCTTTCGGTCTCAGTGTTCCGAGGCCATATCTGCATATGCTAGGCTCGTCAAGTTTAACCCGAGTATTCTGCATGTGCAAAACTGGCTTGCACCCATTGTATGTGAACGTAGAACTTATCACACCCGATCATCACGTGGTTTCTCAGCACGACCAACCGTCGCAATGGTGCATACTCAGGGAGAACACTTTACCTTGAAATTTAGTGAGAGATCATCTTATAATGCTACCGCCATACTAAGCAAAATAAGAAGCATAAAAGATAAACATCACATGTAATCAAAATATGTGACATCATATAGCCATCAACATTTTGTACCTTTGATCTCCATCTCCAAAGTACCGTCATGATCTCCATCGTCACCGGCATGACACCATGATCTCCATCATCTTGATATTTATCTGTGTAGTCACATGGTCATCTCGCCAACTATTGCTTTTGCAACTATTGCTTTTGCATAGTGATAAAGTAAAGCAATTACATGGCACTTGCATATTATGCAATAATGAGACAACCATAAGGCTCCTGCCAGTTGCCGATAACTTCAACAAAACATGATCATCTCATACAACAATTTATATCTCATCACGTCTTGACCATATCACATCACAACATGCCCTGCAAAAACAAGTTAGACATCCTCTACTTTGTTGTTGCAAGTTTTACGGGCTGCTACGGGCTGAGCAAGAACCGTTCTTACCTACGCATCATAAACCACAACGAGGTATAGTGATTGCTTTTTGATCTTCATAAATAACCCTATTCGTTGAATCCGATTCATCTAAAGTTGGAGAAACTGACACCCACCAGCCACCTGTGTGTGAAGCACGTCGGTAGAACCAGTCTCGTGTAAGCGTACGCGTAATGTCGGTATGGGCCACTTCATCCAACAATACCGCTGAATCAAGAATAAACTAGTGACGGCAAGCAATACGTACATACCCACGCCCAGACCTCCTTTGTGTTCTACTCGTGCATATAACATCTATTCATAGACCTGGCTCGGATGCCACTGTTGGGGAACACAGTATTTTCAAAAAAAATCCTATGCACACGTAAGATCTATCATGGTGATGCATAGCAACGAGAGGGGAGGAGTGTTTTCCATGTACCCTCATAGACCGTAAGTGGAAGCGTTATGACCGATCCTAGTATCGAAAGTACGGCACCTCCACGATCTGCACACGTTCGGCTTGGTGACGTCCCACGAATTCTCGACCCAGCTGAGTGTCGTGGGAGAGCTTCGTCAGCACGATGGCGTGATCACGGTGATGATGAAGCTATCGGCGCAGGGCTTCGCCTAAGCACTACGACGATATGACCGAGGTGGCTTATGGTGGAAGGGGGCACCGCACACGGCTAAGGGATCAATGATCAACTTGTGTGTCCTAGGGTGCCCCTGCCCCTATATATAAAGGAGCAAGGGGGAGGCTGGCCGGCCCTTGAGGCATGCCAGGAGAGGAGGAGTCCTCCCCCTAGTAGGAGTAGAACTCCCCTTTCCTAGTCCTACTAGGAGTAAAGGGGGAAGGAAGGAGAGGGAGATAAGAGAAGGAAAGGGGGCGCCACCCCCCGTCCCTAGTCCAATTCGGACTAGAGGGGGAGGGGCGCGCGGCCCTGCCTTGGCCGGACCTCTCTCTCTCCACTAGGCCCATGTTGGCCCATTAGTCCCCCCGGGGGTTACGATAACCCCCCAACACTGCAATAATTATCTGGTTACCCCCGGAACTCATCCGGTGTACGAATATAGTCATCCAATATATCAATCTTTATGTCTAGACCATTTCGAGACTCCTCGTTATGTCTGTGATCACATCCGGGACTCCGAACTATCTTCGGTACATCAGAGCACATAAACTCATAATATCGATCGTCACCGAACGTTAAGCGTGCGGACCCTACATGTTCGAGAACTATGTAGACATGACCGATACACGTCTCCGGTCAATAACCAATAGCGGAACCTGGATGTTCATATTGGCTCCCACATATTCTACGAAGATCTTTATTGGTCAAATCGCATAACGATATACGTTGTTCCCTTTGTCATCGGTATGCCCGAGATTTGATCGTCGGTATCTCAATACCTAGTTCAATCTCGTTACCGACAAGTCTCTTTACTTGTTCCATAATGCATCGTCCCATAACTAACGCATTAGTCGCATTGCTTGCAAGGCTTATAATGATGTGCATTACCGAGAGGGACCAGAGATACCTCTCCGATACTCAGATTGACAAATCCTAATCTCGATCTATGCCAACTCAACAAACACCATCGGAGACACCTGTAGAGCATCTTTATAGTCACTCAGTTATGTTGTGATGTTTGATAGCACACTACGTGTTCCTCCGGTATTCGGGAGTTGCATGATCTCATAGTCATAGGAACATGTATAAGTTATGGAGAAAGCAATAGCAACAAACTAAACGATCATCATGCTAAGCTAACGGATGGGTCAAGTCAATCACATCATTCTCTAATGATGTGATCCTGTTAGTCAAATGACAACTCATGTCTATGGTTAGGAAACATAACCATCATTGATTCAACGAGCTAGTCAAGTAGAGGCATACTAGTGACACTCTGTTTGTCTATGTATTCACACATGTACTAAGTTTCCAGTTAATACAATTCGAGCATGAATAATAAACATTTATCATGATATAAGGAAATATAAATAACAACTTTATTATTCCCTCTATGGCATATTTCCTTCAGCAGGCTATTTAGCGGTATCACCCATGAGGGGGTGGTAACTCTGGACTAGTCCCGACAACCATCACTTCTTTTAATTGTTAATGCACTAATAGGTTTGGGTATTTTTCTGAGTTGGCCACTGGCCTATACGCACTAACCACCACGCGAGAATAGTTATGGGCCTCGGTGTGGTAGTATCTACCGAAACTTTGTCAGACGTCCAGTTCAGCATTGTGGCATGGTCGGATCGAGCTGACCATCTGAGGTAGTGCTGGTATCCACCCTGCGCGCAACGACCCAAAGTGCAATGGGCTATGGGACCAAGACCCTAGAGCACTTAGGATGTAGATCGGCGGGGACCTCTCTGCTGAGCCTAGGTAGGGCTGCGACGTGTTGATCTTCCGAGGCCGGGCATTGACCCAGAAAGTGTGTCTGGGTGGAGTAATCAAGCGTGTTGGGTGATGTGGTGCACCCCTACACGGAAGTTATCTATTTGAATACTGTGTACATGGTTATGGACGTTCAGACTTGTATCTTGATCTATTACAACTAGAATTGGTTACCTGAGACATGTGATGGATATGTTGGCTCCGAGATTGCTTTCTCGCAGGGAGTCAAGGAAGGATCTCTGGGCGTTAATACTACAGCATGCTTGTTAAATTTATAAAATGCTATTCTTTACTCTTCTACATGCTGCAAGAAGCTTGGTGCTGCTTGGAGATGCTAGTCTTCGATAGGCTAGGCCTTCCCCTCTATTCTGGCATTCTGCAGTTCAATCCACAGATACATACCTTCCTTTGATACCATTGCATACTTAGTATAGTTCTGATGTAAGTCTTGCAAGTACTTTGGATGAGTACTCATAGTTGCTTTGCTACCTCTTTTTCCCCTATACCCGGTTGCTACGATCAGGTGGTGGATCCCAGGAGCCAGATGCCACCTCGTCATCTACTGCTACATTGAGGCCGTCGAAGACCAGGAGTAGTTAGGAGGTCCGAGGCAGGAGGCCTTGCCTCCTCGGTTGTGTTGCTTTTGTGCTAGCCTTCTTAAGGAATCCTTGTTTAACTTATGTCTACACTCAGATATTGGTGCTTCCGCTGATGCTTGTGTATCAAGCTATGTATTCGAGCCCTCGAGGCCCCTGGCTTGTAATACGAAGCTTGTATTATTTTATTTATGTCTAGAGTTGTGTCGTGATATCTTCCCGCGAGTCCCTGATCTTAATCATACACATTTCCGTGTATGATTAGTGTATGATTGAATCGGGCGTGTCACATTAGATCTAGGAAGAATTGGTATAACAAACTTGATGATGCATTATGGTATTATAGAACTTACAAAAATCCTATGGGTATGTCTCCATACAAAATGGTTTATGGAAAAGCATGTCACCTACCTCTTGAACTAGAACATAAAGCTTATTGGGAAATTAAAGAACTCAACTATGATTTTTAAACTTGCCAGTGAAAAGAGGTTATTTGACATTAGCTCACTTGATGAGTGGAGAACCCAAGCCTATGAAATGCTAAACTGTTTAAAGAAAAAGTCAAAAGATGGCATGACAAAATAATACAAAAGCGGGAATTTAATGTAGGCGACCATGTCTTGCTATACAATTCTTGTTTCTAAGATTTTTTGTAGGAAAACTTCTCTTTAAATGGGAAGGACCATACATTATGGAAGAAGTCTACTGTTCTGGTGCCATCAAGATCAATAACACCGAAGGCAATGACCTAAAGGTGGTAATTGGCCAAAGAATCAAACATTATATCTCAGGTATGCCCATAAATGTTGAGACCAGCATTATTCATTCCATAACACCGGAGGAGTACATAAAGGAAACCTTTCAGAATGCTCCAGAACTCTAAAAAGGGAATAGGTATGTGATACGGTAAGTAAACCGACTCCGAAAGGTCCACAAAGGCAATTTTACTCCATTTTGGAATATTTAAAAATTTAGAAAAACTAAAAAGTAGTCTGAAAAGTGCACGAGCAGGAAACAAGCTTAGGGGCGGGCCCTACCCCCTGGGTGCGCCTCCCGAGCTTGTGTCCACCTCGTGTACCCTCCGGACTCTGTTTTCTCCCAGATTACTTGTTTTGCACAGTAAAAATTCATTATATAATCTCCCGAAGGTTTTGACCACTGTATCATGACAATATCCTTTGTTTTTGTTTTGAGCTGTTTTCTGCCAGAGTTTTCAAGGCCAGGCATCATGTCTTCTTCCTCCTCCAACAACGTGGAAGACGATGCTTGGTTGATGCAGATGGAACGTAGGAGGGAGGATGCTGAGAAAGTCACGATGGATCAAGATGAAGGAGATTCGCTTGAGGTCCACCCTCCAGCTACGAAGACAGGCACTCTAGTTGGCATCTCCACTATTCCAAATCCCCATCAAGCAATAGGGACTACAAGCAACCATGAAGGCCAAGAGATACAAGAAGGGCTTCCCCCTAGGAGGCCCTTACACAGGTTACATTGGAACAACTTTCATAACTTTGTTCATAACTACGGAGTGGAGAATACCCCTCGTGCACATATACCCTCCAATTGGATATATCTCGTCCAAGTGAAAGTAATGCAGGGAAAGGTTCCTGGTGGCCCGAAAAAACCATCTTTTGGAGGAAATCCAGAAGAATATAAATGTTCTCCAACTTGTGCTTCAAGAACTGCAAGATCTGAAGGGTATCTTATTGAAGCCGACAGATACATCATCAACTTCATCATCACCACCTCTGAAAAAGGAGACTTGAGTACATGGGTATGGGCACTCCCCTTGGCTTGTGCCAAGCTTGGGGGATGTATCCCGGTATCGTATCACCATCACATGTTTATCGTTTATCATTTATCTTAGTTCGATCCTTTTGGTTAAATCGTGATCTAGTAGAATAAAAGTTTTTAGTATGACCTAGTCTTTAAGTTTTTTCTTCGTGTTCTATCTATGTAATCAAGTGCGAGAGTTATATAATAAAGATTAGTTTTGAGTTGATGGCTTTGCTTTCTTGTTTTGATCTTGGAAAATAAAAATAATAAAAGAAATAAAAAGATTATATAATGGTCTCATGGAGAGTGGTGACTTCACATATAAGAAGTCTGAGGCATGAAATCTGTTGAGGGTTGACAAACATAGTATTGGTCATTGTTGCAATTAATAGGAAGTAATAAAGAAAGAGAGGTTTCACATAGAAATATACTATCTTGGACATCTTTTATGATTGTGAGTACTCATTAAAATTTTATATGCTAATAAGTTGATGTCAGACAAGGAAGACAACATAATGTTTTATGTTCCCTTATATCCGACTAGAAGCTATATTGTCATGGATCCTCCAACATGTTGAGCTTGCTTCTCATCCTATGCTAGCCAAAACTTCTACACTAAGTAGAGATACTACTTGTGCATCCAAAGACCTTGAACCCATTTTTTCCATGAGAGTCCACCATATCTACCTATGATTGAGTAAGATCCTTCAACTAAGTTGTCATCGGTGCAAGCAATAAAAAATTCTCTCTAAATATGTAATATCTTTTAGTGTGAGGGAGATAAGCTTTATACAAACTTGTGATATGGAAGAAATAAACCGAGGGACTGCATAATAAATTTCTCTATCACAAGCGGCAATATAAAGTGACGTTCCATTGCATTAAGATTTAGTGCATCCAACCAAAAAGTGCATGACAACATCTGCTTCCCTCTGCGGAGGGCTTATCTTTTATTTTTACTTCCTACCTTTATGAAAGAGTCATGGTGATCTCCACCCTTCCTTTTACATTTTCTCTTTTTGGCAAGCACTATGTGTTGGGGAAAGATCCGGACATAAATATCCACTCAGATGTAGGTGATCATAAATTACTATTGTTGACATTACCTTCGGTAAATGTTTGGGAGGCGAAACTATAAGCCCCTATCTTCTATGTGTCTGATTGAAGCTTTGATCTCATAACTATCACGTGAGTGTTAGCAATTATGGAAAACTAAAAGATGGTTGAGTATGTGGACTTTCTAGATAAAAACTCTTACATTGACTCTTTCCGATATTATGACAAATTGCAATTGCTTCAATGACTGAGATAATAGTTTGTTAGTTTTCAATGAAGTTTTGAGTTCATACTTTACCTTGTGAATGAATTATCACTTTAGCATAAGGAGTTATATGACAATATATTGTTGTTCTAAAGATATCATGATGCCCTCATGTCCGTATTTTATTTTATCGACTCCTCTATCTATAAACATGTGATCATGATTATCGATTTCGGCTTTCGCTTGAGGACAAGCGAGGTGTAAGCTTGGGGGAGTTTATACGTCCATTTTACATCATGTTTTTATGTTGGTATTTATTGCATTACGTATTGTTATTTCACTCTCTGATAGAATTCTTATGCCTTTTGTCTCTTATTTTGCAAGATTTACATGAAGAGGGAGAATGCCGTCAGCTGGAATTCTGGACCAGAAAGGAGCAAATCTCAGATACCTATTCTGCACAAATCCAAATGTCCTAAAATATCATGAAGAATTGTTTTGGAATATATAAGAAATATTGGGCAAAGAAAGAACATAAGGGGACCCACTAGGTGGCCACAAGCCTGGGGGCGCGCCCTACCCCCCAGGGTGCGCATCCCGAGCTTGTGCCCCCCTGGCCAGCCTCCGGTGTCCATCTTCTATTATATGAAGGGTTCTGACCTAGAAAAAAATAAGAAGGGTTTCGGGACGAAGCGCCACCGTCTCGAGGCGGAACCTGGGTAGAAGCAATCTAGGGCTCCGGCGGAGCAATTTTGCCGAAGGAACTTCCCTCCCGGAGGGGGAAATCGGAGCCATCGTCATCACCAATGATCCTATCATCGAGCGAGGGTCAATCTTCATCAACATCTTCACCAACACCATCTCCTCTCAAACCCTAGTTCATATCTTGTATTCTATCTTTGTCCCAAAACCTCAGATTGGTACCCGTGGGTTGCTAGTAGTGTTGATTACTCCTTGTAGTTGATGCTAGTTGGTTTATTTGGTGGAAGATCATATGTTTAGATCCTTAATGATATTCAATACCCCTCTGATCTTGAACACGAACATGCTTTGTGAGTAGTTACATTTGTTCCTGAGGATATGGGGAATTCTTGTTATAAGTAACCATGTGAATTTGGTATTCGTTCGATATTTTGATGAGATGTATGTTGTCTTTCCTCTAGTGGTGTTATGTGAACGTTGACTACATGACACTTCACCATGATTTGGGCCTAGGGGGAGGCATTGGGAGGTAGCAAGTAGATGATAGGTTGCTAGAGTGATAGAAGCTTAAACCCTAGTTTATGCGTTGCTTCGTAAGGGGCTGATTTGGATCCACATGTTTCATGCTATGGTTAGATGTCTTAATTCTTCTTTCATAGTTGCGGATGCTTGCGAGAGGGGTTAATCATAACTGGGAGGCTTGTCCAAGTAAGGACAACACCCAAGCTCCGTTCCACCCACATATCTAATTATCAAAGTAACGAATGTGAATCATATGAGCATGATGAAAACTAACTTGACGATAATTCCCATGTATCCTCGGGAGAACTTTTCTTTATATAAGAGTTCGTCCAGGCTTATCCTTTGCTATAAAAAGGATTGGGCTACGTACCTTGCTGCACTTTTGTTACACTTATTACTGGTTAGCCATTAAGAAATATCTTGCTACCAAACTATGTGTTATCGATAATTTAATCAGTGCTTCTAGAAAATACCTTGCTGAAAACCGCTTGTCATTTCCTTCCGCTCCTCATTGGATTCGACACTCTTACTTATCGAAAGGACTACGATTGATCCCCTATACTTGTGGGTCATCAGGTCATAAGCAGGCCGGATGCAAAGCGGGCCATCATTAGGCCCAGTTATATCATGGGCCTTTAACGAGCCAATAGTCAGGTTGGGCTAAAATGTATCCACGAAGACTATGAGCCATTAAGAGGCTAAAAGTCACTTCAGACCAGAAATAGGCCCAATGCAGCAGGGGCTGTTAAATGGCTGAAAGTGAATCCGGGCCTACAATGGCCCAAATGTACTAATGGCCAGTAACACGCCGAAAGTAATATCAGGCCGAATTGTTACATGGGCCTTTAAGAGGTCGTAGTTCAAGTAGGCCCCAAGTGGGCCCGAAATCATAGTGCCTATTGACGGACCACATCATATATGGGTTGTAATTTGGCCCAAAATATGTCACGCAGTTAACGGGTCGGATCCATTATGGGCCGTCGTTTGGCCCAAAACATGGTACACTATTAACGGGGTGGTTCTGATGTGGGCCGTCATTTGGCTCAAAACGTGGCAGACATCTAATGGGCCGGATCTTATGTGGGCCGTAATTTGGCCCAAATTGTGGCAAGCTGTTAATGGGCCGGTGTAACACCCCCAGTGATTAGCTACAGTAACCTCACCCTAATGATGCCATGTCACCAATCTTGCTAAACTAAGTTGCCACTTGATAGAAATCAAAGACAAATTCAAATTTAAATGCAAGTCAAATTATTACATTTTCAAGCAGCAAAACAAAAATGTTCATAATATTGCAGAAAATCCCAAAGCTATTATAAAAATAAAACCAACCTTATTTGAATTCTGAAAATGCCCCTAGAAGTTAACTAAGTGGTTGAACAACAAAATAATTAACCTTCTCTTTGTTCTAAAAATGCCTACACATTCTAATTGCCCCCAAACTTTTTGTGCCAACACAAAAATTGCAACGTAATCATGTGGACAAGTACCACATTTTACAAAATTTATTTTGTAGCTCAAAATATTGCAAAGCAATTTTTGTAAAAAGAAACACACAGAAATAAAGAAAAGAAAGAGTTTTACTGTGCACTTAAGCCAGCAAATTACAAGAGCCAGCCCAATCCATTTTACTCTCTCCTTCTACCTCCCTCTCTATCATGTGCGTGGCGGCACCGTGTGCATTTCATGCCGGTGGTGGGCACGCATCGGCCATCCCCCAGCGCCGTGGCCGTCGTGGGGGGATAAGGCCAACCCCAGGGCACCCCAGGCGAACCCTAGCCCCTTCCCTTCCTTCCCCCGCGCCCCCTCCTTTGCATAGTCATAGTCGAGCATCGTCCTTGCCGTGCCGCCGTTGAGGTCGTGGCCACTAGCTACCCCGTGTCATCGGAGCATGTCCAGCAGCTTCGTCGCGGTCGCCTGCGTCTGCCATGCCATGAGGTCGATGACGGGAGCCCCGACAACGCCGACCACGCCCCATTCCAGTCGCCGGGATCCACCTCGACCATACGACGATCCCCTCGTCCTCAAGCACCCCCGTCCCCGTTGACCCTTCTATGACCTCCCTGTGAGCCCCCCGGATCCTCCCCTCTTCCCCCTGAGCTCCGGCTCCCCCTATCTAGCTCCGCCACCATGTCCGAGAGCTCACCGCCGCGGTTTAGCTCGCCGACGTTGCCACTTCACCTGCCTCGCGTTCGTGCCTCGCATAGAGCTCCCGGGCTCCCGGGGAGTCCAACAAGCTCCTCCACGCCGACTCTTGTGCACCGCAAAGGCGAACTCGAGGAGTTCCTGCTCTAGCCGCCTCCTTGCACATCACCGTCGTCACTACAAAACACCTCGCGCTCTCCTGATGCCTCCAGTGGATGTGCGCGAGCGTCAGCTCACCGTAGGACCAACCCGCAGCTCAAACCGGCGCATGTAGCTCCTTTCCAAGGTCCTCCACCGCGAAAATGGTCGCCGATGGCGAACTCCGGTGACTGATCATGTGGTGTAGTTATTTATGCCTTAATCCCCATTTTAGTTAGCCTCTGTGCCACTGACAACTGGGCCCCAGGCCACTAACCACATTAGTTAAATTCTAACTAAAAACTGTTTTTGGGACAGTGTCTATGACATGTGGGTTGATACGTCTCCAATGTATCTACAATTTTTGATTGTTACATACTGTTATATTATCATTCTTGGATGTTTTATAATAATTTTATAGCAACTTTACATCATTTTTGAGACTAACCTATTGACATAGTGCCCAGTGCCAGTTGCTGTTTTTTTTTGCTTTTTTTACTTCGTAGAAAATCAATACCAAACAGAGTCCAAACGCAACGAAACTTTTTGGAGATTTTTTCAGGACCAGAAGACAAAAGTTGGGCCAAGGAAGTACCAGAGGGGGGCTCCGAGGGGAGCACAACCCACCTGGGCGCGCCTGGGGGCCCAGGTGTGATACGTCTCCAATGTATCTATATTTTTCTATTGTTCCATGGTATTATATTATCTGTTTTGGATGTTTTATATGCATAAATATGATATTTTATATTATTTTTTGGACTAACTTATTAACCCAGAGCCAAGTGCCAGTTTCTGTTTTTTCCTTGTTTTTGAGTTCCGCAGAAAAGGAATATCAAACAGAGTCCAAACGGAATATAACTTTGTGATGATTTTTCTAGGACCAGAAGACACCTGTAGGACTCCGCCAAGTCAAAAGACCTATGAGGCGGCGGCAAGGGTGGGGGGCACGCCCTAAGGGGGCGCGACCCCTTCCTTGTGGCCCCCTCGGGAGTCTCCTGACCTACCTCTTCGTCCTATAAATTCACATATATTCCAAAACCCTCAAGGGGAGCCACGAAAACACTTTTTCGCCGCTGCAACCTTTTGTACTTGTGAGATCCCATCTTGGGGCCTTTTCCGGTGATCCGTCGGAGGGGATTCGATCACGGAGGGCTTGTACATCAATCCTATTGCCCTTTCGATGAAGCATGAGTAGTTTACCTCAGACCTACGGGTCCATAGCTAGTAGCTAGATGGCTTCTTCTCTCTCTTTGATTCTCAATACATGTTCTCCTCGATGTTCTTGGAGATCTATCTGATGTAATCTTCTTTTGCGGTGTGTTTGTCAAGATCCGATGAATAGCGGACTGATATGTCTCCAACGTATCTATAATTTATGATGTATTCATGTTGTTATTTTATCATTCTTGGGTGTTTTACAATTATTTTATAGCAACTTTATATTATTTTTCCGGACTAACCTATTGACCCAGTACCCAGTGCCAGTTACTGTTTTTTGCTTGTTTTTTACATTGCAGGAAATCAATATCAAACGGAGTCCAAACACCGCAAAACTTTACGGAGACTTTTTTGGGACCAGAACGAACCCAATGGGCCAGAGCTACGCCTAGGGTTGCCACGAGAGGGAACAACTCACCAAGGCGCGCCAGGGCCCCCTGGCACGCCCAGGTGGGTTGTGCCCACCTCGGTGGCCTCCCGCACCCCCTCTTTGCACTATAAATTCCCAAATATTCCGAAACCCTTCGGGGTTAACCTAGATCGGAAGTTCCGCTGCCACAGGGCTCCGTACCACCGAAAACCAATCGAGACCCGTTCCGACACCCTGCCAGAGGGGGGAATCATCTCCGGTGGCCATTTTCATCATCCCGACGGCCACCACGATGAGGAGGGAGTAGTCCACCCTCGGGGCCGAGGGTTTGTACCAGTAGCTATGTGTTTTATCTCTCTCTCTCTCTCGTGATCTATATCATGGGCTTTGTTAGCATTGTTGAGAGATTGCACTAGCGAAAGTATGGACCCTAGGCCTTGTTTTTAAGCACTGAAATACCTTTTTTGTACCCCTTTACTATTTGCTGCCTTGCTTTTTTTATTTACTCAAAATATAAAAATATATTTCTACCATCTGTATTACACTTTTATCACCATCTCTTCGCCGAACTAGTGCACCTATAAAATTTGCCATTGTATTGGTGTGTTGGGGACACAAGAGATTTCTTGTATTTGGTTGCAGAGTCATTTGAGAGAGACCATCTTCATCCTACACCTCTCATGGATTGATAATCCTTAGGTCATCCACTTAAGGGAAATTTTCCACTGTCCTACAAAACTATGCGCTTGGAGGCCCAACACGTGTCTACAAGAATAGAGTTGCATAGTAGACATCAAGCTCTTTTTTGGCGCCGTTGTCAGGGAGGTGAGTGCTTGAAGGTATATCTTTAGATCTTGCAATTGAATCTTTTAGTTTCTTGTTTGTCACTAGTTTGGTCTATAAAAGAAAACTACATAAAAATGTAATTTAGGTTGCATCATGTCATTGATCATCTTTATAATATCTTTCTTGAAAATGATGGTTCCTAAAATTGTGCTCAATTGTTAAAAGAAGTCGATAAAATGTTTGGCACAAAATATTTGAATGACGAGCATGCTCGCAATGTTGTTTGTATAAATTGTTTGAATCTCCAAAATGCTAATGATGATTGCACAAGTCATGACAAAAATGTTTCCTATAAGCATGTCACTTTTCGCAGAGTGAATTGGGAGTGCAATTGCACACAAAAAAGGGAAGATAGATTTTGTAAGAAGCATAAATATTTAGAAATGAAAAAGTTGCAAGAGAGGCTAGATGATTATGCAGAAAGATGTATTTTTTTGCCATCCTTGTGAACTTTGCAATGAACATGGTCATTTAATTCTCCAATGCAAATTATTTCATGATCAAATCATGTCCAAAAATTGTGATAACTTGATTTCCCTTGAGCATCATAAAGAGCTTAATCTTCTTTTGGGGTATGAAGAAATGAAACATATAACTAAGGGTTTTCCAAATTCTGAGAGATTTCTTGATTTTGATCTAGAGGAAATTTATATGTTTTGCGTGGTAAATTGCATTGAGAATACTTATATTGCCAAATATCTAAAGTCAAGAAAACAAATGGATTATGAAGAGAGTACTAATGAAAGGGAACATATTTCCCAATACCCTCCTAGTATTTATTATGATGAATCAGGTAACAAGGAGGAACTTCCTATCCAATCAATCTCTTCAACAAGAAGCTTGAAAGAATTGATTAAACACACACATAGTGTGGTGAAGAAGAAAAGAAGAAAGAATAGAGGTATAAATGTATCTCTCCCAAATAATGTTGCTTCCATCACCATCGTGCCTCATGAAAGTGAATCGAATATGTTGATGGAGGATGATGATATTGATGATGATTTTGTTATGCCTATTGCTTGTTGTGATGATTATGATTGGGAAGAATATGATAATAATGTTTGCTATACTATTAGTGCCATTCATGCTATTGATAAGAATGATTGTGATGATATGCAAAACCACAAGCTTGGGGATGCTATGTTTAATGAGTATGACATGTTTGAAGATTTATTTGCTGGAAATAATGCTTGTCCTAAGCTTGGGGATGATTTTATTAATGAATATGATCCTTAGATTCCTTCTACTTTCGATAAAAATTTTTATTATGATGATAACATGCCTCCTATTTATGATGATTACATTGATGAAAGTGGGTTTGGAAGAGTGGTAACTCTAGGTAGTAGTGATCCCACTATTTTGGAGGGTGTTGAATCTTATTACAACATTGATGAAAGTGGATTTGGAGAGGTCATGATTTTATTTAGTGATACATCCACTATTTTGGAAGAGGTTTCAATTGACTATGATAATAAAGTTGCTATCTATGATGATTATTATGATGACATGTATGCCATAAAGAGTAATAAATTTTCTATGCTTGTGCATCATGAAAAGAGTGTTGTATGTGATAGCTATATTGTTGAATCCATTCATGATGTCTTTGAAAATTATTATGAGAAAGGAACTTATGCCCTTACATATCTCAATAATATAAAGTTTCTTCTCTATGTGTTGATTGTTTTGAAGTTACACTTGTTTTGCCTTCCTATGCTAGTTGATTCTTGTTCCCATAAGTTGTTTGCTCACAAAATCCCTATGCATAGGAAGTGGGTTAGACCTAAATGTGCTAGTATTATGCTTCATGATGCTCTTTTCATGTTTCAATTCTTATCTTTTATGTGAGCATCATTGAAATCATCATCCCTAGCTTAAAAGGCATTAAAGAAAATCGCTTGTTGGGAGACAACACAACACTTTTACATATTGTTTTTGTGTGTTCACATGATTATGATACTATATTAATCATGTTTTATAGCCTTTGTTTCAATAAAGTACCAAGTAAAACCTTTAGGATCTTGTTGGGTGATAGTTGCTTGGATCTTGCTGAAAAACAGAAACTTTTACGCTCACGAAAATAACTCTATTTTTAACAAAAGAATGCTATTGAGTTGATTATTTTTGCATAAGATTAATATAAAAATTACTCACATGGTCCTAAATTTTCAGAATTTTTGGAGTAGTAGAGGTATGGTTTGAGTACAGATTACTACATAGTGTTCTATTTTTGACAGATTTTGTTTTCAATGCATAGTTTGCTTATTTTATAGTTTCCATGGATTATATTCATCAATATAAATTGTACAATTGATATGATACAGTAGGAATTGTGTGGAAAAAATTATGAATCTTGTCTTTGAAAGTACCAAAAGTGGAATGGTTTGCTCTTTATAATACTAACCTATCTCACAAAGTTCCGTTAAGTTTTGTGTGATTGAAGTTTTCAAGTTTTGGGTGAGACATCTATATGAGGAGAATAAGGAGTGACAAGACCCTAAGCTTGGGGATGACCAAGGCACCCCAAGTTAATATCTAAGGAATATCCAAGAAACAAGGCTTGGGGATGCCCCGGAAAGTATCCCCTCTTTTGTCTCCAACATTATCGGTAACCCCACTTGGAGCTATGTTTTCATTCGTCACATGATATGTGTTTTTCTTGGAGCATAATTTAATTTTTTGGGATTTGCTTGATGTTATTTATAATAATTTTTTGCATCTTTTATTTCAATGAAAGTGGCAATGGTAGCCTTTACTATGCTTATTTTGCAAGTATACATGTTGCTGTTTGAAAATAGAAAGTTTACCGCTGTTGCAAAAATTCCCTAGAAAATGCAGAATGTGATAAAATGTTGAAATTTTTGCAAAATGATCTCTGATAAATTTTGTTCAGTGTGGTAAATTTTAATAATGTTTAGAGTTAGGGAAGTATTGATACTCTTGCATTCTTTATAGACTGTACTGTTTTGGCAGATTGCTGTTATGTTTGCATTGTTTGCATATGTTTGCATGTTTAATGATTCTATTTGAAGATAGGAGTATTAAATATGCAGAGGCATTTAGTATGCAATGTTTAATAATAATTTTAGTGATTTTTTATAGTAGAGAATAATAAGATTTTTGCATTGGTTTATACTAACTTATCTCACGAGTTCTTGTTGAGTTTTGTGTGGATGAAGCTTTTGAGATTTAGGAAAACCGTGATATGAGAGGAATTAAGGAGACAACAAAGCTCAAGCTTGGTGATTCCCAAGGCACCCCAAAATAATATTTCAATAAGTCTCAACCATCTAAGCTTGGGGATGCCCCGGTAGGCATCCCACCTTTCTTCTTCAACAATTATCGGTTAGTATCGGTTGAGCCTAAGTTTTTGCTTCTTCACATGAGTTGTGCGATTCTTAGAATGTCATTTTATTTTTATTTTTGCTTGCTGTTTTAATAAGATACTTAGATCTGAATTTTTTTAAATAAAATAGAGTCCTCAAATAGTTGCCAGAGAGTCTAAGTAAGCGGCATTCACATCCCGTCAAAGAAGCTCTTTTCTATGTCATTTACTCTTGTGCTTCACTTATATCCTACGAGTAAATTGTTGAATAAATTGAATGTCATGAAGTTGAAATCATATCATGCCTAGTGGTAACGTCACATTGGGTTTAGCAAGTGAAATCTTTTGAGGCTTGACAATCACAATATTGGTCATACAAGCAATTCATGAATAATTAGTATAAGGAAGAGAACTTTCACATGCAAATACACTATCATGGAAATCTTTTGTGATTGTGAGCCCCCAACAAAATATTATATACCAAAATTGTTGACGTTGGGCAAGGAAGACAACATAATGATTTATGTTTTTTCATATTCACATAGAAGTTATATTGTCATAGATCCTTCAACATGTGGTGCTTGCCCCCCATCTTTGCTAGCCAAAAATTCCGCACCATGTAGCGATACTACTTGTGCATCCAAAAACCCTTAAACCCAAATCTTATTTTCAAGAGTCCACCATACCTACCTATATGTGGTATTCTTTTGCCGTTCTAAGCAAATTTGCTTGTGCCATCTCTAATTTTCAAAATAAATTTCTCTTTTCTGTGCTCGTACTGCTCGCGAGGCGGTGAGGGGTGGCCAATATTTTCCATGCTAGATAAGTTATTCTCACGATGAGTGTTTATTCACTTGTCATTGCACGAGAGAAAGGCAAAGGTATTAGGGATGCCCAGTCCTGAAATGAAACTGAATTTACTTTATGTTGTCAAATAATTAATTCCTTGGAAAGTGTTGGTATGGAGGGAACCCATGGATACGGTTAGCCATCGAAAGTGAAAGTATGGTGGAAAAGGAATAAACTTTATTTTATGTTTGGGAACCGCCTATGATATATCTAGCATGGAAAGTGTTGGGAGCTCTAAGTCATCTTCGTTGGTGGGAAAAGTATGCCTTTCAAAAAAAATTATCTCTCAATTTTCGCTTTGAGCTCTGGCACCTCTACAAATCCCTACTTCCCTCTGTGAAGGGCCTATCTTTTACTTTTCAGTATTTACTTTTATGCAAAGAGTCAAAGTTTTTCTCTCTATTCCTTTTTATTTTTCTCTTTTGGCAAGCATCATGTGGTGAGGAAATATCTAGGCACATATGTCCAGTTGAATATGGGTAGCATGAGTTATTATTGTTGACATCACCCTTGAGGTGAATACATTGGGAGCCAAAACAATAAGCCCCTATCTTTCTATGTGTCCGGTTGAAATGTTTTGCTCATGTGTATGCGGTGAGTGTTAGCAATCATAGAAGACTATATGATGGTTGGGTATGTGGAGCACTTACTTAAACTCCGTTGAATAAATTGAATTGCAATTGCTTGGTGACTAAGAACATAGGTTGTTGGGTTTCAAGAGAATTCATTGTTTGAACCTTAACATGTGAATTGGTTACTACTATAACATGAGAAGTTTCATAAGAAGGAATTGCTGTTATGATGCTAGGAAAAGTGAATGAAATTATCATTGATCAAAATTATGCACTTTGCTAGCATTCACACTTCATAAATTATTTCTTTTATCATTTACCTACTCGAGGACGAGTAGGAATTAAGCTTGGAGATGATGATATGTCTCCAATGTATCTATAATTTATGAAGTGTTAATGTTGTTATTTTATCATTCTTGGGTGTTTTACAATCATTTTATAGTAACTTTATATCAGTTTTTGGGACTAACCTATTGACCTAGTGCCTAGTGTCAATTGTTGTTTTTTGCTTGTTTTTTATGTTGTAGGAAATCAATATCAAATGGAGTCCAAACACCGCGAAACTTTACAGAGATTTTTTTGGACCAGAAGGAACCCAATGGGCCAGAGCTTCACCTGGGGGGGGGGGTGCCCCGAGGGGGGCATAACCCACCAGGGCGCGCCAGGGCCCCCTGGCGTTCCCAGGTGGGTTGTGCCCACCTCAGTGGCCTCCCGCACCCCCTTTGCACTATAAATTCTCAAATATTTTGAAACCCTTTGGGGTTAACCTAGATCAGAAGTTCTGCCGCCGCAGGGCTTCGTAGCCACCGGAAACCAATCTAGACCCGTTCCGGCACCCTGCCAGAGGGGGGAATCATCTCTGGTGGCCATTTTCATCATCCCGACGGCCACCACGATGAGGAGAGAGCAGTCCACCCTCGGGGCCAAGGGTTTGTACCGGTAGCTATGTATTTTATATCTCTCTCTCTCATGATCTATATCATGGGCTTTGTTAGCATTGTTGAGAGATTGCACTAGCGAAAGTACGGACCCTAGGCCTTTTTTTAAGCATTGAAATGTCGTTTTTGTGCTCGTTTACTATTTGCTACCTTGCTGTTTTTTATTTATTCATAATATAAAAATATATTTCTACCATCTGTATTACAGTTTTATCACCATCTCTTCGCCGAACTAGTGCACCTATACAATTTGCCATTGTATTGGGTGTGTTGGGGACACAAGAGATTTCTTGTATTTGGTTGCAGGGTCGTTTGAGAGAGACCATCTTCATCCTGGAACTCTCACGGATTGATAAACCTTAGGTCATCCACTTGAGGGAAAATTTCTACTGTCCTACAAAACTCTGCGCTTGGAGGCCCAACACGTGTCTACAAGAATAAAGTTGCATAGTAGACATCATGGACTTATGATCAGATTATCTATGAATATTATTTGAATCTTCTCCGAATTCTTATATGCATGATTTAATATCTTTCTATTTCTCATCGAATTATCGGTTTGGTTTGGGCAACTAGATTGGTATTTCTTGCAATGGGAGAGGTGCTTAGTTTTGGGTTCAATCTTGCGGTGTCCACACCCAATGACAAAGTAGGGGTAGCAAGGCTCGTATTTGTATTGGTGCCATCAAGGATAAAAAGATGGGGTTTTCATCATATTTCTTGAGTTTATCCATCTACATCATGTCATCTTACTTAAGGCATTACTCCGTTCTTTATGAACTTAATACTCTAGATGCATGCTAGATAGCGGTCGATGTGTGGAGTAATAGTAGTAGATGTAGGAAGGAGTCGGTCTACTTGATACGAATGTGATGCCTATATGCATAATCATTGCCTTGGATATTTTCATAACTTTGCACTTTTCTATCAATTGCTTGATAGTAATTTGTTCACCCACCGTATTATTTGCCTTCATGAGAGAAGCCTCTAGTGAAGCCTATGGCCCCTGGGTCTATTTTCCATAATATATTTTGAGATCTAAAACCAAAAATATCTTGCTGCAACTTATTTACTTTTATTTTTTTTATGTTTTAGCAATATTTCGTACCTATCTCTATCGGATCCCACCTTTGCAAATGACCATGAAGGGATTGACAACCCCTTTATCACGTTGGCTACAAGTGTTTGATTGTTTGTGTAGGTGCATAGATTGGGGACTTGCTTGTACCTCCTATTGGATTGATACCTTGGTTCTCTAACTGAGGGAGAAACTTATCTCTACTTTGCTGCATCACCCTTCCCTCTTCAAGGGAAAAACCAACGCAAGCTCAAGAAGTAGCAAGAAGAATTTCTGGCGCCATTGTCGGGGAGGTCTGCGTCAATCCTACCAAGTACCCATCATAAACTCTCATCCCTTGCATTACATTATTTTTCATTTGCCTCCCATTTTCCTCTCCCCCACTTCTAAAACGATTTTTAGAAAAACACAAAAATATTTTCCTTTTTATTTGCCCTTTTTCGTTCGTCTTTTTCTTTGCTTTTTGGTTGCTCATGTGTTAGATTGCTTGCTTTCTCACGATGGCTCAAGAGAATACCAAGTTGTGTGAATTTTCCAATACTAATAACAATGATTTTATTAGTACTCCGATTGCTCCCGCCACTAGTGTGGAATCCAATGAAATTAATGCCGCTTTGTTGAATCTTGTTATGAAAGAACAATTTTCCGGCCTTCCTAGTGAAGATGCCGCATCCCATCTAAATACTTTCGTTGAGTTGTCTGATATGCAAAAGAAGAAAGATGTGGATAATGATATTGTCAAATTGAAGCTATTTCCGTTCTCACTTCGAGATCGAGCTAAAACTTGGTTTTTATCTTTGCCTAAAAATAGTATTGATTCATGGAACAAGTGTAAAGATTCTTTTATTTCCAAGTATTTTCCTCCCGCTAAGATCATCTCCCTTAGGAACGATATTATGAATTTTAAGCAACTTGATCTTGAACATGTTTCACAATCTTGGGAGAGGATGAAATTGATGATAAGAAATTGCCCTACGAATGGTTTGAATTTATGGATGATTATACAAAAAAATTATGTCAGATTAAATTTTGCTTCTAGAAATCTTTTATATTCATCTGCAGGAGGTACTTTTATGGAAATCACATTAGGAGCAGCTACTAAACTCCTCGATAATATTATGGCTAATTATTCTCAATTTCACACCGAAAGATCCCCTACTAGTAAAGAAGTGCATGTAATTGAAGAAATTAATGTTTTGAGTGGAAAGATGGATGAGCTTATGAAATTGTTTGCTAGTAAGAGTGCTCCTATTGATCCAAATAATATTCCTTCGTCTATTTTGATTGAGAATAATAATGAATCTATGGATGTGAATTTTTTTATAGGAACAATTTTGGTAATAACGCGTATAGAGGTAATTTCAGCCCTAGCCGTTTCCTAGTAATTCCTCTAATAATTATGGTAATTCCTACAACAATTCTTATGGAAATTATAATAAGATGCCCTCTGATCTTGAGAACAATATTAAATAATTTATTAGTTCTCAAAAGAATTTCATTGCTTTGGTTGAAGAAGAATTGCTTAAGATTGGTGATTTGGCTAGGAACGTGGATATAATTTCTCTTGAGATTGCTTCTTTGAAAATTAGATCTATTCTACCCAAGCATGATATTAATGAGTCTCTAAAATCTATGAGTATTTGTATTTATGAATGCAAAGAAAGAACTTCTAGGATGCGTGCTAAGCGAGATTGGTTTGTAAAAGCATGTTCTTCAATTTCTCGTGAAATAATGATGAAGATCTTAGAGTGATTGATGTGACTCCTATTGGATCTTTGTTTTCTAATATAAATCTTGATAAATATGGGACTGTAGATGAGTCAACTTTAGCTAGAAGGTGTCCCAATGTTTTGGAGTTTATAGATCTTGATGCAAAAATTGATAAAATTGTTGTTGGGGATGTCAAAACTTTAAGTAGCAATGAACCCACTATTTTGGATTTCAAGGATTTTAATTATGATAATTGTTCTTTGATAGATTGTATTTCCTTGTTGAAATCCATGTTGAATTCTCCTCATGCTTATAATCAAATAAAGCTTTTACTAAACATATTGTTGATGCTATGATGAAATCTTTTGAGGAAAAACTTGAGTTGGAAGTTTCTATCCCTAGAAAGCTTTATGATTAGTGGGAGCCTACCATTAAGATTTAAATTTAAGATTATGAGTGACATGCTTTGTGTGATTTGGGTGCTAGTATTTCCATGATTCCGAAAACTTTATGTGATGTGCTAGGTTTCCGTGAATTTGATGATTGTTCTTTAAATTTGCATCTTGCGGATTCCACTATTAAGAATCATATGGGAAGGATTAATGATGTTATTATTGTTGCAAATATGAATTATGTGCCCGTAGATTTCCTTGTTCTTGATATAGATTGCAATCCTACATGTCCTATTATTCCTGGTAGACCTTTCTTAGAACGATTGGTGCAATTATTGATATGAAAGAAGGAAACATTATATTTCAATTTCCGTTAAAGAAGGACACGGAACACTTTGCTAGAAAGAAAATTAGGTTTCCATATGAATCTATTATGAGAGCTACTTATGGATTGCATACCAAAGATGACAATACCTAGATCTATTGCAATATGCCTAGCTAGGTGCGTTAAACAATATCGCTTGTTGGGAGGCAACCCAATTTTAATTTTCTTATTGCTTTTTGGGTTATGTTTTGCAATAAATTTTTCATCTTGCCTCTGGTTAGATGTGTTTTTATGTTTTAATTAGTGTTTGTGCCAAGTAAGACCTTTGGGATGGCTTACGGTGATAGTTGATTTGATCTTGCTGAAAAACAAAAACATTTAAGCCCAGTAAAATAATTTTCATTTTTGACAGAAGCGCGATACAGTAATAATTATTGTCGTACAAGATTAATATACAAATTTACTCTATTTTCCTATTTTTCAGAATTTTTGGAGTTACATAAGTATTCGAGATTTACATATTACTACAGACTGTTCTATTTTTGACAGATTCTATTTTCTATGTGTTGTTTGCTTATTTTGATGAATCTATGGGTAGTATCAGGGGGGGGGGTATGAACCATGGATAAGGTGGAATACAGTAGATATTACACCAGTATAAATAAAGAATGAGTTCACAACAGTACCAAAAGTGGTGATTTATTTTCTTATACTAACGGATCTCATAAGTTTTCTGTTGAGTTTTGTGTTGTCAAGTTTTCAAGTTTTGGGTAAAGATTTGATGGACTATGGAATAAGGAGTGGCAAGAGCCTAAGCTTGGGGATGCCAAGTCTCCCCAAGGTAATATTCAAGGAAAACCAAGATCCTAAGCTTGGGAATGCCCTGGAAGGCATGCCCTCTTTCGTCTTCGTCTATCGGTAAATTTACTTGAGGCTATATTTTTATTCACCACATGATATGTGTTTTGCTTGGACCATCTTGTATGATTTGAGTCTTCTCTTTAATTTTCCACAATCATCCTTGATGTACACACCTTTTCATAGGGACATGCATGAATCATGATTTATTAGAATACTCTATGTGCTTCACTTATATCTTTTGAGCTAGGCAATTTTGCTCTAGTGCTTCACTTATATCTTTTTAGAGCACGGCGGTGGCTTTATTTTATATAAATTATTAGAATACTCTTGATTCACTTATATTATTTTGAGAGTCTCTGTAAACAACATGGTGATTTGCTTTGGTTATGAATTTAGTCCTAATATGATGGGCATCCAAGAGGGATATAATAAAAACTTTCATGTGAAGTGCATTGAATACTATGAGAAGTTTAATTCCTTATGATTGTTTTGAGCTATAAAGATGGTAACATTAGAGTCATGCTACTGAGTAATTGTGGATTGGTATAAATACTTGTGTTAAAGTTTGGGATTCCCGTAGCATGCATGTTGTAACATCCCAATTTTCAATTTGGATGTTATACATAGGTCATCATATGCATACCATATTTTATTTGCATTTTGGTTGTGATCCCAGAAATCCTAAGAAACTCAAGGACCCTAGGAGATAGTTGAGGATTTTTCATTTATTTTCATATTTTAATTTTCTCACATTTTAAAAGAGGGATCACTTTGATTTTAATATTTTTCTCTCCAATTTTCCAACTAAAAATAAAAGAGAGAAGATAATATGACTTCTTAAAAAAGGAATATTGGAGGAACAATTTTAAAATCAAATAATATTTTATTTGGATTTTATTCAAGATTATATTTGAATTAGAAAAATATGCATTTTTTTTAAACTACATTATTAGGCCAGAAAAATGTTCACTTTCTTCTAAATATTTTATTTAGATGATGAATTTTTTTTTGGCATTTTTAGATTTTTTTTATTTTCTTAGGATTTTTATTTGGCGGAATTTATTTATGTAAAAGAAAAAGTTTCTCGCCCGACTGGGCCGAAGGCCCAGCCGAGCCGGCTGAAGCCCACTCCCGTCGCCGCCTTCCTCGCGCCGCTGCCGTCTCTGGCATGGATGCCGAGGGGGAGTACGAGCTGGACTCCGCCTCGGGCCGGCACCCTCCCTAAGCAAGCTGCCGCCGCACGACCTTTATATAGGGCCGAGGCCCCCGCCGCCAACACCGACCCACCACCGAGTCACGCCGCTTCCCGCACTCCGCTGCGCCGCACCGCCGCCGCCTGCTGCTGCACCGCCGCCGCCGCCCCACACGAACGCCGCCGCCCGCGCCGGATCCCGCCGTCCGTCGGCCGTTGACCGGTATGAGAAAATCGCTTCGGTTCACCGGTTCACTTCGGTTTTTTTGGTTTTTCGCTTTCTAGGTCGATTTAATTTTTAGGGTTAGGGTTTTCTCGGTTTTCTTGATCGGATCTATTTAGGGAACGTTCACCCAAACACCTCTATTCGCGAACGCGTTCGTCCGTTCGTCTCTGTTAGCGAACGTTCATTCGTTAGTCTTTTCTTTTTATTTTGTTTTTACCCAGGGACCTATCTGCAATTATTTTTATGTAACATCCCAAATTTTCAATTTGGAATGTTATACATAGATCATTCTTGCATATCATATTTCATTGCATTTTTGTCTCGCGATCCTCGAAAATCCTAAGCAACTCAAGGACCCTCGGAGAGAGTTGGGGATTTCCCGGTTTTCAAATTTGATTTTTATTAAATATTGAATCGGGGAGGTTGGTTTTAATTATTTTTCTCTTCGAAAAATATTTCATATCAAAATATAAGAGAGGAGATAATATGACTTCTCCAAAATAAATGAAATATTGGAGGAAAAATATTTAAATCAAATATTTGATTTTATTCAGATTTTATTGCAATTCTGTTTGCATTAGAAAAATTGCACATTTTCAAAGTTGCATTTTAGGGCCAAAAAAACGTTCATATCGTTCTAAATATTTTATTTAGACGGTGAAAATTTGTTTTGGCATTTTTAGTTTTTTATTTTCTAGGATTTTTTTTCTGTTCGGTGGAATTGTTTAAAAAAACCTCGGGCGTCGACTGGGCCGAAACCCAGCCGGGCCGGCCCATCTCCCGCGCCGCCGTGTCCTCCAGGACGCCCGCGCGCCGCCGCCGCCGACTCGGACAGGAGTCCGAGCCAGACTCCTCCGCCGCCGCCTTGGCCCCTCCTCCAAGCACCCCCCTCCTTTATATACCACCGCCGCCCCCCGCCACCACCACCAACCAACCCGCCCCGCGCCGTGCCGCCTTGACCCGTGCCTCGCCGCCGCCGCAGCGCCGCCACCG
>NC_041382.1:571571559-571644903 GCF_002162155.2 Triticum dicoccoides
GCCGCCACCGCCGCACCTTGCCGCGCCGCCTCGCCCCGTCGCCCTGCAAGCTAGCCGCCCCGCCGCCGCAGCCCCGCGCCTCGCCGGACCCGACGAGGTAGCCGTGTCGCCGCCGCCGTTTTTTTAAGAAAACTAATTTTGGTTTTTTTAGAAAAACCCTAGTTCGTTTTTTTAGATCGGTTCGCCGATTTTCCTGGTTCTTCTATTTAGCGGACGTTCGTCCATGCGTTCGTTTAAACGAACGGTTTTCGCTCGTTAGCTACAGACAACGAATGCTCGTTCATTAGCCTGTTTGTCAGTTTTCTTTTATCGGTTTTTTCCGCGATTATTTTCAATCGCGATTTGTGATCCGATTTTCGTGTCAGTTTATCTTTTCGCTCGTTTATCGGAATCAGGAGATTCAAGCGCCTAGATCTTTTTCTCGAGACCCTCTTTATGTTTAATCAACTTAAATAAGATTTTGCTACTATAAAATTTGACCTTAGTCCAGGTTAGTAAATGGATCTTGTTTATTTTGCCGTTTGAGTTTTGTTGCTCCGTTTGATTTGATTCTTTTTGCTAACCGGAGTTCTTAAGTTGAACTTTCTGGTCAATCTCTTTTTATTTGAGATTTACTCGTGTTTATTTGCTTGATTGCTTATGTATGCTATTGTTTGTTTGCGATAGAATTCCCAGAGTGCGAAGCGTGCTACATCGAGTCCCTAGGTTTCGCGGATCGTCAGCAAGGCAAGTAACACATTGATCATACTTTTTCCATACCTAGTTTTATTGCATTAGTTACAATCATCAAACATTGCATGATTTGCATGCCATTAACATGTGGGTTGGGAAGTAGTTGATGAGGTAGAACCTATTGCCCTATTACATTCAAACCCTTGGGAGTTACTTCTACGCGATGCTTATATTGCTATGCTATGCTTGTAGAAGTGGTTTGGGTGAGTGAAATCCATGACAGATGTGAGATTGTTAATTAATGGTTCAACTTAAGGTGGCAACTTGAATACACATCTGGGTGGATTGAGGCACCTGGAGAACCCAGTGTTGCCTGTATTTTCGGAAATCCCGGGGTTCCGTGTGATTTTCCTATGGACCTCCACCCAGGCTCAAAGGGAACTGAGATGATTCATGCTAGAAACTTCCGTGTCCAGCCACAAGCTATTATGGGCTCCAGCATAGTTGAGTAAGTTACGTGAAGCTCTTGAAGAGGTAGATCAGCAGGTAGTGGGTTGTAGGTTTGGTATGGTCTGCCCGGAGTAGAGAGTTAATGTTTCTGAAAGACTGTGTCTCGGTCATCCGTTTCTCAAACACCATGTAGTGCGAGAAATTCAGCGGAGGAGATCGAGTCTTGTGGGGAAAAGTGCGCAAACCTCTGCAGAGTGTATAAACTAATCATGGTTAGCCGTGTCCCCGGTTATGGACAATCTTGAGTATCTAGTACTTGGAGTATCTTAAGTATCTCATCACTCTCTAAACTAATATTATTGGGTTGTTAATTACTTTAATTAGGATTGAGTTGGAGGAACCTTCTCAATGATGTTTCAACTACCATGATAGTTAAAATAAAATCTATTCCTTTGTTGTAGGGAAAAATAGGCTTTTCGCAAAAACTGTAACCATAGATCTTTCCACCAGCCAAATATGCATGTAGTGATAGTACTATTCTATTCTTGCTCTACTGTGTTACTTTGCCAGCATATTCCATGTGCTGACCTGTTTTCGGCCTGCAACGTATTATGTTGGAGACTTTTCAGACGAGGAGTAAGGTTCGTTAAGCCGTTGCCGTGCAGCTCAGCTATGCCGCTGGAGTTGATGGACTCACTTTATCTTCCAAGCCTTCCGATGTTATCGTATTAGATAGCCTTAAGCCATATTTAATGTAATAAGTTCTCTTTTGAGACATTCAATGTAATAAGTGTGTGATTGCTACTCTGTTATAAATCCTCGAGTACTGTATGTGTCAGCATTACCAATCCAGGGATGACACTAAAGCACAGAGTTGACCGTTTGAGGTCGGGTCGCTACAAGATGGTATCAGAGCACACGCTGAGTTTAGGACATGACCACTAATCTAAATCCCTAGATCACTATTCTCTTCTCATTTCTGACTCCTCTCCATTTTCTACTCTTTAGGATGGCGGACGCAAGGAACAAGTTTGCACAACCGGATGAAGAAGCACCTTTTGGACGACACTTGAAGGAAGTCACTAGGTACCTAAACGTCAGAATACCAAGCTTCACCGGGACTTACAACGCCACTTTACCTGAAGAGGAGCGATGGATGATTCAAGTTCAAGTTCCAGGAAGGACATTCACGCCAGTCACTAAGCCCATAGAGTTTTCCTTTGATGCACCAACCTGGAGTCTAGGAAAGAGTATGGCAGCTCACATCACCATGGGACGCATTGGAGAAGTTTATCATAAGGAGCTTAAAATACTATCTATCAGATTTGTGGGCGCCGAGACGAGCAATGGTAGATGATCAGCACCCGGAAGGATAGATCCATTGCAGCTTTCATCCAGGAGTTAAAACAACATATTCGTCGCCAGGAGAACCAGATGTGCTCAGGAATGATAGATCTAAAGAAGGCAATGACTAGGATCACGAAATTGGAGGAAGAACTCAAGGCTACATGTGAAGATTATGAGGAGGAAATCGTCGTACTAGTGGAGAAGAATGATGATCTGGAAAGGAAGTTAGGAGTATTCCTGGGAGACCCCGCACCAGGAGGAGAAGACGAAGCACCCAAGGAGATTCGCCCGGAGGACTACATCATCATCGACGATACTGACTCGGAACCCGACAATAGCGATGATGACTATGAAGACGAAGCTGGAGCAGACATCATGGAGTCTTCAACCGAAGAATATTTTTAGTAGACCACCACATCAGTAGTAGTATTCCACCATGTAAATAGTATAGTCCGAGCACTTTTGTAACGATAGTTAGATCGATTGTATGCCCTTGCTTGATTGATTGAGTGAAATGTTTGTGTTTGTCTCATGTGCATATATGTAGCGTTCTCTCATTAGACCTCATTCTATTCTAATCTCTTCCCTCTAAAACCCATCAGATGCCTCCGAGACGTGACCCCGGATTTTCTTTCCCACCGGGGCTCACTCAGTTGATCCAGCAGCAGAATACCCTGATGCAGCTATTAGTTCAGAACCAAGGCAACAACAACAACAATCCACCACCACCACCAGCTGATAACTTAGCCCGTTTTCTGAGGTTGCAACCGTCGGTGTTTTCCAGTAGTACCGAGCCTATAGTAGCAAATGATTGGCTCCGCAGGATTGGAAGGGAGTTAACCACTGCAGGATGTACAGATGCTGAGAAGGTGCGTTTTGCCGCACATTAGTTGGATGGACCAGCAGCCTCATGGTGGGAGAATTACACTGTCACCTACCCTATAGCCACGGTGACACGGGATCAGTTTCAGCAAGCTTTCCGCACAGCCCATGTCTCAACTGGAGCTATGAGTATGATGAGGCGTGAGTTTCGCAACTTACGCCAGGGGAACCGTACTGTGGCTCAGTACACGGATGAGTTTAGCAAGTTATCTCGCTATGCCCCTGATGATGTGGCCACAGATGCCGCAAAATAGGAGAAGTTTATGGAAGGGCTGAATGATGAGATGAGCATGCAGTTGATGGTGGCAACATTCGACAACTACAAGGAGTTGGTAGATGAGGCTCTTATGATTGAAGGGAAGCAACAGCAAATTGAGAACCGTAATAGGAAGTATGGACAAGGGAGGTATAACTCAGGAGCTCAGCAGAAGCCTCGCCTAACCCCGAACTCGGGAGGAATTGTTCATAACCATGGAGGCCACACCCATAATGGAGGAAGTAACCATAACCATACTGGCCCAAGGAATGGGAATGGGAATGGAGCAAGCAAAAATCTGAACCGCCCTTGTCCAGCCACACCCGCGAAGAGAGACCTAAGCCACGTTACATGTTTCAAGTGCGGGAAGACTGGACACTATGCCACTGAGTGCCCTGAAGCAAAGAATGGAAATGGCAATGGGAGCGTTGGAAAGAAGCCCAATCCATTCAACAAAGGACAAGCGAACCATGTTAACGTGGAGGAGGTTGAAGAGCAGCCTGACGCAGTTATAGGTAAGTTTTTGGTTAAGTCATTTACCGCTCTTCTTCTTTTTGATACTAGTGCATCGCATTCCTACATATCAAGGGAATTCATGGATAAGTTTAGACTACCAACCCAAACCCTTAGGACGCCTCTGTTAGTAAGTTCACCTGGAGCAGAGTATATGGCTAGTCGGTGGTGTGACCAGATACCCCTAACCATTGGCAACCACGTTTTTTCGTCCGACCTAATTATCTTGGAGTCACAAGGATTGGATGTGATATTAGGCATGGACTGGATGTCGAAGTATGGAGGAAGCATTGACTGTGTTAGTAGGTCAATTTCTCTCACCACCCCTGAGGGAAAAAGGATCAAGTATGTATCTAGGCATGCGCCAAGAAGTAGTCAAGTGAATACCCTCAGGGGAGTTGTTCAGGAGGAAGTGCCTGTAGTGAAGGATTACCCGGATGTTTTCCCAGAAGAGTTCCCAGGCATGCCACTGGATCGAGACATCAAGTTTTTGATAGAGCTATTGCCCGGTACCGGGCCTATATCGAAGAGACCATACCGGATGCCCACGAATGATCTCGAGGAGATTAAGAAACAAATCAAGGAATTATTGGAGAAAGGTTACATTTGACGGAGCTCATCACCATGGGGAGCCCCAGTGCTCTTGGTTGAGAAGAAGGATAAGTCTTTAAGAATGGTTGTTGATTATCGGGCCTTGAATGAAGTGACGATCAAGAACAAGTACCCCCTGCCAATGATCAACGATCTGTTTGACCAGCTGCAAGGATCTAAGGTGTTTTCGAAGATCGATTTGCGATCAGGATACCATCAGTTGAAGATTCGAGAGAAGGATATACCCAAGACAGCATTCACCACACGGTACGAGCTATACAAATATACGGTCATGTCGTTTCGACTGACTAATGCCCCTGCTTATTTCATGAGCATGATGAACAAGGTGTTCATGGAATATTTGGACAAGTTTGTTGTGGTCTTTATTGATGATATAATGGTATACTCGAAGAATGAAGAGGAGCACAAGGAGCATTTGCGTTTAGTTCTTGAGAAACTCAGGGAACACCAGTTGTATGCCAAGTTCAGCAAATCCGAGTTTTGGTTGAAGGAAGTCGAATTCCTTGGACATGTTATATCAGGAGAAGGTATAGCAGTAGACCCCACCAAGGTTCAGTCTGTCACTGAATGGTTGGCACCCACTTCACTTAGCGAGATCCGTAGTTTTCTTGGACTCGCAGGATACTATCGGAGATTCATTGAGAATTTTTCCAAGATTGCGAAGCCAATGACGAAGCTATTGAAGAAGGATACCAAATTTAAATGGACAGAAGATTGCGAGGCAACTTTCCATGAGTTGAAGAAACGTTTGACTACAGCCCCAGTGCTGATTCTGCCAGATATACGAAAGGAGTTCCAAGTGTATTGCGATGCCTCTCGCTTAGGACTTGGAAGTGTGCTTATGCAGGACGGAAGAGTTGTTTCGTATGCCTCATGACAACTAAAAGCACACGAGTTGAATTATGCCACGCATGATTTGGAGCTAGCATCCGTAGTGCATGCGTTGAAGACTTGGAGACATTACCTTATTGGAAACCGTTGTGATGTGTACACGGATCATAAGAGTTTGAAGTACATCTTCACACAGAAGGAGCTGAACCTTAGGCAGAGAAGATGGTTGGAGCTTATAAAGGATTATGACATGAAGCTGCACTATCATCCAGGAAAGGCCAATGTCGTAGCAGTTGCTTTGAGTCAGAAGAGTTATGCTAATACCCTAGAGAGTACGGGATTAGCAAAGGAGTTAGCAGAGGATCTCCGGGAACTTCAATTGGAGATTGTTCCTAGAGGTTTTGTTGCAACAATGGAGGTTCAGTCTACATTGTTGGGAAAGATTTGAGAAGCTCAGAAGGATGACAAAGAGATTGCTGAGATAAAAGAGAGAATGAGCAAAGGAAAGACCAAAGGTTTTCGTGAGGATGAGCACGACACCTTATGGTTTGAGGACCGGCTTTATGTGCCCAATAACCCAGAGATCAGGAAGTTAATACTTCAGGAGGCTCATAACTCACCATACTCGATACACCCCGGAAACACCAAGATGTATTTGGATTTGAAGGAACATTTCTGGTGGACAGGGATGAAAAAGGATATCGCCGAGTATGTAGCCGTATGTGATGTATGCCAGAGAGTGAAGGCAGAGCATCAAAAGCCAGCATGATTGTTACAGCCTATGCCAATACCCGAATGGAAATGGGATAAACTTGGCATGGATTTTATCACCGGGTTACCCAGGACCAAATCAGGTTATGATTCTATATGGGTAGTAGTTGACCGCTTGACCAAAGTGGCTCACTTTATCCTAGTGAAAACAACTTATACAAGTGCGAAGTTGGCCAAGATATATATGTCCAGGATCGTATGTCTACACGAAGTTCCGAGGACCATCGTATCCGATAGATGAACACAATTTACCTCAAAGTTTTGGCATCAGTTGCACCAGACTTTGGGAACGAGATTGGAGTTCAGTACATCATTTCACCCACAGACGGATGGACAGACCGAGAAAGTCAACCAGATTCTGCAGGACATGTTGAGGGCCTGTGCGGTAGATTATGGATCTAGTTGGGATGACAATTTGCCTTACGCAGAGTTCTCATACAACAATAGTTACCAAGCCAGTTTAAGATGGCACCGTTTGAAGCCCTATATGGACGAAGGTGCAGAACACCGCTGATGTGGGATGAACTAGGAGACTGACAGTTGTTTGGACCAGACTTAATCAAAGAGTCTGAGGAGAAAGTTAAACTGATTCGAGATAGACTGAAGATAGCTCAGTCTAGGCAGAAGAGTTATGCAGATTCAAAACGCAAGGAGGTAACCTATGAAATTGGAGATCGAGCATATCTGCGAGTATCACCTTTGCGAGGAGTGAAACGTTTTGGAGTTAAGGGAAAGTTAGCCCCGAGATTTGTAGGACCGTATCGTGTTTTGGAACGGATGGGAGAAGTTGCCTACAAGCTTGAGTTACCTAAATGACTATCAGGAGTTCACAATGTGTTTCATGTTTCCCAGTTGAAGAAGTGCCATGCTGAGATGGCCGATATACCGCTAAGAGATACTGTACCCTTGGAGGCGATTCAGTTGGACAATGATTTGACTTATGAGGAGAAACCAGTCAAGATTTTGGAGTTTGCCAGTCGAGTCACCGCAGCAAGGTTATCAAGTTTTGCAAAGTTCAGTGGAGCCACCATACCGAAGACGAAGCCACCTGGGAACGAGAGTATGATCTTCGCAAAGACCACCCACACCTATTTTCTAGCCAACCCGAATCTCAAGGGCGAGATTCATCTTAAGGGGGGTAGTTTTGTAACATCCCAAATTTTCAATTTCGAATGTTGTACATAGATGATTCTTGCATATCATATTTCATTGCATTTTTGTCTCGCGATCCTCGAAAATCCTAAGCAACTCAAGGACCCTAGGAGAGAGTTGGGGATATCCCAGTTTTCAAATTTGATTTTTATCAAATATTGAATCGAGGAGCTTGGTCTTAATTACTTTTCTCTCCGAAAAATATTTCATATCAAAATATAAGAGAGGAGATAATATGACTTCTCCAAACTAAATGAAATATTGGAGGAAAAATATTAAAATCAAATATTTGATTTTATTCGGATTTTATTGCAATTTTGTTTGCATTAGAAAAATTGCACGTTTTCAAAATTGCATTTTAGGGCCAAGAAAATGTTCATCTCATTCTAAATATTTTATTTAGACGGTGAAAATTTGTTTTGGCATTTTTAGATTTTTATTTTATTTTCTAGGATTTATTTTCTGTTCGGCGAAATTGTTTAAAAAAACCTCGGGCGCCGACTGGGCCGAACCCAACCGGGCCGGCCCATCTCCCGCGCCGCCGTCTCCTCCAGGACGCGTGCGCGCCGCTGCCGCCAAGTCAGACAGGAGTCCGAGCCGGACTCCTCCGCCGCCGCCTTGGCCCCTCCTCCAAGCACCCCCTCCTTAATATACCGCCACCACCACCAACCAACCTGCCCCGAGCCGCGCCGCCTCGCCCCGCGCCTCGCCGCCGCCGTAGCGCCGCCGCCGCACCTCGCCAAGCCGCGCTGCCTTGCCCCATCACCCCGCAAGCTCGCCGCCGCAGCCCCGCCGCCGGAGCCCCGCGCCTCGCCGGACCCGACGAGGTAGTCGTCTCGCCACCGCCGGTTTTTTTAAGAAAACCAATCCGGGTCTTTTTTAGAAAAACCCTAGTTCATTTTTTTAGATCGGTTCGCCGGTTTTCCCGGTTCTTCTATTTAGCGGACGTTCGTCCGTACGTTTGTTTAAACGAATGGTTTTCGCTCGTTAGCTACAGACAACGAACGCTCGTTCATTAGCCTGTTCGTCGGTTTTCTTTTATCGGATTTTTCCGCGATTATTTTCAATCGCGATTTCTGATCCGATTTTCGTTTCTGTTTATCTTTTCGCTCGTTTATCCAGAATGAAGCGATTCAAGTGCCTAGATCTTCGTCTTGACACCCTCTTTCTGTTTAATCAACTTAAACAAGATTTTGCTACTGTAAAATTTGACCTTAGTCTAGGTTAGTAAATGGATCTTGTTTCTTTCGCCGTTTGAGTTTCGCTGCTCCGTTTTATTTGATTCTTTTTGCTAACCGGAGTTCTTAAGTTGAACTTTCTGGTCAATCTCTTTTTATTTGAGATTTACCTGTGTTTCTTTGCTTGATTGCTTATGTATGCTATTGTTTGTTTGCGATAGAATTCCCGGAGTGCGAAGCGTGCTACATCGAGTCCCTAGGTTTCGCGGATCGTCAGCAAGGCAAGTAACACATTGATCTTACTTTTTCCATACCCAGTTTTATTGCATTAGTTACAATCCTCAAACATTGCATGATTAGGATGCCATTAACATGTGGGTTGGGAAGTAGTTGATGAGGTAGAACCTTTTGCCCTGTTACATTCAAACCCTTGGGAGTTACTTCTACGCGATGCTTATATTGCTATGCTATGCTCGTAGACGTGGTTTGGGTGAGTGAAATCCATGACAGATGTGAGATTGTTAATTAATGGTTCAACTTAAGGTGACAACTTGAATACACATATGGGTGGATTGAGGCACCTGGAGAACCCAGTGTTGCTTGTATTTTTGGAAATCCTGAGGTTCCGTGTGATTTTCCTATGGACTGCCACCCAAGCTCAAAGGGAACTGAGATGATTCATGCTAGAAACTTCTGTGTGCAGCAACAAGCTATTATGGGCTCTAGCATAGTTGAGTAAGTTACATGAAGCTCTTGAAGAGTTAGATCAGCAGGTAGTGGGTTGTAGGTTTGGTATGGTCTGCCCGTAGTAGAGAGTTAATGTTTCTGAAAGACTGTGTCTCGGTCATCCGTTTCTCAAACACCATGTAGTGCAAGAAATTCAGCGGAGGCGATCGAGTCTTGTGGGGAAAAGTGCACAAACCTCTGCAAAGTGTATAAACTAATCATGGTTAGCCGTGTCCCCGGTTATGGACAATCTTGAGTATCTAGTACTTGGAGTATCTTAAGTATCTCATCATTCTCTAAACTAATATTGTTGGGTTTTTAATTACTTTAAATGGGATTGAGTTGGAGGAACCTTCTCAATGATGTTTCAACTACCATGATAGTTAAAATAAAATCTATTCCTTTGTTGTAGGGAAAAATAGGCTTTTCGCAAAAACTGTAACCATAGAGCTTTCCACCAGCCAAATATGCATGTAGTGATAGTATTATTCTATTCTTGCTCTACCGTGTTACTTTGCCAGCATATTCCATGTGCTGACCCGTTTTCGGGCTGCAACGTATTATGTTGCAGACTTTTCAGATGAGTAAGGTTCATTAGGTCATTGCCGTGTAGCTCAGCTATGTTGTTGGAGTTGATGGACTCACTTTATCTTCCAAGCCTTCCGTTGTTATCGTATTAGATGACCTTAAGCCATATTTAATGTAATAAGTTCTCTTTTGAGACATTCGATGTAATAAGTGTATGATTGCTACTCTGTGATAAATCCTCGAGTACTGTGTGTGTCAGCATTACCGATCCAGGGATGACACTGAAGCACAGAGACTTGACCGTTTGAGGTCGGGTCGCTACATTTTATCACGGATTAGCCCCCGATCTTCAAACGCTCGCAACTTTTTAACCGTTTGTGCAAATCCAGTGAAACCAACGCCAAAATCTTCGTCTCGAACCCCTCTTTCTAGGTAGTCAACTTGAACATGGTTTTGACAAATTAAAATTTGGTTGCAGGCAGATTTGAATTCGAACTTCTTTTGACCGTGATTTGAGTTTCATAGCTCCGATTCGATTGATTCTTTTTGCAAATTGAAGCTCTTCTCTTGTACTTTCGATTTGGATCTTTTCTCTTGAGTTTTACCTTTGCATCTATTGCTTGAGTGCTTATGTATGTTATTGTTTGTTTGCGATAGAGTTTCTGGAGTGCGAAGCGTGCTACTACGAGTCACTAGGGTTTTCAGATCGTCAGCAAGGCAAGTGACACTTTGATCATACCCCTTTATTACCCTGTTTTTATGCATTAGTTTCAACCCTCAAACATTGCATGAGTAGGACCTATTTAACATGTGGGTTTTGGGAAGTAGTAGTTGAGGTAGTACCTATTGCCCTTTTCATTCAAACCCTGGGAGTTACTTCTACGTTATGCTTATACTGCTATGCTATGCTCATAGACGTGGTTTGGTTTGAGTGATTCATGACAGATGAGATAATCACTATGAACTAAGGGTTTACTTAAGGTGGCTAATTTAACACACCTCTGGGTGGATTGCTTGTGGGCACCTGGGTCAATCCAGTGCTGTCCAAGGAGATCCCGGGGAATCTGTGTGATCATCCTATGGTCCGCCACCCAGTCTCAAAGGGATCATAATGTTATTCATGCTGGAAACTTCCGTGTGCAGCCACAAGCCGTTATGGGCTCTGGCATAGTTGAGTATGTTGTGTGACCTCTTTTAGTGGTGAACTACCAGATGTAGGGGATGTAGGTGGTACAGTTTACCCGTCGAAAGGGCTAATTCTTCTGAAAGACTATGTCTCGGTCATCCGTTTCTCAAACATGTTTTAGTGCGAGAAATCAATGGAGGATATCGAGTCTTGTGGAGAAAAGTGCACAAACCTCTGCAGAGTGTACAAACTAATCATGGTTAGCTGTGTCCCCGGTTATGGACATCTTGAGTATCTGGTGCTTGAATTATTATGTTGATCTCATCACTTTATTTAATTAACTTGTTGGGTAAATGATTACCTTAATTGGGATTGAGATGGGGTTACCATTCTCAATGTTTTCAACAAACTTTGTAGTTAAATAAAATATATTCCTTTGTTGTAGGGAAAAACTAGCTTTCTGCAAAAATAACCATAGAGCCTCCACCAACCAAATATGCATATAGTTATAGCTGCTACTTGTTCATTGCTCTACAGTGTTATTTTGCCAGCATATTCCATGTGCTGGCCCATTTCGCGCTGCAATGTATTATGTTGCAGACTATTCAGACGAAGAGTAAGGTGCGCTAGGTCGCTGTCTTGCACTCAGCTATGTCATTGGAGTTGATGGACTCATTTTACCTTTGAAGCCTTCCGTTGTTATCTTCATTAGATGGCATTCAGCCATATTATTGTAATAAGTACTCCCTTTTGAGATATTTGATGTAATAAGTGTGTGGTTGCACTCTGCTACAAATCCTTCAAGTACTGTGTGTGTCAGCATTACCGATCTAGGGATGACACTTATGCACAGAGATTTGACTGTTTGAGGTCAGATCGCTACAAGATGGTATCAGAGCACACGCTGACTGTAGGATGCGACCACTATGATAAGCCTTAGGTCACTCTTCTCTACTCATTTCTGGCTCTTCTCCACTTTCCACTCTATAGATGGCAGATTCACTGGAACAAGTTTTCTCAACCGGATGAAGACACCCCTTTTGGACGACACTTGAAGGAGGCCACTAGATACCTGAACATCGAAATACCAAGCTTCACCAGGACCTACACCGCCACTCTACCGGAAGAAGAGCGCTGGACCATTCGAGTACATGTTCCAGTAAGAACATTCATACCAGTGACTGAGCCCATAGAGTTTTCCTTTGATGCACCAACCTGGAGTCTAGGAAAGAGCATGGCAGCCCACATCGCCATGGGCTGCATCGGCGAAGTTTATCACAAGGATCTTAAGAACACCATCTACCAGATATGTGGACGCCAAGATGAACAATGGGAGATGATCAGCACCAGCAAGGACAAGTCCATTGCAGCCTACATCCAGGAGTTAAACCAACACATTTGTCGACATGCGAACCAGATGTGCGCCAGCATGATAGACCTGAAGAAGGTGATGACCAGGAACATGGAGCTAGAAGAGGAACTCAAGTATACACGCGATAGATATGAAGAGGAAATTGCAGTTCTACTGGAGAAGAATGAAGATCTGAAGAAGAAGCAAGGTGTATTCATGGGAGACCCCGCGCCAGGAGGTGGCGACCATCCCGAGGACTACATCATCATCGATGACACTGACTCCGACCCCGACAGTGATAATGACTATGAAGACGAAGCTGGAGCATATATCATGGAGTCCTCTTCCGATCAAATTTTTTAGTCGACCACCATATTATTAGTAGTATTCCCCCATGTATATAGAGTAGTCCAAGTACTTTGTAATGGTAGCTAGATCAATTATATGCCCTTGTTTGAATTGAGTGGTGTGGATTGTGTTTATCTCATGTGCATATGGGTAGTGATTTTCTCCTTAGATCTCACTCTATTCTAATCTCTTCCCTCTAAACCCATCAGATGCCTCTGAGACGTGACCCTGGATTTGTTTTCCCACCGGAGCTCACCCAGCTGATCCAGCAACAGAATACCTTGATGCAGCTATTAGTCCGGAACCAAGGTAGCAACAACAATAACAACAACCCGCCACCACCACCGGTTGACAACTTAGCCCGTTTTCTGAGGTTGAATCCGCCGATGTTTTCTAGTAGCACCGAGCCGATTGTTGCTGATGACTGGCTCTGCGGGATTGGAAGGGAGCTGACCACCGCAGGTTCACAGATGCTGAGAAGGTGTGTTTTGCCACACACCAATTAGATGGACCCGCAGCCTCATGGTGGGAGAATTACACTACCACTTTTCCCATAGCCAATGTCACATGGGATCAGTTTCAACAAGCTTTCCACACGGCCCATGTCTCTACAGGAGCAATGAATATGAAGAAGCGTGAGTTTCGCAACCTACGCCAGGGAAATCGTACCATGGGGCAGTACGTGGATGAGTTTAGCAAGTTAGCCCGCTACGCCCCAGATGATGTGGCCACAGATGCCACGAAGCAGGAGAAATTTATGGAAGGGCTGAATGATGAGATGAGTATGCAGTTGATGGTGGCAACATTCACCAACTACCAGGAGTTGGTAGACCTGGCCCTTATGATTGAAAGCAAACAACAGCAGATAGAGAGCCGCAAAAGGAAGTATGGACAAGGGAAGTACAATTCTGCAGCTCAACAGAAGCCTCGCTTTACCCCCTAACTCCGGAGGTTACACCCATAACAATGGAGGCCATAACCACAATGGTGGAATCGCACATAACAACAACGGGCCTAAGAATGGAAACATGAATGGAGCAAGCAGTAACCGGGAACCGTCTCAACCCAGCAACACCCGCCAAGAAGGACCTGAGCCATGTTACCTGTTACAAGTGCGGGAAGACTGGGCACTACACCAACAATTGTCCTAAGTTTAAGAATGGCAATGGAAATGGTAACTCTGGGAAGAAGCCCAATCCCTTCACCAGAGGTCATGTGAACCACATCAACGTGGAGGAGGTTAAAGAACAGCCTGACGCAGTGATCGATAAGTTTTTGATAGTCATTTACTGCACTCATTCTCTTTTATACTGGTGCATCGCATTCATACATATCAAGGGGGTTTGTGGACAATTTTAAGTTGCCAACCTTAGCCCTTAGGTCACCCATGTTAGTAAGCTCGCCAGGAGCGGAGTATGTGGCCAGCCGATGGTGTGATCGGTTACCCTTAACCATTGGTAGCCATGTTTTCCCCTTAGACCTAATAATTTTGGAGTCCCAAGGATTGGATATAATATTAGGCATGGATTGGTTATCAAAGTATGGAGGCAACATCGATTGTGCTAGTAAGTCAATTTTACTCACCACCCCGGGGGGGGGGGGAGGATCAAGTATGTGTCTAGGCATGCACCAAGGAGGACCCAAGTAAATTCTCTCTCGTGAGTTGTTCAGGAAAAAGTGCTTGTTGTGAAGGATTACCTGGATGTATTTCCAAAGGAACTACCAGGCATGCCGCCAGACCGAGACATAGAATTTTTGATTGAGCTGTTGCTAGGCACTGATAACCCACAAGTATAGGGGATCACAACAGTTTTCGAGGATAGAGTATTCAACCCAAATTTATTGATTCGACACAAGGGGAGCCAAAGAATATTCTCAAGTATGAAAAGTAGACTTGTCAATTCAACCGCACCGGAAAGACTTAATATCTGCAGCAAAGTATCTAGTAGCAAAGTAATATGATAGTAATGGTAACGGTGGCAAAGATAACAGTAGCAGTTTTGTAGTAATTGTAACAGTGGCAACGGAAAAGTAACTAAGCAAAGATCAATATGTGAAAAGCTCGTAGCCAATGGATCTGTGAAGGGTAATTATGTCGGACGCGATTCCTCATGCAACAGTTATAACATAGGGTGACACAGAACTAGCTCCAGTTCATCAATGTAATGTACGCATGTATTCCGAATATAGTCATACGTGCTTATTTAAAAGAAGTTGCATGACATATTTTGTCCTACCCTCCCGTGGCAGCGGGGTCCTATTGGAAACTAAGGGATATTAAGGCATTAACACTTGGTGAATACATGAACTCCTCAAACTACGGTCATCACCAGTAAGTATCCCGATTATCATCACTTCGGGGTTAACGGATCATAACACATAATAGATGACTATAGACTTGCAAGATAGGATCAAGAACTCACATATATTCATGAAAACATAATAGGTTCAGATCTAAAATCATGGCACTCGGGCCCTAGTGACAAGCATTAAGCATAGCAAAGTCATAGCAACATCAATCTCAGAACATAACTAGGGATCAAACCCTAACAAAACTAACTCAATTACAAGATAAATCTCATCCAACCCATCACTGTCCAGCAAGCCTATGATGGAATTACTCACGCACGGAAGTGAGCATCATGAAATAGGTGATGCAGGAAGGTTGATGATGACGATGGCGACGGATTCCCCTCTCCGGAGCCCCGAATGGACTCCAGATCAGCCCTCCTGAGAGAGATTAGGGCTTGGCAGCGGCTTCGTATCGTAAAACGCGATGAATCCTTCTCTTTGATTTTTTTCTCCCCGAATGTGAATATATAGAGTTGGAGTTGAGGTCGGTGGAGCACAAGGGGGCCCACAAGGCAGGGGGCACACCCAAGGGGGTAGGCGCGCCCCCACCCTCATGGACAGGGTGTGGGCCCCCTGGCCTTGATTCTTTTGCCAGTATTTTTATATATTCCAAAAATATTCTCTATTGATTTTCAGGTCATTCGGAGAACTTTTATTTCTGCACAAAAATAACACAATGGCAATTCTACTAAAAACAGCGTCAGTCCGGGTTAGTTCCATTCAAATCATGCAAGTTAGAGTCCAAAACAAGGGCAAAAGTGTTTGGGAAAGTAGATACAATGGAGACGTATGAACTCCCCCAAGCTTAAACCTTTGCTTGTCCTCAAGCAATTCAGTTGATAAACTGAAAGTGATAAAGAAAAACTTTTATAAACTCTGTTTGCTCTTGTTTTGTAAATATGTAAAGCCAGCATTCAAGTTTTCAGCAAACATTATGAACTAACCATATTCACAATAACATTTAGGTCTCATGTTTACTCATATCAATGGCATAATCAACTAGCGAGCAATAATAATAAATCTCGAATGACAACACTTTCTCAAAACAATCACCATATGATATAACAAGACGGTATCTCGCTAGCCCTTTCTGAGACCGCAAAACATAAATGCAGAGCACCTCTGAAGATCAAGGACTGACGGGAAATTGTAATTCATGGTAAAAGAGATCCAGTCACAGTCATACTCAATGTAAACTAATAGTAATGCATGCAAATGACAGCGGTGCTCTCCAACTGATGCTTTTTAATAAGAAAATGATGACTCAACATAAAAGTAAATAGATAGACCCTTCGCAGAGGGAAGCAGGGATTTATAGAAGTGCCAGAGCTCGATTTTGAAATACATATGAATAAAATTTTGAGTGGTATACTTTCATTGTCAACATAACAATCAAGAGATCTCGATATCTTCCATGCTACAGACATTATAGGCGGTTCCCAAGCAGAATGGTAAAGTTTATAGCCCCCCTACCACCAACAAACATCAATCCATGGCTTGTCCGAAACAATGGGTGCCTCCAACTAACAACATTCCTGGGGGAGTTTTGTTTGCAATTATTTTGATTTGATTTGAGCATGGGACTGGGCATCCCGGTTACCAGCCATTTTCTTGTGAGTGAGGAGTGGAGTCCACTCCTCTTGAGAATAACCCGCCTAGCATGGAAGATATAGATAGCCCTAGTTGATACATGAGCTATTCGAGAATACAAAACAAAATTTCATTTGAAGGTTTAGAGTTTGGCACACATAAATTTACTTGGAACGGCAGGTAGATACCGCATATAGGAAGGTATGGTGGACTCATATGGAATAACTTTTGGGGTTTATGGAGTTGGATGCATAAGTAGTATTCCCGCTTAGTACAAGTGAAGGCTAGAAAGATACCGGGAAGCGACCAGCTAGAGAGCGACAACAGTCATGAACATGCATTAAAATTAATCAACACTGAATGCAAGCATGAGTAGGATATAATTCACCTTGAACATAAATATCGTGGAGGCTATGTTGATTTGTTTCAACTACATGCAGGAACATGTGCCAAGTCAAGCCACTCGAATCATTCAAAGGAGGATACCACCCTATCATACCACATCACAACCATTTTAATAGCATGTTGGCCCGCAAGGTAAACCATTATAAACTCCTAGCAAATTAAGCATGGCATGAGCAACTATAATCTCTAATTGTCATTGCAAACATGTTTCATTCATAATAGGCTGAATCAGCAACGATGAACTAATCATATTTACAAAAACAAGAGAGGTCGAGTTCATACCAGCTTCTCTCATCTCAATCAGTCCATCATATATGGTCATTATTGCCTTTCACTTGCACTACCAAACGGTGTGAATAATAATAATAGTGCACGTGCATTGGACTAAGATGGAATCTGCAAGCATTCAATTCAAGGGAGAAGACAAGGTAATATGGGCTCTTTGTTAGATCAACAATAATGCATAAAAGAGCCACTCAACATTTTCATCATGGACTTCTCCTCTCGACCCCCAAAGAAAGGAAAAGAAACAAAACTATTTACACGGGAAAGCTCCCAACAAGCAAAAGAAGAACAAGAAATCTTTTGGGGTTTTCTTTTTTAATTACTACTACATGCATGGAAAGTAAACTAGCTAAAAGCTAAAACTGATTTTTTTTGTTTTTCTTAAGGTTTTTCAAACACACAAGAAGAAAGCTTAAAACAGAAAATAAACTAGCATTGATGATACAATGAAAAAGCATGAGCACCGACAACTGGCATGAGTGTGTGAACATGAATGTAATGTCGGTGAGGAATACGTACTCCTCAAGCTTAGGCTTTTGGCATAAGTTGGTCTATGCCCATGGATCAAAATGGTCCTCTCCAGTGTACTGAGGAGGATCCTCGGGGTGCCACTGGTTGCGATCTCCTCCGAATCCCACTGATAAACAGACTGCTGATAAGGGTCCAGAGATGGCTCTGGCTCAGGCTCTAGGAATCATGTTCGCTCCCAATATGCATAAATGTCATCGGGCAGGATGATGTATGTGCCTGAATAAATGTTAAACAAAGAAGGTGCGGCAGGGTAATAATCTGACAAGTCTTTTCACTGAATACCAGGTTATAAATGAGTCTCTTCTCCTTATCCTCGCGAATAAAATTATGTGCTACCATACTTTTATAGTCTAAGAAAATAGGGGGCAACAACTTTTCATCTTTCTCAAAGTGTTTAATAGGTATATCAAAATATTTAGTAAGACGCGAAGCAAAGATGCTTCCAAAGATGGAGCCCTTTGTACGATTCAAACTCAACCATTTAGCAACCATAGCACCTAAACTGAAAGTTCTCTCACGGAATAAAGCATGGCGCAAAATTGCGGGGTTAGGAGCACTGAGGCCTCCACTGTTCCCGTGGCCAATTAAACATCTACTAGCGAATATTGCATAGTAATGTAAAACAGGAAAATGTATGCTAGTGGTTCTTGCTTCTGACACTTTTTTTGTTTCCCCTATAGCAATCATATCAATAAATCCTGCCACATCCCTAGGATGTGGTTCCTCGACGCTGCCCTCAAAGGGCAACTTGCAATCCCCAAAAATTTCATAAAGTGACATCTCCTTATAATCATCATATAAATAAAAATCCATTGAAGGTGGCGACCTCCTAGCATGGAAATGAAAATTTTGCACAAAAGTATTAGTGAGTAGGAGATACTGTTTGAGCTGGTCGTGGAGGAAGTCGGTGAGGCCTGCATTCTCAGCCAAATAATAAAAATCTTCATAAATCCCGGCTTCTCTCAAGAACTCATCACAAGGCCATTCACACGGACGAACTTCCACAGTGCGAGGGAGATTATATTTGGGCTTATTATTTTCTTCACTTTGCTTATCCTTTGAGTTTTGGCACGAAGAGCCCCTCAAAAATCTCTTCATCATTTTCTGAAAAATTCTGAAAAAATTAAGTGACTCAAAATAAAAGTGAATCAAACTCAACAAGATTAATAGCAACTACTCCAACAAGTGCCTAGAGACTATATCATGCATTAAAACTACTTGGGACCAAATAAATTTGACATGCAAGCTCAAGAATAGGGTCACTTAAGCAGCAAAAAATTGCAATAACTAAAGCACTAGAACAAAAAATAATTGGACCAATGGAGGAGTCACATACCGAAGAACAATCCCCCAAAGCAGTTTTGTGAATGGAGCTTTGAGCAAGGAGATCGAAAATGGCAGCAAGATGAGCTAAAACTAGGGTTTGAGTTGTGTGGTGATTTTTTGGACGAAGAATGAGTGTGTGGGTGCAAGAATAAGTGGAGGGGGGCCACGAGGGGCCCACGAGGCAGGGAGGTGTGCCCAGGGGGTAGGGCGCGCCCTGCACCCTCGTGGCCAGGTGGTTGCTCCCTCTCGTGTGTTCTCGTGCTAGATATTCTTAAATATTCTACAAAAAATCATATTTCATCTTTGGGACATTTGGAGAACTTTTATTTTCGAGGTATTTTTTATTGCAAGGATAATTCAGAAAATTGACAGAAAATACTATTTTTGCTTTATTTAATCTAAATAACAGAAAGTAAAAGGAGGGTACAAAGAGTTGTGCTTTCTAACTTCATCCATCTCATGCTCATCAAAAGGAATCCACTAACAAGGTTGATCAAGTCTTGTTAACAAACTCATTCTGATTCGCATGAAACCGGAGAAATTTCGAATAACACTAGGTTACCTCAACGGGGATATGCAAGTCCCCAACAATAAGAATATCATATTTCTTCTTGACAGCAGGAAGAGGAATTTCAAAACCTCCAATAGTAATTGTTGGAATTTTTCCAATAGAATTGATATTGTGGACTTGAGGTTGTTTCCTCGGAAAGTCTACTGTATGCTCATTACCATTAACATGAAAAATGACATTGCATTTATTGCAATCAATAACAGCCCCTGTTGTATTCAAAAAGGGCCTTCCAAGAATAATAGACATACTATCGTCCTCGAGAATATCAAGAATAACAAAGTCCGTTAAAATAGTAACGTTTGCAACCACAACATGCACATCCTCACAAATACCGACAGGTATAGCAGTTGATTTATCAGCCATTTGCAAAGATATTTCAGTAGGTGTCAACTTATTCAGATCAAGTCTACGATATAAAGAGAGAGCAATAACACTAACACCGGCTCCGAGATCAGATAAAGTTGTTTTAACATAGTTTCTCTTAATGGAGCATGGTATAGTTGGTACTCCTGGATCTCCTAGTTTCTTTGGTATTCCACCTATAAAAGTATAATTAGCAACCATGGTGGAAATTTCAGCTTTCGATATCTTTCTTTTATTACTAACAATATCCTTCATGTACTTAGCATAAGGGTTAATTTTAAGCATATCAGTCAAACGCATACGCAAAAAGATAGGTCTAATCATTTCAGCAAAGCTCTCAAAATCCTCATCATCCTTTTTCTTGGATGGTTTAGGAGGAAAAGGCATGTGTTTCTGAACCCATGGTTCTCTTTCTTTACCGTGCTTCCTAGCAACAAAATCTCTCTTATCATAACGTTGATTCTTTGATTGTGGGTTATCAAGATCAACAACAAGTTCAATCTCTACATCATTGTCATTGCTAGGTTGAGCATCAACATGAACATCATCATTAATATTATCACTAGGTTCATGTTCGTTACCGGATTGGGTTTTGGCATCAGAAATAGAAATATCATTGGGATTCTCAGGTGTGTCAACAACAGGTTCGCTAGGAGCATGCAAAGTCCTATCATTTTTCTTTTTCTTCTTCTTAGAAGAAGTAGGTGCATCAACATTAGTTCTCTGAGAATTTTGCTCAATTCTCCTAGGGTAGCCCTTAGGATACAAAGGTTCCTGAGTCATTTTACCCCCTCTAGTCACAACTCTAACAGCATTATCATTTTATTATTATTTAATTCATTGAGCAAATCATTCTGAGCTTTAAGCACTTGTTCTACTTGAGTGGTAACCATAGAAGCATGTTTACTAATAAGTTTAAGTTCACCTTTAACTCTAGACATATAATCACTCAAGTGTTCAATCATATAAGCATTACGTTTCAATTGTCTACCAACATAAGCATTGAAGTTTTCTTGTTTAACAATAAAATTATCAAACTCATCCAAGCATTGGCTAGCAGACTTATATCAAGGAATATCACGTTCATAAAATCTGTAGAGAGAATTTACCTTTACTACCTATGTCGGGTTATCAATACCATGTATTTCTTCAATTGGTGGTAAATTCTTAACATCTTCAGCTTTAATACCTTTTTCTTTCATAGATTTCTTTGCATCTTGCATATCTTCAGGACTGAGAAATAGAATACCCCTTTTCTTCGGAGTTGGCTTAGGAGTTGGTTCAGGAAGTGTCCAATCATTTTTATTACTCAACATATTATTCAATAGCAATTCATCTTGATCAACATTTATTTCCCTGAAAACACAACCATCACAACTATCCAGGTGGTCTCTGGAAGCATCAGTTAGTCCATTATAAAAGATATCAAGTATTTCATTTTTCTTGAGAGGATGATCAGGCAGAGCATTAAGTAATTGGATGATCAGGGAGACTCTCTTCTTCATTTTGCACGAAATTATATATTTCCCTTAGAGCAGCTTGTTTCTTATGAGCGGGGAAATACTTAGCAGAGAAGTAATAAATCATATCCTGGGGACTACGCACACAACCAGGATCAATAGAATTAAACCATGTTTTAGCATCACCCTTTAATGAGTACGGAAACAACTTAAGGATAAAGTAGTAGCGAGTTTTCTCATCATTAGTGAATAGGGTGGCTATATCATTTAATTTAGTAAGATGTGCCACAACAGTTTCAGATTCAACATAAGTAATTAACTCAGGATCGATAGAGAAATCATAATCCTTATCAGAAATACAGATAGGTGAAGTAGCAAAAGCAGGGTCATATTTCATTCTAGCATTCAAAGATTTTTTCTTTCAACTTAGCTAACAGTTTCTTAAGATCATATCTATCATTGCAAGCTAAGAAGTCTCTAGCAGTTTCTTCATCCATAACATAACCCTCAGGCACAACAGGCAATTCATATGTGGGGGGAGAATCTTCATCATCACTTTCATCAATATTATCAGTTTCAATAATTTCATTCTCTCTAACCCTAGCTAGTTGTTCATCGAGAAATTCACCTAGAAGCACAGTGTTATCAAGCATAGAAGTAGTTTCATCATAAGCATCATGCAAATCAGAAGTGGCATCATCAATAGCATGTGATATATCAGAATAAATAGCAGGTGTAGGTGTCACAATTTTACTCAAAACAGAAGGTGAATCAAGTGCAGAGCTAGATGGCAGTTCCTTACCTCCCCTCGTAGTCGAGGGAAAAATATTGGTTCTTTTGTCTTTCAAGTTCTTCATAGTCATCAGCAGATATAAATCCCAAGTGACTCAAAGAATAGAACTATGCTCCCTGGCAACGGCGCCAGAAAATAGTCTTGATAACCCACAAGTATAGGGGATCGCAACAGTTTTCGAGGGTAGAGTATTCAACCCAAATTTATTGATTCAACACAAGGGGAGCAAAAGAATATTCTCAAGTATTAATAGTTGAGTTCTCAATTCAACCACACCTGAGAGACTTAATATCTGCAGCAAAGTATTTAGTAGCAAAGTAATATGATAGTAGTGGTAACATTGGCAAAGGTAACAGTAGCAGTTTTGTAGTAATTGTAACAATGCCAACGGATAAGTAACTAAGCAAAGATCGATATGTGAAAAGCTCATAAGCAATGGTGTTGGGGAACGTAGCAGAAATTTAAAATTTTCTACGCATCACCAAGATCAATCTATGGAGTAATCTAGCAACAAGGGGAAGGGGAGTGCATCTACATACCCTTGTAGATCGCTAAGCGGAAGCGTTCAAGTGAACGGGGTTGATGGAGTCATACTCGTCGTGATCCAAATCACCGACGATCCTAGTGCCAAACGGACGGCACCTCCACGTTCAACACACGTACAGCCCGGTGACGTCTCCTACGCCTTGATCTAGCAAGGGGAGAAGGAGAGGTTGGGGAAGACTCCATCCAGCTGCAGCACGACGGCATGGTGGTGAAGGAGGAGCGTGGTAATCCTGCAGGGCTTCACCAAGCACCGTAGGAGAAGAGGAGGACTTGGGAGAGGGGGAGGGCTATGCCAGAACTTGGGTGCGGCTGCCCTCCCAACCCCCACATATATATAGGGGCAAGGGAGAGGGGGCCGGCCCCCTCAGATCCAATCTGAGGAGGGGGCGGCGGCCAAGGGGGGTTGCCTTGCCCCCCAAGGCAAGGGGGCGCCCCCCCTTTAGGGTTCCCCCAAACCCTAGGCGGATGGGCCCTAGGGGGGGAGGCACCCAACCCACTAAGGGGCTGGTCCCTCTCCACATACAGCCCATAGGGCCCTCCGGGGCAGGTGGACCCTCCCGGTGGACCCCTGGAACCCCTCAGGTGGTCCCGATATAATACCGGTAACCCCCGAATTATTCCGGTGACCGTATGATGACTTCCCATATATAAATCTTTACCTCCGAACCATTCTGGAACTCTTCGTGACGTCCGGATCTTATCCGGGACTCCGAACAACATTCGGAAACCACGTACATCTATTCCCTATAAGCCTAGCATCATCGAACCTTAAGTGTGTAGACCCTACGGGCTCGGGAGTCATGCAGACATGGCTGAGACAACTCTCTGGTCAATAACCAACAGCGGGATCTGGATACCCATGTTGGCTCCCACATGCTCCACGATGATCTCATCGGATGAACCACGATGTCAAGGATTCAATCAATCCCGTATACAATTCCCTTTGTCCATCGGTACGATACTTGCCCGAGATTCGATCGTCAGTACCCCGATACCTTGTTCAATCTCGTTACCGGCAAGTCTCTTTACTCGTTCCGTAACACATCATCCCGTGATCAACTCCTTGATCACATTGTGCACATTATGATGATGTCCTACCGAGTGGGCCCAGAGATACCTCTCCGTTTACACAGAGTGACAAATCCCAGTCTCGATTCGTGCCAACCCAACAGACACTTTCGGAGATACCTGTAGTGAACCTTTATAGCCACCCAGTTACGTTGTGACATTTGGTACACCCAAAGCATTCCTATGGTTTCCGGGAGTTGCACAATCTCATGGTCTAAGGAAATGATACTTGACATTAGAAAAGCTTTAGCATACGAACTACACGATCTTTGTGCTAGGCTTAGGATTGGGTCTTGTCCATCACATCATTCTCCTAATGATGTGATCCCGTTATCAACAACATCCAATGTCCATGGTCAGGAAACCGTAACCATCTATTGATCAACGAGCTAGTCAACTAGAGGCTTACTAGGGACATAGTGTTGTCTATGTATCCACACATGTATCTGGGTTTCCTATCAATACAATTCTAGCATGGATAATAAACGATTATCATGAACAACGAAATATAATATAATAATAACTAATTTATTATTGCCTCTAGGGCATATTTCCAACAGTCTCCCACTTGCACTAGAGTCAATAATCTAGTTCACATCACCATGTGATTAACACTCACAGGTCACATCGCCATGTGACCAACATCCAAGAGTCTACTAGACTCAATGATCTAGTTCACATCACTATGTGATAAACACTCAAAGAGTTCTGGGTTTGATCATGTTATGCTTGTGAGAGAGGTTGTAGTCAACGGGTCTTGCCATATTCAGATCCCTATGTATTTCGCAAAACTTTATATCGTAGATGCTGCTACCACGTTCCACTTGGAGCTATTCCAAATTGTTGCTCCATTATACGTATCTGGTATCTCTACTCAGAGCTATCCGGATAGGTGTTAAGCTTGCATCGACATAACTCTTTATGTCGAACTCTTTATCACCTCCATAACCGAGAAACATTTCCTTATTCCTCTAAGGATAATTTTGACCGCTATCTGGTGATCTACTCCTAGATCACCTTTGTACCCTCTTGCCAGACATGTGGCAAGGCACACATCAGGTGCGGTACTTCAGCATGGCATACCGTATAGAGCCTATGACAAAATCATAGGGGACGACCTTCGTCCTTTCTCTTTCTTATGCCGTGGTCAAGCTTTGAGTCTTACTCAACTTCACACCTTACAACTCAGGTAAGAACCCCTTCTTTGACTGATCTATTTTGAACTCCTTCAAAAACATTTCAAGGTGTGCGTTCTTTGAAAGTACCATCAGGCGTCTTGATCTATCTCTATAGATCTTGATGCCCAATATGTAAGCAGCTTTATCCAGGTCTTCCTTTGAAAAACACTTCAAACAACCGTTTATGCTTTCCAGAAATTCTACATTATTTCGGATCAAAAATATGTCATCCACATATACTTATCAGAAATGTTGTAGTGCTCCCACTCACTTTCTTGTAAATACAAGTTTCTAGCAAACATTGTATAAACCTAAAAGCTTTGATCACTCCATCAAAAAATATATTCCGATTCCGAGATGCTTGCTCTAATCCACAGAAGGATTGCTGGAGCCAGCATACCTTTTAGCATCCTTAGGATCGACAAAACCTTTTATTGTATCACATACAACTTTTCTTACGAAAACTGGTAAGAAAACTTGTTTTGACATCCATCTGTAAGATTTCATAATTGAAAAATACAGCTAATGCTATCATGATTCCGACGGACTTAAGCATCGCTACGGGTGAGAAATTCTCATCGTAGTCAACTCCTTGAACTTGTGAAAAGACTCTTTCCCACAAGTCGAGCTTCATAGACGGTAACATTACCGCCCACGTCCGTCTTCTTCTTAAAGATCCATTTATCTCAATGGCTTGCTGATCATCGGGCAAGTCCACCAAAGTCCATACTTTGTTATGATATATGGATCCTATCTCGGATTTCATGGTTTCTAACCATTTGTCGGAATACAGGCCCACCATCGCTTCTCCATAGCTCGTAGGTTCATTGTTGTCTAACAACATGATATCTAAGACAGGATTACCATACCACTTAGGAGTAGTACATATCCTTGTCGACCTACGAGGTTCGATAGCAACTTGATCCGAAGCTTCATGATCACTATCATTAACTTCCTATTCAACAGACGTAGGCGCCACAGAAAACATCTTTCTGTGTTGCATCACTCTCTGGTTGAAGTAAAGGTTCAACAACCTCATCAAGTTCTATCTTCCTCCCACTCAATTCTTTCGAGAGAAACTCCTTCTCGAGAAAGGACCCGTTCTTTGCAACAAACAGTTTGCCCTCGGATCTGAGATAGAAGGTATACCCTACTGTCACCTTTGGGTATCCTATGAAGATGTGTTTGTCCGCTTTGGGTTCGAGCTTCTCCGGCTGAAGCCTTAAGCATCACAGCCCCAAACATTAAGAAACGACAACTTTGGTTTCTTGCCAAACCAATGTTCATACGACGCCATCTCAACGGACTTAGATGGTGTCCTATCTAAAGTGAATGCAGCTGTCTCTAACGCATAACCTCAAAATGAAAACGGTAGATTGATAAGAGACATCATAGATCGCACCATATCTCATAAGGTTCGATTACGACGTCCGGACACACCATAACCCAGTGGTGCTCCAGGTGGCTTCAACTGTGAAACAATTCTACAATGTCTTAAGTGTTTGCCAAACTCATAACTCAGATATTCTCATTGATCAGATCGTAGGAATTTGATCTTCTTGTTATGATGATTCTTAACTTCACTCTGAAATCGCTTGAACTTTTCAAATGTTTCAGACTTGTGCTTCATTAAGTAAATATACCTATATCTACTCAAATCGTCAGTGAAGATGAGAAAATAGCGATATCCACCGCACGCTTCAATTCTCATTGGATCACACGCATCACCATGTATGATTTCCAACAAGTCACTTGCCCGTTTCATTGTACCTGAAAGCGGGGTCTTAGTCATCCTGCCCATGAGGCATGGCTCGCATGTGTCAAGCGATTAAAAATCAAGTGACTCCAAACATCCATCGACATGGAGTTTCTTCATGCATCTTATGCTAATATGACCTAAGCGGTAGTGCCACGAGAAAGTGGTACTATCATTGTTAACTCTACATCTTTTGGCGTGAACATGTGTATTACCATGACCGAGATTCAATGAACCATTCACATAGGGTGCATGACCATGAAAGGTATCATTCATGTAAACAGAATAACCATTATTCTCTAACTTAAATGAATGACTGTATTGCAATGAACATGATCTAATCATATTCATGCTCAACGTAGACACCTGATAACATTTATCTAGGTTCAATACTAATCGCGAAGGCAGATGGAGCGTGCGATGGTGATCTCATCAACTTTGGAAACACTTCCAACACACATCGTCACCTCGCCCTTAGCCAGTCTCCGTTTAGTCCGTAGCTTTTGCTTCAAGTCACCAGTAATAGCAATTGAACCGGTATCCAATACCTAGGTGCTACCAGGAGTACTAGCGAGGTACATATTAATAACACGTATATACTTTGTTGAAGTTTCCAGCCTTCTTATCTACCATGCATTTGGGGTAATTCCGCTACCAGTGACCGTTCCCCTTACAATAGAAGCACTTAGTCTCGGGTTTGGGTCAACCTTGGGTTCCTTTACTGGAGCGGCAACTAGTTTGCCATCCATGAAGTTTCCCTTCTAGCCCTTGCCCTTCTTGAAACCAGTGGTCTTGTTAAACCATCAACACTTGATGCTCCTTCTTGATTTCTACCTTTTGCGGTCTTAAGCACCGCGAACATCTCCGGGATCAATTCCATCCCTTGCATGTCATAGTTCATCATGAAGATCTAGTAGCTTAGTGATAGTGGCTAGAGAACTCTATCAATCACTATCTTATCTGGAAGTTTAACCCCCACTTGATTTAAGTGATTGTAGCACCCAGACATTCTGAGCACATGCTCACTAGCTGAGCTATTCTCCTCCATCTTGTTGGCAAAAGAACTTGTCAGAGGTCTCTCACCTCTCAACACGGGCATGAGCCTGAAATCCCAATTTCAGCTCTTGGAACATCTCATATGTTCTATGGTGTTCAAAACGTCATTCGAATCCCGATTCTAAGCCGTAAAGTATGGTGCACTAAACTATCAAGTAGTCATCAGGATATGTCTGTCAGGTGTTCACAACATCCACAGACGATGTTGTAGGGGTTTGCACATCGAGCGGTGCATCAAAGATGTAAGCCTTCTATGTAGCAGTGAGGACACTCCTCGGACTACGGACCTAGTCCGCATCAATGCTTACAATATCTTTCAACTTAATCTTTCTGTAGGAACGTATTGAAACAGGGAGCTACAATGTGAGCTATTTATCTACAACATATTTGCAAAGGCAATTTAGACTATGTTCATGATAATTGAGTTCATTTAATGAACTCCCACTCAGATAGACATCCCTCTAGTCATCTAAGTGAAACATGATCCGAGTCAACTAGGCCGTGTCCGATCATCACATGAGACGGACTAGTCAACATCGGTGAACATCTTCATGTTGATCGTATCTTCTATACGACTCATGCTCGACCTTTCGGTCTTCCGTGTTCCGAGGCCATGTCTGTACATGCTAGGCTCGTCAAGTCAACCTAAGTGTATTGCGTGTGTAAATCTGGCTTACACCTGTTGTATTCGAACATTAGAATCTATCACACCCGATCATCACGTGGTGCTTCGAAACAATGAACCTTCGCAATGGTGCACAGTTAGGGGGAACACTTTTCTTGAATTTTTAGTGAGGGATCATCTTATTTAAGCTACCGTCGTTCTAAGCAAATAAGATGTAAAACATGATAAACATCACATGCAATCAAATAGTGACATGATATGGCCAATATCATTTTGCTCCTTTTGATCTCCATCTTCGGGGCTCCATGATCATCGTTGTCACCGACATGACACCATGATCTCCATCATCATGATCTCCATCATCGTGTCTTCTTGAAGTTGTCTCGTCATCTATTACTTCTACTACTATGGCTAACGCTTTAGCAATAAAGTAAAGTAATTACATGACGTTTATGTTGACATGCAGGTCATAAATAAATTAAGACAACTCCTATGGCTCCTGCCGGTTGTCATACTCATCAACATGCAAGTCGTGATTCCTATTACAAGAACATGATCAATCTCATACATCACATATATCATTCATCACATCCTTTTGGCCATATCACATCACACGACATATGCTGCAAAAACAAGTTAGACGTCCTCTAATTGTTGTTGCAAGTTTTTACGTGGCTGCTATAGGTTTCTAGCAAGAACGTTTCTTACCTGCACCAAAACCACAACGTGATATGCCAATTTCTATTTACCCTTCATAAGGACCCTTTTCATCGAATCCGATCCGACTAAAGTGGGAGAGACAGACACCCGCTAGCCACCTTATGCAACCAGTGCATGTCAGTCGGTGGAACCAGTCTCACGTAAGCGTACGTGTAAGGTCGGTCCGGGCCGCTTCATCCCACGATGCCGCCGAATCAAGATAAGACTAGTAACAACAAGTAAATTGACAAAATCGATGCCCACAACTGCTTTGTGTTCTACTCGTGCATAGAAACTACGCATAGACCTAGCTTATGATGCCACTGTTGGGGAACGTAGCAGAAATTTAAAATTTTCTACGCATCACCAAGATCAATCTATGGAGTAATCTAGCAATGAGGGGAAGGGGTGTGCATCTACATACCCTTGTAGATCGCTAAGCGGAAGCGTTCAAGTGAACGGCGTTGATGGAGTCGTACTCGTCGTGATCCAAATCACCGATGATCCTAGTGCCGAACGGACGGCACCTCCGCATTCAACACACGTACAGCCGGGTGACATCTCCTACGCCTTGATCCAGCAAGGGGAGAAGGAGAGGTTGGGGAAGACTCCATCCAGCAGCAACATGACGGCATGGTGGTGAAGGAGGAGCGTGGTAATCCTGCAGGGCTTCGCCAAGCACCGTAGGAGAAGAGGAGGACTTGGGAGAGGGGGAGGGCTGCGCCAGAACTTGGGTGCAGCTGCCCTCCCAACCCCCACATATATATAGGGGAAAGGGAGAGGGGGGCCGGCCCCCTCAGATCTAATCTGAGGAGGGGGCGGCGGCCAAGGGGGGTTGCCTTGACCCCCAAGGCAAGGGGGGCGCCCCCCTTTAGGGTTCCCCCAAACCCTAGGCGCATGGGACCTAGGGGGGAGGCGCCCAACCCACTAAGGGGCTGGTCCCTCTCCACATACAGCCCATAGGGCCCTCCGGGGCAGGTGGACCCTCCTGGTGGACCCCCGGAACCCCTCAGGTGGTCCCGGTACAATACCGGTAACCCCCGAATTATTCTGGTGACCGTATGATGACTTCCCATATATAAATCTTTACCTCCAGACCATTCCGGAACTCCTCGTGACGTTCGGGATCTCATCCGGGACTCCGAACAACATTTGGTAACCACGTACATCTATTCCCTATAACCCTAGCGTCATCGAACCTTAAGTGTGTAGACCCTACGGGCTCGGGAGTCATGCAGACATGGCCGAGACAACTCTCCGGTCAATAACCAACAGCGAGATCTGGATACCCATGTTGGCTCCCACATGCTCCACGATGATCTCATCGGATGAACCATGATGTCAAGGATTCAATCAATCCCGTATACAATTCCCTTTGTCCATCGGTACGATACCTGCACGAGATTCGATCGTCGGTACCCCGATACCTTGTTCAATCTCGTTACCGGCAAGTCTCTTTACTCGTTCCATAACACATCATCCCGTGATCAACTCCTTGATCACATGGTGCACATTATGATGATGTCCTACCGAGTGGGCCCAGAGATACCTCTCCGTTTACATGGAGTGACAAATCCCAGTCTCGATTCATGCCAGCCCAACAGACACTTTCGGAGATACCTGTAGTGAACCTTTATAGCCACCCAGTTACATTGTGACGTTTGGTACACCCAAAGCATTCCTACGGTATCCGGGAGTTGCACAATCTCATGGTCTAAGGAAATGATACTTGACATTAGAAAAGCTTTAGCATACGAACTACACGATCTTTGTGCTAGGCTTAGGATTGGGTCTTGTCCATCACATCATTCTCCTAATGATGTGATCCCGTTATCAACGACATCCAATGTCCATGGCCAGGAAACCGTAACCATCTATTGATCAACGAGCTAGTTAAACTAGAGGCTTACTAGGGACATAGTGTTGTCTATGTATCCACACATGTATCTGGGTTTCCTATCAATACAATTCTAGCATGGATAATAAACGATTATCATGAACAATGAAATATAATATAATAATAACTAATTTATTATTGCCTCTAGGGCATATTTCCAACAAATGGATCAATGATGGATAATTATGTCAGATGCGATTCCTCATGCAATAGTTATAACATAGGGTGACATAGAACTAGCTCCAGTTCATCAATGTAATGTAGGCATGTATTCCGAATATAGTCATACGTGCTTATGGAAAAGAACTTGCATGACATCTTTTGTCCTACCCTCCTGTGGCAGCGGGGTCCTATTGGAAACTAAGGGATATTAAGGACTCCTTTTAATAGAGTACCGGACCAAAGCATTGACACTTAGTGAATACATGAACTCCTCGAACTACGGTCATCACCGGTAAGTATCCCGATTATTGTCACTTTGGGGTTAATGGATCATAACACATCATAGGTGACTATAGACTTGCAAGATAGGATAAAGAACTCACATATATTCAAGAAAACATAATAGGCTCAGATCTGAAATCATGGCACTGGGGCCCTAGTGACAAGCATTAAGCATAGCAAAGTCATAGCAATATCAATCGCAAAGCATAATGGATACTAGGGATCAAACACTAACAAAACAACTTGATTACATGATAAATCTCATCCAACCCATCACCGTCCAGCAAGCCTAAGATGGAATTACTCACGCACGGCGGTGAGCATCGTGAAATTGGTGATGGAGGAAGGTTGATGATGACGATCATGACAGCTTCCCCTCTCCGGAGCCCCGAACGGACTCTAGATCAGCCCTCCCAAGAGAGATTAGGGCTTGGTGGCGGCTCCGTATCGTAAAACGCGATGAATCCTTCTCACTGATTTGTTTCTCCCCGAACGTGAATATATAGAGTTGGAGTTGAGGTCGGTGGAGCACCAGGGGGCCCACGAGGCAGGGGCGCGCCCAGGGTGTAGGCGCGCCCCCACCCTCATGGACAGGGTGTGGGCCCCCTGGCCTTGATTCTTTCGCCAGTATTTTTATATATTCCAAAAATATTCTCCGTTGATTTTCAGGTCATTCCGAGAACTTTTATTTCTACACAAAAATAACACCATGGCGATTCTGCTGAAAACAGCGTCAGTCCGGGTTAGTTCCATTCATATCATGCAAGTTAGAGTCCAAAACAAGGGCAAACGTGTTTGGAAAAGTAGATACGATGGAGACGTATCAGGCACCGGACCAATATCGAAGAGACCGTATCGGATGCCCACAAATGATCTGGAGGAAATTAATAAGCAAATTAAGGAGTTATTGGATAAAAGTTACATTCGATGAAGTTCGTCACTGTGGGGATCCCCAGTGCTCTTGGTTGAGAAGAAGGATGGATCTTTGAGAATGGTTGTTGATTATCGAGCATTGAATGAAGTGACGATCAAGAACAAGTACCCACTACCGATGATCAATGAGTGACCACCGAAAGGGAGCCAAAGTATTTTCCAAGATTGATCTGTGATCAGGATACCACCAGTTCAAGATCCGAGAACAGGATATACCTAAGACAGCTTTTACCAGAAGGTATGGGCTGTATGAGTACACGATCATGTCATTTGGATTAACTAATGCCCCTGCCTATTTCATGAGTATGATGAACAAGGTGTTCATGGAGTTTTTGGATAAGTTTGTAGTGGTGTTCATTGATGATATTTTGGTGTACTTGAAGAATGAAGAGGAACACAAGGAACACTTGCGCTTAGTTCTCGAGAAGCTCAGGGAACATCAGTTGTATGCCAAGCTCAGCAAATGCAAGTTTTGGTTGAAGGAAGTTGGATTTCAGGGACATGTTATATCAGGAGAAGGTATAGCAGTAGACCCCACCAAGGTTCAGTCTGTCACTGAGTGGTTGGCACCCACCTTAGTTGGAGAGATCTGCAATTTTCTGGGACTCGCAGGATATTATAGAAGGTTCATTGAGAATTTCTCCAAGCTTTTGAAACCCATGACAGAGTTGTTGAAGAAGGACACCAAGTTCAAATGGACTGAAGATTGTGAGGCCAGTTTTCAGGAATTGAAGAAACGTTTGGTTACATCCCAGTGCTGATTCTTCCGGATATACACAAGGATTTCCAAGTGTATTCCGACGCTTCTCGCTTAGGACTTGGAGGTGTACTTATGCAGGACGGAAGAGTTGTTTCATATGCCTCATGACAACTTCGACATCACGACTTGAATTATGCCACCCATAATTTGGAGTTAGCAGCCGTAGTGCATGCGCTCAAGACCTGGAGACATTTCCTGATTGGAAATAGATGTGATTTGTACACGGATCACAAGGGTTTGAAGTACATTTTCACGCAGAAGGAGTTAAATCTCAGGCAAAGGAGATGGTTGGAGCTCATAAAGGATTATGATATGAAATTTCATTATCATCCAGGAAAGGCCTATGTCGTAGCAGAAGCTTTGAGCCGGAAGAGTTATGCCAATACCCTTGTAAGCGAAGGATTACCGCAGAAGTTAGTAGAGAATCTCAAGGAGCTTCGTTTGGGGATAGTTCCAAGAGGTTTTGTTGCAACAATGGAGGTTCAGTCTACATTATTGGGAAAGATTCGAGAAGCTCAGAAGGATGATAAGGAAATCGCTGAGATCAAGGAGAAGATGATCAAGGGAAAAGCCAAGGGTTTCTGTGAGGATGAGCACGAGACCTTATGGTTTGAGGACCGTATATATGTGCCCAATAATGCTGAGAATAGGAAGTTAATACTTCAGGAAGCTCATGACTTGCCATACTCGATTCACCCCAGAAACACCAAGATGTATTTGGATTTGAAGGAGCGTTTCTGGTGGACGGGTATGAAGAAGGATATTGCCGACTATGTAGCAGTCTGTGATGTATGTCAGAGAGTGAAGGTAGCACATCAGAAGCCAGCAGGATTACTGCAGTCTATGCCGATACCTGAATGGAAGTGGGACAAGCTTGGCATGGATTTCATCACCGGATTACCCAGGACCCGATTGGGATACGATTCAATCTGGGTAGTAGTTGATCGCTTGACCAAGGTAGCTCACTTTATCCTAGTGAATACCATGTATACAAGCGCGAAGTTGGCTAAGATATATATTACCAAGATCGTATGTCTGCATGGAGTTCTGAGGACCATCGTATCAGATAGAGGGACACAGTTTACCTCAATGTTTTGGAATCAGTTGCACCATACTTTGGGTACCAGGCTAGATTTCAGTATAGCCATTCATTCGTAGACAGGTGGATTGACTGAGAGAGTCAATCAGATTCTGGAGGACATGTTGAGAGCTTGTGCACTAGATTATGGATCTAGTTGGGATGACAATTTGCCTTACGCAGAGTTCACATACAACAACAGTTATCAGGCTAGTTTGAAGATGGCACCTTTCGAAGCCTTGTATGGAAGGAGATGCAGGACACCGTTAATGTGGGATGAAGTTGGAGACCGTTAGTTATTTGGACCAGATTTAATCAAAGAGTCAGAAGATAAGGTTAAGTTGATTCGAGATAGACTGAAGGTAGCTCAGTCCAGTCAGAAGAGTTATGCTGATACTAAACGCATGGAGGTAGTTTATGAGATTGCAGATCGAGCATATCTTCGTGTGTCACCACTGTGAGGAGTTAAACGATTTGGAGTTAAGGGAAAGTTAGCTCCAAGATTTGTAGGACCATATCGATTTCTAGAACGCATGGGAGAGGTTGCCTACAAGTTGGAGTTACTTGAAGGACTGTCAAGAGTTCATGATGTGTTTCACGTTTCCCAGTTGAAGAAGTGCCATGCTGAGATGGCCGATATTCCTCTAAGAGATACAGTGCCCCTGGAAGCAATTTAGTTAGAGAGTGATCTGACCTACGAGGAGAAACCCATCAAGATCCTCAATTTTGCCAGCCGAGTTACACGCAGTAAGGTTATCAAGTCTTGCGAAGTTCACTGGAGCCACCATACAGAGGATGAAGCCACCTGGGAGGGAGAGAAAGACCTATGGAAAGACCTCCCACACCTATTTTCTAGCCAACCTGAATCTCGAGGGCGAGATTCATCTTAAGGGGGGTAGGTTTGTAACATCCCAATTTTCAATTTGGATGTTATACATAGGTCATCATATGCATATCATATTTTATTTGAATTTTGGTTGTGATCCTAGAAATCCTAAGCAACTCAAGGACCCTAGGAGAGTGTTTAGGATTTTTCATTTATTTTCATATTTGAATTTTCTCAAATTTGCAAAGAGGGATCACTTTGATTTTAATATTTTTCTCTCCAATTTTTCCAATTAAAAATAAAAGAGAGAAGATAATATGACTTCTTCAAAAAGAAGGAATATTGGAGGAACAATTTTAAAATCAAATTAATATTTTACTTGGATTTATTCGAGATTTTATTTGAATTAGAAAAATATGATTTTTTTTGAAAACTTCTTTATTAGGCCAGAAAAATGTTCACTTTGTTCTAAATATTTTATTTAGACAGTGAAAATTGTTTTTGGCTTTTTTAGTTTTTTTATTTTCTTATGATTTTTATTAGGCAGAATTTATTTATTTAAAAAAGTTTCTCGCCCGACTAGGCCGAAGGCCCAGCCAAGCCAGGCCGAAGCCCACTCCTGCCGCCGCCTTCCTCGCGTCACCGCCGTCTCTGGCACGGACGTCGAGGGGGAGCCCGAGCTGGACTCCGCCCCGGGCCGGCCCCCTCCTCAAGCAAGCCGCCGCCCCTCGGCCTTTATATAGGGCCGAGGCCCCCGCCGCCACCACCACCCCGCTGCCAAGCCGCGCCAATTCCCGCACTCCGCCGCGGCGCCACCCGCACCGCCCCGCCGCCACCCGCACCGCCCCGCCACCGCCTGCTTCCACTGGTGCACCGCCGCTGTCGCTGACGCCCCACACCAACACCACCACCCGCACCAGATCCCGCCTAAGCCACCGTCCGCCGCCCGTTGACCGGTATAAGAAAACCGCTCCATTTTGCCGGTTCATTTTGGTTTTTTTTTCGATTTTTCGCCTTTTAGATCGGTTTAATTTTTAGGGTTAGGGTTTTCTCGGTTTTTCTCGGTTGGATCTATTTAGCGAACGTTCACTGTCGGTGTGCTAGAAAAGGGGTATCCAAGTACCCCGAACTTGTGCACGGGTAGTTGCAGCACCCCGCGGCAAGGCTTGCCGGGCGAACGCCAAGATCCCCCAAGGTTCCCTTGGAGCCATCCAAGAACAAAGTATTTAAGCTAAGGAGACAAGGCCCCGGCAAGAGGAGCTTGCTGGGAAGGCCAACCAAGGCGCTCCAAGGGACTTGCCGCGACGCGCCACGCGCTCCGGCAAGGCAACAAGGCCCCGCAAGAGGAGCTTGCCGGGAAGACTAAACAAGGTACCCCGAGGCCCGGTGAGCGACGAGCTTCTGGACCCGACAAGATAACAACAGCGGTAAGGCGCTTGCCGCGGCAGGCGGCCACTCTGCGCCCACGCTCCAGCGCACCCACCAACGTGTCGCTCTGGGGGCTTCTCCGGACGCGCGTGGCGGGAGGCTGTGCAGCCAGCGGTGCGCAGTGGCATGCGAAGCTGACAAGATCGCTATCGTGGCGAACGGTGGCGCCCCTAACGGTCCTTTTCTGCACTGTTCGGGCGACTCAGACGGGGATTTAATGCCCTTGTCCCCTGCCATCAGGGTTAGGTAGGGTGCACTGTACAAGTAACTGTATCAACTACCTCGCTTTTTACGTTTTTACCCTCCTCTGCGTTGCCACCTGTCGGTGACCCCTTTAGCGTATAAAAGGAGGCCCATGCGCAACGTAGAGGGGGTTCGGACAGTTCGCTTCGATTCATTCGTAGCCCAGAAAACATCACGCTCTCTCCCTCTCGAGAGTAAGAACACCAGATAATACAACCAGACAAGCAGCAGTAGGAGTGTTATCTCTCCGGAGAGCTCCGAAGCTGGGTAAACTGCTCGTGTGCCTCGCCTCGATCTGCTCTTCGTGCGATGTCCGCCCCCCGCCGAACCGAAAGGGGCCCGGTCCGCCGGCCCCATAGGTGTTCGTGGATCAGTTTCCCCGACATCTTTGGTGCGCCTGGTAGGGGGTGTCGAGATTGTGTGAACCTGATCCGGCGTTCGCACGAGCTAGATCTTTATTCCCTTCATCAACATGCCACCGAAGAAGAAGACTTCGGCGGCAGCCGCTCCGTCCACGTCACTTCCGCCACCGTTGGAGCAAACGGGTGGTGGAATGGACACCGGTGGAAGAAAGGACGTCGACGAGGAAGCTCATGATGCCGCCAGGTCCAAGAACAAGGCTGCACAAACCTCGGTGACTGTACATGTTCCACGCCACTCTCAGGAGGCGCAAGATCAACAGCGTCATGGCACTAGCAGTGCCATTCGCATGATAGGCCAAGACCAAGCTGATGGATCTCGGGGCGCTCAAGACCAGCATGCACGCTAGCGTGCTGGCACGAGCGGGGCACGGTCGCCTGGACGGGATACTGCTCCTTCTAACATAGTTAGAAGTTCGAGCACGTCCCGCTCCTCGTGCCGTCCGCCACTGCTACCCACCACTCCAGCAGAAGCTTTGGCACGAGCTCAACTTCTCCTAGATTACCCTCCGATGTCGGACAAGATTGACGAATGGAGGGCCACCATTCAGAGTCTCATCGGCTACGCCAACGGCGACACTCCACGGCGGCCGAGCGCGTCGCCGCCGCGGCAGGGTTGCCGGACGCGAGCCGGTGGCGACGAAACGGGCGGAGGTGCAACTACCATGCAATCACCGCCCCGAAGGCCAAGATCGCCGACTCGCCGGATCCACCTCGACAGCGACTCCACTGCGTCGTCGGATCGACGAGCTCGTCGCGATCAGCGCCAAGTTCTTCATGATCGACAACAAGAAGACGCTCGAACCCGCATCGAGCGCCGAAGAGAAGTGCGGCGTCAATCCGACAAGCGCGCTGGGCCCTCTGTTGACATGCATGCGCCAGGGGAACCAGGCGATCTGCCGTATGCGGTAGGTTGTCCTGCGTTCACTCATGAGCTGCGGCAAGTCCAGTGGCCCAACACAAAGAACTTCAAGCCAGACGTACCGGAGAAGTACGACGACAAGACGCATCCGTCGGAGTTCCTCAGCATCTACACCATTGCGGTACAGGCTGCCGGGGGACGGGATGACAAGATCCTTGCCAACTACTTCCCGCTGGTGCTCAAGCCCAACGTCAGATCCTGGCTCATGCACTTGCCGGACAACTCAATATCCTCTTGGGCTGACCTGTGCCATCAGTTTGTCGGCGCCTTCACAGGCGGACACAAGCCTCATGGCTAGGAGAGTGATCTTCATTTGCTCGCCCAGAAGGAAGGAGAGCCCCTGCGCAAGTACATTCAGAGATTCAGCAGTGCGCAGCACAACATTCCAGACGTCCACCCTGCCGCGGTGATCAGCGCGTTCCATCAGAACGTGCGAAACCGCAGGATGCGGGAGGAAATGGCGATGTGCAAGATCAGGAACGTCAGTGAGTTATATGCAGTGGCCGACAAGTGTGCACGTGCTGAGGAAGGGAGGAGACTCCTCGGAGAAAATATAGGAGCGGGAGGATCTGACAGTGAAGATACTACCCCGCCAAGGAAAAACCGGCGACGGAACAACAGAAGGAGGAAAGGCAAAGAGGTGCTAGTTTTTGAGTAGTCCGGCAACGGTGGTGGCGCCAAGGAAGCCAAAGCTGGTGACTCCGGCAAGGAGGTTGCCGCGGAGGCGGTGGTCGCTGACAAGCAGGACGGCACCAACAAGCAATATTGCAAGATCCACCGCACCAAGGGCCATGATCTCCAGAACTGTAAGAAAGTCGAACAGCTTGTTGAGCAACAGAAAGATGAATACGAGCGGCGCGACAAGGAGAAGGCCCAGGAAGGTATTGGGGGATCCGGCAAGAAACGTCCCGGCCGAGGAGGGCGCCGCGGCAAGGCCAAGCAGCGGCAAGGAGACAGACCTCCTCGCGGCCGCGACAAGGATGAAGATGACGACGACGATGAAGATATGGATGATGAGGAGACTGATGAGCAGGAGTTCCAGAAAGCCACAGAGGTCCTCTGCGTTGACGGTGGTGCTTCTCTGCATGCCTCGCACCGCCAGCTCAAGCAGTGGGTGCGGGAAGTTAATGCAGCAGAACCACCCATCGAGTCACGCAAGCCTCTGAAATGGTCCGGCACGCCTATAATCTTCGACATTGAGGACCATCCTGATCGCATAACTGCGGTCGGGTGCTTGCCGATGCTGGTTTCACCAACAATCCGCAACCTCAAGGTCACTAAGATGCTAGTTGACGGTGGGGCCGGCTTGAACCTGATCTCCTCCGCGGTGCTTCACAAACTCCAGATCCCTGACAGCGAGCTCGAAGAGACCGGTACATTTCAAGGAATCAACCCGGGAAGGAGCAAGCCAAAGGGAAAGATCACGTTGCTGGTAACATTTGGCAGCGAGCTGAACTTCAGGACTGAGAGGGTCACGTTTGACGATGCCGACTTTCCATTACCTTACAATGGAATTCTTGGCCGACCGGCACTCGCCAAGTTCATGGCAGCCTCTCACTATGCGTACAACGTACTGAAAATGCCAGGCCCGATAAGTGTCATCTCTGTCCCTGGCAACCAGAAGGATGCTCTTATATGTGCCGACAAGATCTACCGGGAAGCAGCAGCCGCAGCAGCCACAGCAGAATGCAGGACACTTGCCGCTGAAGCTCCCGGGGGGAAGAAGAAGACCAAGTCCAGCAAGAGCTCTGATGCCCACTCCGGCAAGCGCACCTCTTTGGAGTGCTGCGCTGCCGTCGAGGACGCACCATCGAGCTCCACCGGCAAGCGTAAGAAGGCAATGGCAGCTCCACCTGAGACCAAGAAGGTGTCCGCCAAGGAAGGCGGCACTGGTGGTACCTTCACCATCAGCGCCACTCTTGACCCCAAATAGGAAAGCGCGCTCGTTGCTTTCCTGTGGGCGAATGTCGACGTGTTTGCGTGGCAACCGTCTGATATCCCCGGTGTTCCCAGGAAAGTAATTGAGCACCACCTTGCCCTCTGTCCTCATGCGCGGCCCGTCAAGCAGAGAGTCAGGAAGCAGGCAGTAGAGCGCCAAGAATTCATCGCAGAAGAAATCAAGAAGTTGGAAGCAGCAGGCCTTGTCAGAGGAGTACTCCATCCCACGTGGTTGGCCAATCCTGTTGTTGTGCGCAAGGCTAACGGGAAATGGAGACTTTGTATTGACTTCGCTGATGTTAATAAAGCTTGTCCCAAAGACCCATTTCCCTTGCCGCGTATTGACCAGATTGTTGACTCCACAGCCGGATGTGATTTGCTTTCATTTCTTGATGCATACTCAGGATACCATCAAATCTTCATGGCAGAAGAAGATGAAGAGAAAACCACATTTATCACCCCGTGTGGCACGTACTGCTTTGTACGGATGCCTTTCGGTTTGAAGAATGCTGGTTCAACATTCGCGAGGGTAGTCCACCATGCTTTTGAGCCGCAAATGCACAGAAACGTGGAAGCTTACATGGATGACATAGTGGTCAAGAGCAAGAACAAGGCGATCCTGATTAGAGATTTAGACGAGACATTTGCAAATCTGCGCAAGATCAACCTCAAGCTTAACCCCGAGAAGTGTGTGTTTGGAGTCCCTTCCGGCAAGCTTCTCGGGTTCTTCGTGTCTCAGCGGGGAATTGAAGCCAATCCCGACAAGATCAAAGCCATTGAGCAGATCGAAGCACCAAAGCGCGTCAAGGATGTACGAAGGCTTGCCGGTTGCGTGGATGCTCTCAGCAGGTTTATCTCTAGATCTACTGAGAGCGCCCTGCCATTTTTCAAAATTTTGAAAAAGGCAGGTCCAATGAAATGGACTCCGGAAGCGGAGGCTGCGCTGCAGGACTTGAAGAGATACATGTCCTCCACTCCAACGCTTGTCGCACCTAAGCCGCAAGAGAAGTTGCTGCTGTATATAGTGGCAACCAATCAAGTGGTTAGTGCTACGTTAGTGGCGGAGAGGGAGGCGGATGATGAGCCAGCAACCACGGCAGATCCATCCAGCGACAAGCAGGGGGCTTCGCCGACAAGCTCTGGTCCCGACAAACATGGGTTTGCGCAGGAGCATGATAAGATGCCAAAGAGAATGGTGCAGCGCCCAGTTTACTTTGTCAGTTCTCTTCTACAGGGGGCTAGATCAAGGTACTCTGGTGTGCAGAAGTTGCTTTTCGGCCTCCTCATGGCCTCAAGAAAGCTGCGCCATTACTTCCAAGCACATGAGATCACAGTCGTCACTCGCTTTCCGCTGAAGAGGATACTACAAAATCCAGAAGCAACAGGCAGGATTGTCGAGTGGGCGCTGGAACTGTCAAGCTTTGTCCTCAAGTTCGAGAGCACTTCAACTATCCAAAGCAGAGCATTGGCAGAGTTCATAGCAGAATGGACGCCAAACCCAGATGAAGAAATTCCAGAAACAAGCATCCCCGTCAAAGAGGCAAGCAAAGAGTGGATGATGTACTTTGATGGTGCCTTCTCGCTACAAGGCGCCGGTGCAGGTGTGCTGCTTGCCGCACCCACCAAAGAGCACCTCAAGTACGTAGTCCAGATGCATTTTCCCAAAGAGCAAGCAACCAACAATACTGCAGAGTATGAAGGATTGCTTGCCGGTCTCAGAATCGCAGCAGACCTTGGGATCAAGAAGCTCATTGTCAGGGGTGACTCACAGCTTGTCGTCCGACAAGTGAACAAGAACTACCAGAGTCCGTTGAGGGAAGCGTATGTTGATGAAGTGAGGAAGCTAGAAGAGCACTTTGACGGCCTACAAATGGAGCATATCCCAAGAGCTCAGAATGATATTGCTGATGGCCTGTCAAAGTGCGCCGCACTAAAGTTACCTGTGGAACTAGGGATCTTTGTGCTTAAGTTGACTCAACCATCCGTAACACCATCAACTGGACAGAGCAAGAAGAGGAAGTTGGTTTCTGGTGACTACTTTCCGGCAGAGCTCCCCGAAGCCGCCGCCAAGAAAGTCGCCAAGATCAACACCAAGGAGGCTGAGGGGCAGTCTGCTCCGGCAAGCCTTATGGTTTGTTCCGTTGAAGCAGACGCTCCTGACAAGTTTTGCTCCGGCAAGCTTGCCGGGGAACATCAAGCTCTGGCAGGACCACAAGTCCTAGCCGTGGAAGCGGATGTTCCCGCAGCAGCAGATGCGCCTTTAGTCCTTGTTGTCGAGCCACAAGCTCCAGCATGGGCACAACAGATTGTCCACTTCCTTCAGACAGGAGAACTTCCCGAAGAACAAGAAGAAGCGGAAAGAGTAGCCCGACAGTCAAGTATGTACCAGTTTGTCGATAGCATACTGTACAGAAGAAGACTCAACGGTGTGAAATTGAAGTGTATTCGCCGGGAAGACGGACAAAAGCTGTTGGCAGAGATACATGGAGGCATATGTGGCCACCACATTGGCGCAAGAGCACTTGCCGGCAAAGCTTTCCGGCAAGGTTTCTTTTGGCCGACAGCCCTCCAGGATGCAACTGCACAAGTAACCAAGTGTGAAGCGTGCCAGTTCCACTCCAAACAGATACACCAGCCAGCTCAAGCTCTCCAGACGATCCCTTTATCCTGGCCATTTTCGGTCTGGGGGCTCAATATCCTCGGCCCCTTCCCCCGAGCTGTCGGGGGCTTTGAGTACTTGTACGTCGCAATCGACAAGTTCACAAAGTGGCCGGAAGTGCAGCCAGTGAGGAAGGTGACAGCACAGTCAGCAGTCAAGTTCTTCAGGTCAATTGTTTGCCGTTTCGGGATCCCTAACAGGATCATCACCGACAACAGCATGCAATTCACGAGCCGCACCTTCATGCAGTACGTCCAAGACCTTGGCGCCAAGGTCTGCTTCGCTTCTATTGCTCATCCGAGAAGCAACGGTCAAGCAGAGAGGGCAAATGCTGAAGTGCCGCGCGGGCTCAAGACCAGAACTTTCGACAGGCTGCACAGGTGCGGAAGGAACTGGATCGAGGAGCTGCCGGTGGTTCTTTGGTCGATCAGAACGACGCCAAATCGAGCCACTGGCCAGACACCTTTCGCTCTAGTCTATGGAGCAGAGGCAGTTCTCCCCACGGAACTCGTATACGGATCACCTCGAGTGCTCGCTTATGATGAGCTTGAGCAAGAACAGCTACGACAAGAAGACGCGCTGCTCCTTGAGGAAGATCGTCTTCAGGCTGCTGTACGAGCTGCTCGATACCACCAAGCTTTGCGCCGCTATCATAGCCGCAAAGTTAAAGCCAGAAGCTTCGAGGAAGGCGACCTTGTTCTTTGACGCGTTCAGTCCGCCAAGAATTCCAACAAGTTGACGCCGAAGTGGGAAGGCCCTTATCGGGTAAGACGAGTCACAAGGCCTGGCGCTGTCCGCCTTGAGACCGAAGATGGCATTCCGGTGAGCAACTCCTGGAGCATAGAACATCTTCGTAAGTTTTTCCCATAGGGCGCGGTTGCCGGAACCCGTTCTGGCAACCACCTTTTGTACAAGTCTTGCCGCTGTTGCATGTAATCCTTTGTACAAAGCCGGGCGCAGATCCCGTGCATAAGTAAAACCCCATGTGCTTCGCACAACTTGTCCATTTCATGCATTAGTTCCTTTCTTGCGTGCGATTATTTGACAGTTTGTGCAGCACCTACATCCTGTAAGCAGTAACGAGCCGAAGAGCTCCATATTATTATTTTCTCTTCTTTCTCCTTTTTTAAAGGAAAAGAAGGTTCTCTCGCACACAAGTTTGCCGGGGGGGAAGGAGAAGATTGTGGTATGAGCCAGGCGTCGTTCAAGCAAAGACTTGCCTTACCGGGAAACAAACGACAGAAAAGCTAAGTTGCCAAAGTTTGAGCAATCAGTTTTTAAATTTTTGAGTTATCTTCCTCGAATGACCCTGCTTTGTATGGAAAACATGTGCGCGGAGGAACCGACTCGTGGCTAGTTGCGCCCTTACTTTGTTTCGAGTCCGCTCAACAGCTTAAGTGTGCTGCATCTAGTAGCGACAAGGTTTCTTGTCGGAGGCAGCACCGCCAGCAGGCTGCTGAAGTTCCGCACTCAGCGCTCGCGGCTCGGGTGCCCGCGCCGACAAGTTCCCTAGAAGCATAGGGTAAAAACATACAAAGGTAGGAATCCAGTAAAGGAAATAACATAGCAATTGATAACAGAAATAAAGTTATATTACAAGATAACTTGTCGCAGCTCTAACAGACTGTTTTTCATAACATGATTAGCAGCGACAAGGGAAAAGAAGAAATGGGTGGCCTAGTCTACGCATCCGCCCTCGACCCTCTTGATCTCGCTCACCTTGTCCACAATGGGTGCGACAAGGGCCTTGAGTGCATCCAGATCGGCGTCAGGCGGCAAGGACCTGAGAACGTTGGTGAAGCTGAGGCCTGGATTGCGGAAGTCTACCTTCATCAGCACCTTCTGGAGAACCCCGGCATAGATTTTGCGTGACTCGTCGGCCAGCTGCTTCGGGATCCTCTCCCGGAGCCGCTGAAGTGCCGTCGCCACGCCCTTGAAGAACAGGCTGAGCTTGGCGCTGGGTTGAAGACTCTTGTCGGAAGGATACCCAAAGTCCTCCGTCCCCAGCTACGCCAGCTCCTCGTTGATGACTGCGGCAATGTTCACCAGACCCTCGGTCCAGTGCTCCACAGTGCCTCTGAACGAGTTCTGGGTAACTGCAATGCTCTCCAGCAGCGCCGCGTCAGCCTTGACCTTCTCCGACAAGGTCTTCTCCCGCTCCTTGGCGGCCTCCAGCGTCTGCGTCAGCATGGCTAGCTTCAGCTCCAGGTCTGCTTTGGAATCCTTGGCGGCGCTGAGCTCCTTGCCCCTCTCAGCGAGAAGACCTTGTAGCTCACCGTGGGCGGCAGCATCCTTCTCACGCTCACGCTTGAGCGCGGCAAGCTCCTCGCTGCTCTTCCCAATATTGGCCTCCAGCTGCGCCACCTTCTCCTCCAACTCTTTCTTGGCGGCCTCTGCAATTGCCGCAGCGTCCTTTGCCTCCTTGAGCGCCCGGCCAAGTGCTTGCTCGCGCTCGGCGAGCTCTTCCTCGTAGCTGTCGAGGTTGGCCTTCCGCTGCACTAGTTCACCTTCCCGCGCGGACTGCTTCTCGGCGGCCAGCCTTTGCTCCTCCTCAGCCTCGGCCTTCTCGAGAAGGAAGGCCGTGCGCTCCTCGTCGAGTCGCTCCCGCTCCTGCGCCAGGGACCAGAGAGCTTCTTGATTTTGGCCGCGGAGCTCCTCCGCACGCTTCTCCATGTCAACTCCCGCCTTCGCGACAAGCGCTTCCCGGGAAGCTAGTTTGGCTTGCCGGGCGCGGTAGAGTGACAGCAGCTTCCGCAGCAGCTGCTCCTCCTCAGGCTCACCGCTGCTGCTGCTGGGCGCGTCAACCAATGACAGTCCAGCAGAGGCGAGCACCTCCCCGTCGAAAGTTTCCCCCTCGACCGGCGCTCTGGAGCTCGACGCCCAGGGTAGCTTGATGAAGATACCGTCGCCGGCCTTCAAGTAAGCGCCCGGCTGGGGCTCCTCGGAGCCCGGCTCCGCAGAAGCAGCAGAGGGATCGGCAGTCGGTGCAGCGCCTGGCGCTCCTGCGGCCTTAGGGTCGTCAGTGCAATCGCCCGACCCCTCGCCGGCTTCCGCGGCGGCAGCCCTGGCGGCCTCCTCGTCGGCGGCCTCGTCAGCACCGGCCCCTTCCTCGCCGGCGCCCTCTGTCTCCATTGGTTCAGCCGCAGATGGGTCTGAAGAACGAAGAAGGGAGGAAAATCAATCAAAAATCCAAGAGAGGAAAAATGGAAGAAGCAAAACCCAAGGGAAAGTTTCTGGGCAAGTGGATTACCTACGCCAAGATCTGCAGTTGCGGCCTCGGTCGCCGCAGGATCAGCAGTGTCGTCCCTTGCCGGAGAGTTCCCCCTTGCCGGAGAGCGCTCCCTTGCCGGGGACTCCTCCCTTGGCGGCGCAGTCGAAGCAGGTGGTACTTCGGGACCAGTTTCCGGGCGCTCCTGCTGAGACTGCTCTGCTCGTGCACAAGTCAACAAGCAAGATATCAACAAAGGAAAAAGCACTCAAGCGCACCCGGCAGCAGAAGGCTGAACTATGAACTTACGCTGGGGGCTGCTTTGAGGAGTGATTGCCCGGTCCGTCAAGGTGGTCTCGGACCCACCTCCTGCTGACACGATGGGGTCATCCTCGATGACGATCACCGCGGCCTTGGCCCTCTTCGCCGCTCTCTGGGCCAGCGTCCTGAAAAGAAAGGAGTCCAGATTGGAGCAAGTCAGATACAAGATGTAAGCGCCAAGATTGAAGAACTACAAGAGCACCAAAGAAACTTACTCTTCTTCCTCCTCGTCGGAGCTGAGCGCGGAAAGATCGAAGTCTGGCCCTCCTCCGGTGCGGCGAGGTGGAGGAGTAGGATCCCTTGCCCACTTGGCGGTGGCGGTGGCCCGGGAAGATCCCGCTCCAGTTGCCGCTGTTGCGTGAGGCGCTCCCGCGGCAACATTGCTTGCCACGGTAGAGCGCGTCGCACGGCTCGGCGGCTGTTGACCCGGCTCCAGCCCCACTGCGTCCCCGGCCCTGCGAAGGCGCCTTCTTGGCGGGGCCGGGGGCTCCGCCTGCGGCAAGTTTTCTGAAGGCTTGGGCTCCTCCTCGCCGGCCTCGCTCGGCTCGGCTTCGGAACCGACAGGCTCCTCCTCGCCCATGAACTCCGCGCGCTCGGCAAGGTTCGCCGCCTCCGCAGCCTCCGCCTCCTCCACAGTGAACCCAAACGCACCCGCGGCAGCTGCGGCCGTAGCCTCTTCCGCCCTAGTGGCGATGTGCTGCAGCTCCTCGTCGGTGGTGTCACGGGTGAGGCTCTTCTGCTCGTCAGCGTGGACCGGCACTTCCTCCAAGGTGTCAAAGAATGCTCGCACAACGTCATCCGCAGGCTCTTGCCAAGTTGGGATGATTCCGTGTGAATCGCACAACGACATCATGGCGCGGATCCGGTCAAGCGAAGAGTTATTGCACAAAGGAACTATGCCCCTCGGCAGTGTGAATGGGTGCTGGGGGTCGCGTTTGAATAACTCCAAGAGCATTGCGTCCAGCTCCAAGACGGTGAAGTTGTAGTTGAGGCCCGGCCGCAGCCTCATGATGTCCGCCGAATTCTTGAATTCCCAAGCGGGCCTCCCCCTCTCCTGCAGGGGGGCAATGCGGCGGCGAAGGAAATCTGCCCCGACAGCACCTACAGTGAGCCTGGCAAGCCTGAGGCGAAGAATCCTAGTGATGGCGATCTTCAGTCTCTCGTCTTCCGGGGCCACGTTGCTCCAGCCATTGCCGCGCACTATTGGAGTTTGGCGCACGGCGGTGAAGGGTTGCGGATTCTCCTCAACGATCCAGCACCACTCCGCTCTCCACTCCTCCCACTTGCTGCGGAGCTCACCCTCCAAGTACGCCTCTTTCTTGCCGACTCTCGAGATCCAGGCAATCCCTCTAGCAAGCGGCTCTCCTCTCTCTACCCGAGGTATGAAGAAGTGGCGGAAAAGGGCAACACTAGGGTGGACTCCGACAAAGTTTTCGCACAAATGTGCGAAAACTGCCATGGTCAGGACAGCGTTGGGGGTGAAGTCAAGGAGGCGGAAGCCATATGTGTTCATAATATCACAGAAGAACTCCGAGAAGGGCGGGCAGAGCCCGCAGTAGAAGAATAGCACGAAGAACGGGTACCCGTTTGGAGCCAACTCCGAAGCAGCGGCCGGGAGTACCCTCGTGTGCGGATGCGCACGCGTCTTCGTCGCCCAAAAGAGGTAGAAGTACTCCCTCAGCTCCTGCATGCCGAGCTGGGGGGTGAAGATCGCCCGCTCCTTCCGCAGCGCCGCGAGCCGCTGCGCCTCGGCCAACTTCACGCCCTTTCCCTTGTCGGCTTTCGGGGCCATGGCGGAGGTGGTGGGGAAGGTCGACGGCGTTGGTGATGCTGGTGGCAATGGGGGGCGGAGCGCTGCTCTCTCGGCTTCGAGAAGAAGGGGGGAGCGGCGGAGTTTCTTGAAGATGAAGTAGCAGCAACCAGCGAGGGGGAACGAACTGCCCCTGTTTCCTCTGCTTATAAAGAGGGACGGGGCGGACGTTTCGGCCTTCCAAATAGACAACCACCCACGATCTCTCCCACGATGCCGCATTCAACGCGTGCCGTTATGGGATAGCGCGGTGGATATGGAGCAAGATTCGGTGTGGCCCAGTCCGCGTGTGCCCGTGCCCTGACTTGGGGCCTGGCCCAACAGCGCTCGGCACCGTGTCTGGCCCAGGCCCGGGGGCTCCTGTCGGTGTACTAGAAAAGGGGTACCCAAGTACCCCGAACTTGTGCACGGGCAGTTGCAGCACCCCACGGCAAGGCTTGCCGGGCGAACGCCAAGATCCCCCAAGGTTCCCTTGGAGCCATCCAAGAACAAAGTATTTAAGCTAAGGAGACAAGGCCCCAGCAAGAGGAGCTTGCCGGGAAGGCCAACCAAGGCGCTCCAAGGAACTTGCCGCGACGCGCCACGCGCTCTGGCAAGGCAACAAGGCCCCGGCAAGAGGAGCTTGCCGGGAAGACTAAACAAGGTACCCCGAGGCCCGGTGAGCGACGAGCTTCTGGACCCGACAAGATAACAACAGCGGCAAGGCGCTTGCCGCGGCAGGCGGCCACTCTGCGCCCACGCTCCAGCGCACCCACCAACGTGTCGCTCTGGGGGCTTCTCCGGACGCGCGTGGCGGGAGGCTGTGCAGCCAGTGGTGCGCAGTGGCATGCGAAGCTGACAAGATCGCCACCGTGGCGAACGGTGGCGCCCCTAACGGTCCTTTTCTGCACTGTTCGGGCGACTCAGACGGGCATTTAATGCCCTTGTCCCCTGCCGTCAGGGTTAGGTAGGGTGCACTATACAAGTAACTGTATCAACTACCTCACTTTTTACGTTTTTACCCTCCTCTGCGTTGCCACCTGTCGGTGACCCCTTTAGCGTATAAAAGGAGGCCCATGCGCAACGTAGAGGGGGTTCGGACAGTTCGCTTCGATTCATTCGTAGCCCAGAAAACATCACGCTCTCTCTCTCTCGAGTAAGAACACCAGATAATACAACCAGACAAGCAGCAGTAGGAGTGTTATCTCTCCGGAGAGCTCCGAAGCTGGGTAAACTGCTCGTGTGCCTCGCCTTGATCTGCTCTTCGTGCGATCTCCGCCCCCCGCCGAACCGAAAGGGGCCCGGTCCGCCGGCCCCATAGGTGTTCGTGGATCAGTTTCCCCGACATTCACTCGAACACCTCTGTTCGTGAACGCGTTCGTCCGTTCGTCTCTGTTAGCGAACGTTCGTTTGTTAGTCTTTTTTATTTTATTTTCCGCTAGAGACCTATCCGTGATTATTTTTATCACATATTAACTCCTGATCTTCAAATGCTCGCAACTTTTTAAATGTTTGTCCAAATCCAGTGAAACCAATGCCAAAATCTTCGTCTCGGATCCCTCTTTCCAGTTAGTCAACTTGAACATGGTTTTGAAATAATTAAAATTTGGATGCAAGCAGATTTGAATTTGAACTTATTTTGATCACAGTTTGAGTTTCGTAGCTCCGATTCGATTGATTCCCCAACAAAATTAATTTTAGAGTAACATGTTGAGATTCACATGATAATCCAGGTACTAGATACTCAAGATGTCCATAACTGTGGACATGGCTAACCATGATTAGTTTATACACTCTGTAGAGATTTGCGCACTTTTCCCCACAAGACCCGATCTCCTCCGTTGGATTTCTCGCACGACAAGGTGTTTGAGAAACGGATGACCGAGACATAGTCTTTTAGAAGCGCTAGCACCTTACGAACGGGTAGACCGTACCAACCTACATCCCCTACATCTGCTAGTCTACCACTGTAAGAGTTCGCACGACTTAGTCAACTATGCTAGAGCCCATAATAGCTTGTGGCTGCACACGGAAGTTTCTAGCATGAATAATCTCATGATACCTTTGAGCCTGGGTGGCGGTCCAAAAGAAAACAAGCAATCGCTGGAATACCCAGGTGCCTCAATCCACCTAGATGTGTGTTTAAGTTGCCACCTTAGATAAACCATTAATTTAACAAACTCACACCTGTCATGGATTTCACTCACCCAATCCATGTCTACTAGCATAGCATAGCAATAATAAGCAAACGTAGAAGTAACTCCCAAAGGTTTGATAATAAACAGGTAATAGGTTCTACCTCAACTACTCCCCAAACCCACAATTTATTTAGATCCTAATCATGCAATGTGTGAGGATTGATCTAATGCAATAAAACTGGGTAGTAGGAGATATGATCAAAGTGTTACTTGCCTTGCTGATGATCCGGGAAACCTAGCGATTCGAAGTAGCAAGCGGCGTACTCCGGGTACTCTATCGCAAAAAAACAAGCACACAATAAGTACTCAAATAATGCATAGGTAAAACACGAATAAGAGATCTAACCAAAAAGTTCAACTTAAGAACTCCGGTTGGCAAAAAGAATCAAATCGAACGAAGCAACGAAAAACAAACGGCAAAAAAAACAAGCTTCGTTTACTATTCTGGATCTAGGGCAATTTTTAAAGTGGCAAAAACTTGTTTGAGTTGGTTAAACGGAAAGAGGGTTTCGAGACGAAACTCCAGGCACTTGAATCGCCTGATTCCGATAAACGAGCGAAAAGAAACTAAAACGAACATCGGATCAGGGATCGCGATTAGAAAAACCGTGGATTTAATCCGAGAAAAAGAAAAACGACGAACAGGTTAACGAACGAACATTTGTTAACAAGAACTAAATGGAAAACACGCGCGGGGCGGCGGTAGGCAGCGCGGCGGTGGCGTGGGGTGGCCGCGGCGGTGGCTCGGGGCTCCAGGGGGGCCCCGGGGTGCTATTTAAGGAGGGGGGGGTCGGCTGGCATGGCGAGGGGGTCGGCGGCGGCGGCTCCGGCTCGATCTCCTCCCAAGTCCGGCAGCAGCACGGACGAGGAGGCGGCGGCTTGGGCCGGCCTGGCTCGGCTGGGCCCTTGGCCCAGTCGGGTGCGGGGTTTTTTTAAACAATTTCGCTGCGCCTAAATTTTTTTCTAGAAAAATAAATAAAAATCTGAAAATGCCAAAAAAAATCTCCGTCTAAATAAAATATTTAGAATAGGATGAACATTTTTTTAGCTCTAAATGCAATTTTTGAAAATGTGCAATTTTTCCTAAATTCAAATAAAATAGCAAATAAAACCAAATAAAATCTTATTTGATTTTTTATTAAATCCTCAAGATTTGTTTATTTTGGGAAAGTCATTTTATTCCCTCTCTCATATTTTGATAATAGAAATAAATGAAGATAAAATAAATAAAATCAAATGATCCTGATTTCAAAATTTGAGAAAACTCAAATATTGAAATAACGAAATCCCCAACTCTCTTCGAGGGTCCTTGAGTTGCGTAGAATTTCTAGGATCAACCAAAATGCAATAAAATATGCTATGCAATGATGATCTAGCGTATAACATTCCAAATTGAAAATTTGGGATGTTACAAACCTACCCCCCTTCAGATGAATCTCGCCCTCGAGATTCGGGTTGGCTAGAAAATAGGTGAGGGTGGTCCTTCAGCAATTCTTCCTCTCGCTCCCAGGTGGCTTCATCCTCCGTGTGGTGACTCCACTGAACTTTGCAAAACTTGATAACCTTGCTGCGGGTGACTTGACTGGCATATTCTAGAATCTTGACTAGTTTCTCCTCATAGGTCAAATCACTGTCCAACTGTATTGCTTCCAGCGGTACTGTATCTCTCAGCGGTATGTCAGCCATTTCTGCGTGGCACTTCTTCAACTGGGAACATGGAACACGTCGTGAACTCCTGATAATCCTTAAGGCAACTCCAACTTATAGGCTACTTCTCCCATACGCTCCAAAACTTTGTATGGGCCTACAAAACGTGGTGCTAACTTTCCCTTAACTCCAAAGCGCTTAACTCCTCGAAGTTGTGATACTCGAAGATAAACTTGGTCTCCAACTTTATAAACTGTCTCCTTGCGTTTAGAATCTGCATAACTCTTTTGCCTGGACTGGGCTACCTTGAGCCTATCACGAATCAATTTCACTTTCTGTTCAGACTCCTTAATCAGATCCGGTCCAAACAACTGACGGTCTCCAACTTCATCCCACGACAATGGGGTCCTGCACCTCCTTCTGTACAAGGCTTCGAAAGGGGCCATCTTCAAACTGGTCTGATAACTGTTGTTGTAAGAGAACTCTGCATATGGCAAATTGTCGTCCCAACTAGATCCATAATCTAGCACACAAGCTCTCAGCATATCCTCTAAAATCTGATTGACTCTCTCGGTCTGTCTATCTGTCTGCGGATGGAAAGCTATACTGAACTCTAGTCTGGTACCCAAAGTTTCATGTAACTGATTTCAGAACTTTGAGGTGAATTGGGTTCCTCTACCTGATACAATGCTCCTTGGAACTCCATGCAGACATACAATTCTGGTCATGTATATCTTTGCCAACTTTGCACTGGTACAGGTAGTCTTCACTGAAATGAAATGAGCTACCTTTGTCAAATGATTGACTACCACCCATATTGAGTCATAGCCTGAACGAGTTCTGGGTAAACCCGTAATAAAATCCATGCCTAACTTATCCCACTTCCATTCGGGTATCAGCAATGGCTGTAGCAATCATGCTGGCTTCTGATGCTCTGCCTTTACTCTCTAGCATACATCACAAACTGCTACATATTCCGCAATATCCTTCTTCATCCGGTCCACCAGAAAGTATCCTTCAAATCCAAATACATTTTGGTATTTCCTGGGTGAATCGAATATGGTGAATCATGGGCCTCTTGCAGAATGAACTTCCTGATCTCCGAATCATTAGGCACATAGACACGGTCTTCAAACCGTAAGGTATCGTGCTCATCCTCACGAAATCCATTAGCTTTTCCTTTGCTCATTTTCTCCTTAATAGAGGCAATCTCCTTGTCAAACTTCTGGGCTTCTCTGATCTTGTCCATCAACGTAGACTGAATCTCCAATGCTGCTACATAGCTTCTCGGAACTACTTCCAAACATAGCTCATGAAGATTCTCGGCTAACTCCCTTGGTAAATCTCCCGTCATTGAGGTGTTGACATGACTTTTACGGCTCAACGCGTCAGCTACTACATTAGCCTTTCCGGGGTGATAATGCAATCTCATATCATAATCCTTGATGAGTTCCAACCATCTCCTTTGTATGAGGTTCAACTCCTTCTGTGTGAAAATATACTTCAAACTCTTGTGATCCGTGTACACCTCACAATGGTTTCCAATGAGAAAATGTCTCCAGGTTTTCAATGCATGCACTACGGCTACTAACTCCAAATCATGCATAGCATAATTTAACTCATCAGGCTTAAGCTGTCGTGAGGCATAGGAAACAACTCTTCCTTCCTGCATAAGCACTACTCCAAGTCCTCGACGTGAAGCGTCGCAATACACCTCATAATCCTTGGTCTGATCTTGCAAAATCAACACAGGTGATGTAACCAAACGTTTCTTCAACTCCTGGAAACTGGCCTCACATTCCTCAGTCCATATGAACTTGGTATCCTTTTTCAACAACTCCGTCATAGGCTTTGCAATCTTCGAGAAATTCTCAATGAATCTCCGGTAGTATCCTACGAGTCCAAGAAAACTCCGGATCTCTCCAACTATTGTTGGGGCTTCCCAATTGGTCACGGTATCAACTTTAGTGGGATCTACTGCTATACCTTCTCCCGATATAACATGTCCGAGAAATCCAATAACTTCCTTCAACCAACACTCACATTTGCTAAACTTGGCATATAATTGATGTTCTCTGAGCTTTCCAAGAACCAAACGCAAATGCTCCTTATGTTCCTCTTCATTCTTCGAGTAAACCAAGATATCATCGATGAACACTATGGCGAACTTATCCAGAAACTCCATTAACACCTTGTTCATCATGTTCATAAAATATGCAGGTGCGTTAGTCAGACCAAATGACATAACGGTATACTCGTACAGCCCATACCTGGTGGTAAAAGTCGTCTTAGGTATATCATGTTCTCAAATCTTCAACTGGTGATATCCTGATCGCAGATCGATCTTTGAAAATACCTTAGCTCTTTGCAATCGATCAAACAAATCATTGATCATCGGTAGTGGGTACTTGTTCTTGATGGTTACTTCATTCAATCCTCGATAATCAACAACCATCCTTAACGATCCATCCTTCTTCTCCACTAGGAGTACTGGCGATCCCCAAGGTGAAGAACTTGGGCGAATATATCCCTTATCCAGTAACTCCTTAATCTGCTTCTTAATCTCCACCAAATCTTTTGCGGGCATCCTATATGGTCTCTTCAATATTGGCCCTGTGCCTGGCAAAATCTCAATCAAAAACTCAATATCTCTATCCGGTGGCATGCCTGGAAATTCCTCTGGAAATACATCCGAGAAATCCTTCACCACTGGTACTTCCTCTTGCACAACCCATGTTAAACAATTTACTTGAGTCCTCTTTGGCACATGCCGGGATACATACTTGATCCTTCTTCCTTCTAGCGTTGTAAGCAAAATTGACTTACTGGCACATTCAATATTCCCTTCATACTTTGATAACCAATCCATGCCTAATATCACATCCAATCCTTGAGATTCCAACACTATTAGGTCTGAGGGAAATACGTAGTTACCAATCCTTAATGGTAACCGATCACACCATAGGCTGGCCATATACTCCGCTCCTGGTGAGCTTACTAACATTGGTGTTCTAAGGGCTTGGGTTGGTAGTTTATACTTATCCACAAATCCCCTTGATATGTATGAATGCGATGCACCAGTATCAAAAAGAACGAGTGCAGTAAATGACTTAACCAAAAACTTACCGATTACTGCATCCGGCTGCTCTTCAACCTCCTCCATGTTAACGTGGTTCACCTGTCCCCTGTTGAAAGGGTTTGTCTTCTTCCCAGAGCTTCCATTGCCATTTCCATTCTGTGATTCAGGACATTTGTTGGCATAATGTCCAGTCTTCTCGCACTTAAAACAAGTGACTTGGCTCAGGTCTTTCTTGGCTGGGGTCGATGTGGTGCGGTTTTGGCCGTTGCTTCCTCCATTCCCATTACCATTCTTGGTGCCATTATGATTGTGCGAGCTACCTCCTCCGTGGGTATGCTGAAAATGTCCTCCCGGTCTAGGGGTAAAGCGTGGCTTCTCCTGAGCTCCTAAATTGCACTTTCCTTGTCCATACTTCCTCTTGCGATTCTCAATCTGCTGCTGCTTCCCTTCAATCATGAGAGCACGATCTACCAACTCCTGGTAATTGTTGAAGGTTTCTACCATCAACAGCATGCTCAACTCATCATTCAGTCCTTCCAGAAACTTCTCCTGCTTAGCTGCATCAGTAGCAACGTCATCTGGGGCATAACATGCTAACTTACTAAAGTCCTCCACATACTGGCCAACTGTCCGTCCTCCTTGGCGCAAGTTGCGAAACTCTCGCTTCTTCATGGCCATAGCTCCTGTTGAAACATGGGCAGTACGAAAAGCATGCTGAAACTGGTCCCATGTGATAGTGTCGACGGGGAAAGTGGCTATGAAATTCTCCCACCATGATGATGCGGGTCCTTCAAGCTGATGTGCAGCAAACTTCACCTTTTCCGCATCTGTGCATCCCGCCGTGGTCAACTCCCTTGTTGTCTTGCGGAGCCAATCATATGCTACTATCGGCTCGGTGCTACTGGAAAACACCGGCGGATTCAGCCTAAGAAAACGGGCTAAGTGATCAACAGGTGGTGGTGGTGGGTTGTTGTTGTTCCCCTGATTCTGATTCTGGAGTAGCAACTGCATCAATGTGTTCTGCTGCTAGATCAACTGGGTGAGCTCCGGTGGGAAGGTAAATCCGGGGTCACGTCTCGGAGGCATCTGAGGGTTTAGAAAAGATGAGATTTAAGAATAGAGGGGGTCTAAAGAGAAAACACTACCCATATGCACATGAGACAAAAGCAAACAATTCACTTCATTCAATCAATCAAACAAGGGCATACAATTGATCTAACTATCGCAAAAGTGCTCGGACTACTATATTTACATGGTGGATTACTACTACTATTGGGGTGGTCTACTAGAAATATTCTTCGGTTGCAGACTCCATGATATCTGCTCCAGCTTCATCAACATAGTCATCATCGCTATCATCTGGATCTGAGTCGGTGTCGTCTATGATGATGTAGTCTTTCAGGTGAATCTCCTTGGGTTCTTCGTCTTCTTCTACTAGTGTAGGGCCTCCCATGAATATTCCAATCTACTTGACCAGATCGTCATTCTTCTCCACTAATACTTCGATTTCCTCTTCCAGATCTTCACGTGTAGCCTTGAGTTCTTCCTCCAGTTCCTTGATTCTTGTCCTCGCCTTCTTCAGATCTATCATGTCAGCGCACATCTGGTTCTCCTGACGTCGAATGTGTTGGTTTAACTCCTGGATAAAAGCTGCAACTGATCTATCCTTCCTGGTGCTGATCATCTCCCAGTGCTCATCTCGGCGCCCACAAATCTAGTAGATGGTATCCTTGAGATCATTGCGGTAAACTTCTCCAATGTGTCCCATGGCGATGTGAGCTGCCATGCTCTTTCCTAGATTCCAAGTTGGTGCATCAAAGGAAAACTCTATGGGCTCAGTGACTGGCATGAATGTCCTTCCTGGACTTGAACTTGAATCATACAGCGCTCTTCTTCAGGTAGAGTGGCATTCTAGGTTTCGGTGAAACTTGGTACTCCTATGTTCAGGTATCTAGTAACTTCCTTCAAGTGACGTCCAAAGGGTGTATCTTCATCCGGTTGCGTGAACTTGTTCCTTGCATCTGCCATCCTAAAAGAGTAGAAAAGATGAGAGGTCATAATGGGAAGAGAGTGAGTAGTGATCTAGGTCTTTAGCTTAATGGTCGTGTCCTACAGTCAGCGTGTGCTCTGATACCATCTTGTAGCGACCAGACCTCAAGCGGTCCAATCTCTGTGCTCAGGTGTCATCCCTAGATCAGTAATGCTGACACCACACAGTACTTGAAGGATATACAACAGAGTAGCAATCACACACTTATTACATTGAGAGTCTCCAAAGGGAGCTTATTACAATAATAATGGCTTAAGGCCATCTAATAACGATAACAGCGAAAGGCTTGGAAGATAAGTGAGTCCATCAATTCCAACGGCATCACTGAGTATAGAACCAAGACCTAAAGGCACCTTAATCATCGTCTGAAAAGTCTGCAACATTAACGTTGCAGCCCGAAACGGGTCAGCACATGGAATATGCTGGCAATGTAACACATAGAGAGTAATGGAATGAAATAGTCTATACTATATGCATATATGGCTGGTAGAAAGCTCTATGGTTACAGTTTTGCGTAAAGCTAATTTTTCCCTACTGCAAAGGAATAGATTTTATTTAACTATCATGGTAGTGATTAAACATTGAGAATGGTTGACAGCATTCTCAATCCCAATTAAGCATCATCATTAATCAAAACCCAACAAAATTAATTTTAGAGTAACATGTTGAGATTCACATGATAATCCAGGTACTAGATACTCAAGATGTCCATAACCAGGGACATGGCTAACCATGATTAGTTTATACACTCTGCAGAGGTTTGCGCACTTTTCCCCACAAGACCCGATCTCCTTCGTTGGATTTCTCGCACGACAAGGTGTTTGAGAAACGGATGACCGAGACATAGCCTTTCAAAAGCGCTAGCACCTTACGGACGGGTAGACCGTACCAACCTACATCCCCTACATATGCTAGTCTACCACTGTAAGAGTTCGCACGACTTAGTCAACTATGCTAGAGCCCATAATAGCTTGTGGCTGCACACGGAAGTTTCTAGCATGAATAATCTCATGACCCCGTTGAGCCTGGGTGGCGGTCCAAAAGAAAACAGGCAATCACTGGAATACCCAGGTGCCTCAATCCACCCAGATGTGTGTTTAAGTTGCCACCTTAGATAAACCATTAATTTAACAAACTCACACCTGTCATGGATTTCACTCACCCAGTGCACGTCTACTAGCATAACATAGCAATAATAAGCAAACGTAGAAGTAACTCCCAAAGGTTTGATAATAAACAGGTAATAGGTTCTACCTCAACTACTCCCCAAACCCACAATTTATTTAGATCCTAATCATGCAATGTGTGAGGATTGATCTAATGCAATAAAACTGGGTAGTAGGAGATATGATCAAAGTGTTACTTGCCTTGCTGATGATCCGGGAAACCTAGCGATTTGAAGTAGCAAGCGGCGCACTCCGGGTACTCTATCGCAAACAAACAAGCACACAATAAGTACTCAACTAATGCATAGGTAAAACACGAATAAGAGATCTAACCAGAAAGTTCAACTTAAGAAGTCCGGTTGGCAAAAAGAATCAAATCGAACGAAGCAACGAAAAACAAACGGCAAAAGAAACAAGCTTCGTTTACTATTCTGGATCTAGGGCAATTTTTATAGTGGCAAAAACTTGTTTGAGTTGGTTAAACGGAAAGAGGGTTTCGAGACGAAACTCCAGGCGCTTGAATCGCCTGATTCCGATAAATGGGCGAAAAGTTAAACTAAAACGAACATTGGATGAGGGATCGCGATCAGAAAAACCGCGGATTTAATCCGAGAAAAAGAAAAACGATGAACAAGTTAACGAATGAACGTTCGTTAACAGGAACTAAAGGAAAAACATGTTCGTTAAAATGAACGGACGAGCGGGCGCTCGCAAAATAAATAAACCAGAGAAAAACCGATCTATTTAAAAAACGAAACTAGGGTTTTTTCAAAAAAAAATCGAAACGGCTTTTTCTCAAAAACCGGCCGGCGGCTACCTAGGCGGCGGCTCTCCGGCGAGGCTCCAGTAGGGCGACGGGTGGCGCGAGGTGGCGGGCGGCGGCTCCGGGCGGCGCGGCGGCGGCGTGGGGTGGTGGCGGCGGTGGCTCGGGGCTCCAAGGGGGGCCCCGGGGTGCTATTTAAGGAGGGGGGTCGGCTGGCTTGGGGAGGGGGTCAACGGCGGCGACGGCTCCGGCTCGGTCTCCTCCTGAGTCCAGCAGCAGCACGGGCGAGGAGGCGGCGGCTTGGGCCGGCCTGGCTCTGCTGGGCCCTTGGCCCAGTCGGGCGCGGGGTTTTTTTTTAAACAATTTCGCTGCGCCTAAAAAAATTGTAGAAAAATAAATAAAAATCTAAAAATGTCAAAACAAATTTTCTTCATCTAAATAAAATATTTAGAACATGATGAACATTTTTTTGGCTCTAAATGAAATTTTTTTAAAATGTGTAATTTTTCCTAAATTCAAATAAAATAGATCCTCAATATTTTTTATTTATTTTGGGAAAGTCATTTTATTCCCTCTCTCATATTTTGATAGTAGAAATAAATGAAGATAAAATAAATAAAATCAAATGATCCTGATTTCAAAATTTGAAAAAACTCAAATATGAAAATAACAAAATCCCCAACTCTTTCCGAGGGTCCTTGAGTTGCGTAGAATTTCTAGGATCAACCAAAATGCAATAAAATATGATATGCAATGATGATCTAGTGTATAACATTCCAAATTGAAAATTTGGGATGTTACATGTAGTTGAAATCTTATTTGTGGCAAAGCCACATTTCATATTTTTTTATACATGTCGCGCTTGAGTCATTGCACTTCCCGGTACACCACCGGAGGCATTCATATAGAGTCATATATTTGTTCTAGTTTCGAGTTGTAATTCTTGAGTTGTCAGTAAATAAAAGTGTGATGATCATCATTATTAGAGCATTGTCCCATGTGAGGAAAGGATGATAGAAGCTATGATTCCCTCACAAGTTGGGATGAGTCTCCGGACTTTACAAAAAATAAAAGAGGCCAAAGAAGCCCACCAAAAAATGAAATGAGAGAAAAGAGAGAAGGGGCAATGTTACTATCCTTTTGCCACGCTTGTGCTTCAAAGTAGCACCATGATCTTCATGATAGAGAGTCTCCTATGGTGTCACTTTCATATACTGGTGGCAAATTTTCATTATAGAACTTGGCTTGTATATTCCAATGACGAGCTTCCTCAAAATTGCCATAGGTCTTTGTGAGCAAGCGAGTTGGATACACACCCACTTAGTTTCCTTTTGAGTTTTCATACACTTATGCTCTAGTGCATATGTATCATGGCAATCCCTACTCACTCGCATTGATATCTATTGATGGGCATCTCCATAGCCCGTTGATATGCCTAGTTGATGTGAGACTATCTCCTTCTTGTTTTGTTCTCCACAACCACCATATCCTATTCCACCTATAGTGCTATATCCATGCCTTACGCTCATGTATTGCATGAAAAGTTGAAAAAGTTTGAGAACATCAAAAGTAAGAACCAATTTATTGACTAATACTGGGGTTGTGCATGATCTAATACTTTGTGTGATGAAGATGGAGCATAGCTAGACTATATGATTTTGTAGGGATAACTTTCTTTGGCCATGTTATTTTGAGAAGACGTGATTTGCTTTGTTAGTATGCTTGAAGTATTATTGTTCTTATGTCAATATTAAACTTTTGTTTTGAATCTTATGGATCTAAATATTCATTCCACAATAAATAAAATTACATGGATAAATATGCTAGGTAGCATTCCACATCGAAAATTCTGTTTTTATCATTTACCTACTTGAGGACGAGCAGGAATTAAGCTTGGGGATGCTTGATACGTCTCCAACGTATCTATAATTTTTGATTGTTCCATGCTATTATATTATCTGTTTCGGATGTTTTATATGCATTAATATGCTATTTTATATTAACTTTGGGACTAACTTATTAACCCAGAGCCCAGTGCCAGTTTCTGTTTTTTCCTTCTTTTCAAGTTTCACAGAAAAGGAATATCAAATGGAGTCCAAACGGAATAAAACTTTGCGATGGTTTTTCTTGGACCATATGACACCTGTAGGAGTTGGACTCCAAGCCGTAAGACCCGCAAGGCGGCGGCAAGGGTGGACGGAACGCCCTAGGGGGAGGCACGCCCCCTGAAAACCCACAAGTATAGGGGATCGCAACAGTTTTCAAGGGTAGAGTATTCAACCCAAATTTATTGATTCGACACAAGGGCAACCAAAGAATATTTGCAAGTATTCGCCGATGAGTTGTCAATTCAACCGCACCTAGAGATTAATTATCTGCAGCAAAGTGATCAGTAGCAAAGTAGTATGATTGTTTTGATAGTAGTAACAACAACAATAGTAACATTAACAGTGATAGCAATGATTTTGTAGCAAGTGCAATAGTAATAGCAGAAGTAGTAACTTAGCAGAAACAATATAAGAGAAATTCGTATGCATTGGATCGGTGAATTCGTTGGACGATATTCATCATATAACAGTCATAACCTAGGGCGATACGGCACTAGCTCCAGTTCATAAATATAATGTAGGCATGTATTTTGTAAATAGTCATACGTGCATATGGAAAGAACTTGCATGACATCTTTTATCCTACCCTTCCGTGGCAGCAGGGTCCTATTGGAAACTAAGGGATATTAAGGCCTCCTTTTAATAGAGGACCGGAACAAAGAATTAACACATAGTGAATACATGAACTCCTCATACTACGGTCATCACCAGGAAGTGTCTCGACTATTGTCACTCTAGGGTTGTCGGATCATAACACGTAGTAGGTGACTATAACTTGCTAGATTGGATCTAGAACATGCATATAATGGTGATGACATAAACGGTTCGGATCTGAAATCATGGTGCCCGGGCCCAAATTGACAAGAATTAAGCATGACAAAGTCATAGCGACATCAATCTCAGAACATAATGGATACTAGCCATCAAGCCCTAGCAAAACTAACTCGATTACATGATGAATCTCATCCAACTCCTCACCGACCAGCGAGCCTACGGAGGAATTACTCACTCCTGATGGGGAGCATCATGGAATTGGCGATGGAGAAGGGTTGGTGATGACGAAGATCGAAGATCCCCCTCTCCGGAGCCCCAAATGGACTCCAGATCTTGCCTCTCGATGAAGAATAGGTTGAGGCATGTGGGGCGAACAAATGGTGACAACCCACCTGGGCGCGCCTCGAGGGGGGCACCCTGGTGGGTTGTGCCCACCCAGGTGCCCCCTTTGGTGGTTCTTGACTCTAGAAATTCTTATTTATGGAATAAAAAATCCTCACAAAGTTTCATTCCAATCTGAGAACATTTATTTCTCCACAAAAACAACATCATGGTAGTTCTGCTGCAAACAACGTCAGTCCGGGTTAGTTTCATTCAAATCATGCAAATTAGAGACCAAACTAAGAGGAAAAGCGTTAGAAAAAGTAGATACGACGGAGACGTATCAACTCCCCCAAGCTTAAACCTTTGCGTGTCCTCAAGCAATTCATTTGATAAACTGAAAGTGAAAAATAAAAACTTTTACGAACTCTTTTTCTCTTATTTACATAAATAAGCTTAAGTAGCACCCAGGTTTTCAGCCAAGACTATATCTAACCATGTCGACAATAACTCTTAAACTTATATTAACTCATATCAATGACATAATCAGCTAGCGAGCAATAATAAGATATCTCAAACGACAACATGTTATGAAACAAACCATGATATAATATGACAATAGTGGTATCTCGCTAGCCCTTTCTGAGACCGCAAAACATAAATGCAGAGCACCTCCAAAGTTCAAGCAGCGACTAAACATTGTATTTCATGGTCGAAAAGATCCAGCCATGATGCACCCAACATTAGCTACACACAACGCATGAGAATGACAATAGTGCTCTCAGGTTCTGGCGCTTATTTGAGAAGGTGATGACACAACATAAAAGTAAATAGATAGTCCCTTCGCAGAGGGAAGCAGTGATTTGTAGTGGTGCCATAGCTCAAGTTTTTAAAACAGAGGTAAATGAAATTTTGAGAAATGCACCCTTCTTGTTTAATTCATGACCATTAGTTATCGGTATCTTCACATTAGTGGCGGTTCCCAAGAAATAAAAGTAAAGGTTTACTCCCCCTCCACCAACAATCACACTCCACGGCTTGTCCGAAACAACGAGTGTCGTCCATACCAACAATAGTCCCGGGGGAGTTTTGTTTAATTATTTTGCAATTTGAGTTCGGGGCTGGGAATCCCTATTATCGCCCCTCTCGTGCAAGGACAGGTGAATAAACACTCATCATGAGAATAACCCACTTAGCATGGAAGATGCTGACTACCTCCTATCGCTCTATGAACAATCCAGGCACACAAAAAGGATATTTATTTGAAGTTTTTAGAGGTGGCCCATGCAAATTTACTTAGGACAACAGGGTAATAACGCATATAGGTAGGTATGGTGGACTCATCTGGAATAACTTGGGTTTCAGGTTTTCAGGTTTTGAGGCACAAGCAGAATTCCCACTTAGTACAGGTTAAGGCTAGCAAATAGGTTGAGAAGCGGCCAACTAGAGAGCGAAAACGGCCATGAACATGCATTACGCATAAGTAACATTGGATACTAGCATGAGTAGGATATGAACGCCATGAACATAAATATCATAGAGGCTATGTTGGTTTTGATTCAACTACATGCATGAACATGTGCCCAGTCAAGCCACTTGAACATCATCATACTACATCACAATCATTTTAATGCAACGTTGGCATCCAAGATAAATCATTATCCACTCCTAGCTACTTCAGAATGGCATGAGAAACTATAATCTCTCATTGTCATTGCACACATGTTTGATCATAATATGCTGAATCATGCATACTAGATTAAACATATTTACAAAAAACAGAACAAGTTGAGTTCATACCCGTTTCTCTCTGCCATAGCCAGTTCATCAAATATCGCCATTATTGCCTTTCACTTGCACGATTGAACGATATGAAAATAATAATAGTGCAAAAGTGTCGTGGACTAAGCTAGAATCTGCAAACATTTTATTCAAAAGGAGGAGACAAAGTAATATGGGCTCTTTGTTAGATCAACAATAATGCATAAGAGAGCCACTCAACATTTTCATTGTGGTCTTCTCCTCGGTTTGACTCAATAAAAAGAAAAAGAAAATCATAGAAACACACTGAAATATTTTTGGAGTTTTTGGTTTTTCTTGAACAAGCAAATTAAAGGGAAAATAAAAAATGAGAAAAACTATTTACACGGGAAAGCTCCCAACAAGCAAAAGAAGAACAAGGAAATCTTTTGGGGTTTTCTTTTTAGTACTACAACAATTTAAACTAGGAAGAAAACCCAAAAAGAAGGAGGGAATATATTTTTGGATTTTCTCAAAGTTTTGCAAACACACAAGAAGATAGCGAGAAAATAAATTTAGCATGGATAATACAATAAAGATTGTGGGCACAGACAACTGGAATGAAATGTGTGAACACGAATGTAATGTCGGTGGAAACACATACTCCCCCAAGCTTAGGATTTTGTCCTAGCTTGGTAATCACCACTCGAAGAAGCCATGGGGTCCTATGTTGAAGTGCTGGGGAGCGGGCACCTGAGGGTCCTACTCCTGAGGCTCCTCCTCTGCCGCAGCCAGATTGTTTCGGTAAGCGACAATGTCTTTAGGCATAATCCTATATTCGCCCCTGGCAATAGGATCAAATAAAGCGGGTCCAGGCAATGGAATAATATCACGAGTGTCCACACTGAAAACCAGGTTATATGGGACATCCATAGTGGTGGTCTCGCTATCAATAAACTGGTGTTGTGCCATAGTTGCGTGATCTAGGTAAACCTTGGGCAAGGGATAATCATGTTGGTGTATCTAGACGTTAAAGTGATTCGCTAGGCGAGTAGAATAAATGCCACCATGTATTTTACCCTTGGATCTGTTAATGGGGAGGCGACGTGCCACAATAGCTCCCAAGCTATAAGTGTTGTCACCGTAAAGTGCATGGTGTAACACAACAAAGTCTGGGGCACTAAGTGCACCTACCTTCTCTCTCACAAGCAAACACTTCATAATGAATAGAGCAAAATAATGCACAACAGGAAAGTCTAAGCTAGTGGAGGTGACACCTGACACCCCTCTCTCATCCCCCACTATCAAAGTATGGTAAAAACCATCAAACTCCGTGGGCCTAGGCTCTACTAAACCACCATCAGAAGGGAGCAAGCATATGTCACAAAATTCAGTAAGCGGTATCTGATGGGGTTCAACATATAAGTTAAACTACACCTCAGGGGGGTTATTCCTAACTAAGAAATGAAAACATTGCACAAAGGAATTTTTGAGGAGATGATATTGTTCACATTCAGCTGCGATGAAGTCGGTGAGGCCGGCATTAGCAGCATATTGTGCAAACTCCTGAAGGATTCTGGACCCTTCCATGAATGGGTTATGCGGCCATTCACACGGTCGTACCTACACCATTATCCGGGTGTGGAGATCACTGTCAGATGACTCCCCAATAACTCCCTTGGAGTTCTTCTTGGAAGCAAACTTCCAAAAATACTCATCTTTTTCCTATGAACAAAATTCGGAAATTTTTAATCCACAAAATTTTTCTCAACAAAACTTCACAAGATTGAAAGCAACTACTCATAGGGATGCATAGAGGCTATATCAAGCATTCAAACTACTAAGAACTCTAAGAATTCAACATGCAATCTCATCTATAGCAGCACCAAGAGTAACTAATTATTCAAAATATAAACCACTAAAGCAAAAACTAATTGGACTAACGGAGGAGTCACATACCGAGCAACAATCCCCCGAAATAGTTTTGGAAACGGAGCTTCGAGCAAAGAGATCGAAATCCGCGGGTTTGAGAGCAAGAACATGAGAGAGAGAGAGAGAGAGAGCAATGGTGATTTTTCCTGGAGGTAGGTGGTGATGTGGGATGAAGAGATAAGTGAGGGGGCCTCACGGGAACCACAACCCACCAAGGCGCGCCTGGGGGTGCTGGTGCGCCCAGGTGGGTTGTGCCCACCTGGTGCGCCCCCCCTGTGATGTTATTTGCATAAAAAAATTCTTAAATATTTAGAAGAAGAAAAATCATATTAAAATTTCAGAGCATTCTGAGAACTTTTATTTTTGGGTCATTTTTTATTGCACGGGAAATACAGAAAACTGACAAAACATGGCATTTTATTTTATTTAACTAATAAAAACAGGAAAAAAGGTAGGAACAGAAGGTAGTGCATACTAAATTCATCAACTTCATATATAACTCCCAAAAATGATCCATTAATAAGGTTGATCAATTCTTATTAACAACCACTTTCGATTAGCATGAAACCGAAGAACTTCCGTAAATCACTAAGTTACCTCAATGGGGATATGAATGTCCCCAACAATAAGCATTACATATTTCTTTTTAACAGTAGGTAGGGGCAGTTGAAAACTTCCAATAGTGATTGTGGGAGATGTTTCAATAACATTAATACCATTCCCTTGGAATTGTTTCTTCAGAAAGTGCACCGTATGCTCATTACCATTGATATGAAAAGTGACTTTGCATTTATTGCAATCAATAATAGCCCCTGCAGTATTCCAAAAGGGTCTACCAAGGATAATCGACATGTTGCCATCCTCGGGCATCTCAAGTGTAACAAAGTGAGTCAAAATAGTACCATTAGCAACAACAACGGGCACATCCTCACAAATACCGATAGGTATGGCAGTTGATTTATTAGCCATTTGCAAACATATTTCAGTAGGTATGAGTTTATTCAAATCGAGCCTTTTATATAAAGAGAAAGGCATAACACTAACACCAGCTCCAAAATCACATAATGAAGTTTTCACATAGTTTCTTTTGATGGAGCAAGGTATAGTGGGGATTCCCGGATCTCCCAGTTTTTTAGGTACTCCATCTTAAAAAGTATAATTAGAAAGCGTGGTGGAGATTTCAGCTTCTGGTATTTTTCTCTTGTTGGTGATGATGTCTTTCATGTACTTCGCATAGCATTTTCAAGATATCAGTCAAGCGAGTATGCAAAAAGACTGGCCTAATCATTCCAGCAAAGCGTTTGAATTCTTCATCATATTTCTTTTTAGTTGACTTAGGTGGAAAGGGCATATGTTTTTGAACCCATGGTTCTCTTTCCTTACCATGATTTCTAGCAACAAAGTCTCTTTTATCATATCTTTTATTCTTGGGCTGTGGGTTATCAAGATCAACAACTGGTTCTATCTCAACATCATTGTCTGGTTCTTTATTATTTATTTGAGTATCTTCATGAACCTCATCATTATCTTTTTCATTATCAGAAGGTGATTGTTCACTACCAGATTAAGTTTCAGCATCAGAGATAGAAACTTCATTATCATTATCAGGAGGTTTTTCTACTTCAGGTTCACTAGAGGCATGCAAAGTCCTATCATTTTTCTTCTTCTTTTTATTTTTAGAAGGAATAGGTGCATCAGTGTTAACTCTTTGATAGTCTTGTTCAATTCTTTTTGGGTTTCCCTCAGGATAAAGTGGTTCCTGAGACATTTTACCTCCTCTAGTTGCTACTCTAACAGCAAAGTCACTTATATTATTGTTCATTTCATCAAGCAATTCTCTTTGAGATTTAGCAACTTGTTCTAGTTGAGTTTGAACCATAGAGGCATGTTTTCCCACACCTCTAACATCATTTGAGATTCTAAACAACAAGTCACTCAAGCGAGCAATCATATCAGAATTGTATTTCAGTTGTTTCATAACATTTGCATTGAAGTGATCGTGCTTTCTAATGTAATTTTCAAACTCATAAAGGCATTGACTAGGATGCATATTGTGAGGATTATCATTGTCATTGAATTTCATTAGAGAATTTACCTCTACCACCTTAGGTGGTGGTGGTGTATCAAGCCCATGTATTTCTTCAATAGGACGTAAATTTTTGACATCCTCGGCATTAATACCTTTTTCCTTCATAGATTTCTTTGCCTCTTGCATATCAGCAGGACTGAGATATAAGATACCCCTCTTCTTAGGAGTAGGTTTGAGTGGTGGTTTGGGAAGAGTCCAATCATCATGATATTTCAATATGTTATTCAATAATTCTTCAGCTTGTCCAGTAGTTTGTTCCTAGAAAACACAACCAGCACAACTATCTAGGAAATCCCTAGAAGCATCGGTTAGTCCATTATAGAAGATATCAAGTATTTCATTTTTCTTAAGAGGATGATCAGGCAAAGCATTAAGCAATTGGAGAAGCCTCCCCAAGCTTCTGGGAGACTCTCTTCTTCAATTTGCACAAAGTTAAATATTTCCTGTAAGGCAGCTTGTTTCTTATGAGTAGGAAAATATTTTTCAGAGAAGTAATAAATCATATCATGGGGACTATGCAGACAACTAGGAGCAAGAGTATTATACCAAGTCTTAGCATCACCCTTTAACAAGAACGGAAATAACTTGAGAATATAATAATGGCAAATTTTCTCATCATGAGCAAAAAGAGTGGCCGTGTATTTTCAACTTCAGATTCAACAGTTTCAGTTTTCAAAAAGATGTATTTTCAAAAAGATGTGCCACAACAGTTTCAGTTTCATAAACATGGAAATGATCAGATTCAACCAAAGTGATTAACTCTGGGTTGACAGAGAATTCATAATCCTTATCATCAACAAAGGTAGGTGAAGTAGCAAACAAAGGATCACATTTCATTTTAGCATTCAAAGTATTTTCTTTATACCTGCATAATAATTTTTCCAGATCATCTCTATCCTTACAAGAAAGAATGTCTCTAGTTGTCTCCTCATCCATAACATAACCTTCCGGTACCTTTGGCAATTCATATCTAGGAGAACTAGGTGTAATTGGTGTTTCGGGATTTTCAGTTTCAAGCTCTTCATCAGTTTCAACAATTTCATCAGTTTCGGCATTCTCAAACGATTTAGTTCTAGCAAGTTGTTCATCAAGAAATTCACCTAGTGACACATTATCATAAAGCAAGGTACCAGCATCATCATGAGTAGCATTCATATCAGAAGTAGCATCATCATGAGTAGCATTTATATCATAAGTAGCATCATCATTAACTTGCGATATATTAGAATTAATAGCATGTGGTGGTGTTGCAAGTCTACTTATAACAGAAGGTGAATCAAGTGTAGATCTAGATGGCAGTTCCTCGTCTTAGAGGGAAAAATCTTAGTCTTAGCATCCTTCAGATTCTTCATAGTGATAATTTGATAATAATACCAAGTGAGTCAACAAATATAGCTATGCTCCCCGGCAACAGTGACAGAATAAGGTCTTGATAACCCACAAGTATAGGGGATTGCAACAGTTTTCGAGGGTAGAGTATTCAACCCAAATTTATTGATTCGACACAAGGGGGGCCAAAGAATATTTACAAGTATTAGCAGTTGAGTTGTCAATGAAACCACAACTGGAGATTAATTATCTGCAGCAAAGTGATTAGTAGCAATGTTGTATGATAGTTTTGATAGTAGTAACAATAGCAATAGTAATGGTGATGGTGATAGCAATGATTTTGTAGCAAGTGCAATAGTAACAACAGCAGTAGTAACTTAGCAGAAACAATATAAGAGAAATTCGGAGGCATTGCATTGGTGAATTCATTGGATGATATTCGTCATATAACAGTCATAACCTAGGGCGATACGGCACTAGCTGCAGTTCATAAATATAATGTAGGCATGTATTTCGTAAATAGTCATACGTGCTTATGGAAAGAACTTGGATGACATCTTTTGTCATACCCTCCCGTGGCAGCAGGGTCCTATTGGAAACTAAGGGTTATTAAGGCCTCCTTTCACTAGAGAACCAGAACAAAGCATTAACACATAGTGAATACATGAACTCCTCAAACTATGGTCATCACCGAGAAGTGTCCCGACTATTGTCACTCTGGGGTTACCGGATCATAACACATAGTAGTTGACTATAACTTGCAAGATCGGATCTAGAACATGGATATGATGGTGTTAACATAAATGGTTCAGATCTGAAATCATGGCCCCCGGGCCCAAAGTGACAAGCATTAAGCATGGCAAAGTCATAGCAACATCAATCTCATAACATAATGGATACTAGGGATCAAGCCCTAACAAAACTAACTCTATTACATGATGAATCTCATCTAATTCCTCACCGACCAGCGAGCCTGCGAAGGAATTACTCACTCCCGGTGGGGAGCATCATGGAATTGGCGATGGAGAAGGGTTGGTGATGATGAACATCGAAGATCCCCCTCTCTATAGCCCCAAACAGACTCCAGATCTGGCCTCCTAATGAACAATAGGAGGTGGCGGCGGCTCCGTCTCGTGAAACGTGATGATTCTTTCTCCCTAGTTTTTCTCTCCAAATATGTGATTTTATAGTATCAGGGTTGAGGCCTGCGGGGCCACTAGGTGGGGACAACCCACATGGGAGCGCCTGGAGGGGGTGCTCCCTGGTGGGTTGTGCCCACCTAGATGCCCCCCTCCGGTGGTTCTTGACTCTAGAAATTCTTATTTCCTGGAAAAAATCCTTGCAAAGTTTCATTCCAATCTGAGAACTTTTATTTCTGCACAAAAACAACACCATGCTAGTTCTGCTAAAAACAACGTCAGCCCGGGTTAGTTTCATTCAAATCATGCAAATTAGAGTCCAAAATAAGAGGAAAAGCATTAGGAAAAGTAGACACGACAGAGTAGTATCACCCCTGCCTTGTGGCCCCCTCGGGAGTCTCCTGACCTACCTCTTCGTCCTATAAATTCACATATATTCCAAAACCCTCAGGGGGGAGCCACGAAAACACTTTTCCGCCGCCGCAACCTTCTGTACCCGTGAGATCCCATCTTGGGACCTTTTCCAGCGATCGGCCAGAGGGGGATTTGATCACGGAGGGGTTCTACATCAACCCTATTGCCCTTCCGATGAAGCGTGATTAGTTTACCTCAGACCTATGGGTGCATACCTAGTAGCTAGATGGCTTCTTCTCTCTCTCTCTCTCTATCTCTCTCTCTGATTCTCAATACCATGTTCTCCTCGATGTTCTTGGAGATCTATCCAATGTAATCTTCTTTTGTGGTGTGTTTCTCTAGAGATTTTTTCTGGACCAGAAGACACAAGTTGGGCCAAGGAAGTACCAGAGGTGGCTCCGGGGGGAGCACAACCCACCTGGGCACGCCTGGGGGCCCAGGCGCGCCCTGGTGGGTTGTGCCCACCTCAGCCGCCTCCTGCACTGCCTATTTGCTCTATAAATACCCTGATGTAGCGATCTGACCTCAAACGGTCAAATCTCTATGCATAAGTGTCATCCTTGGATCGGTAATGCTGACACACACAGTACTTCGAAGGATTTATAACAGAGTAGCAAGCACACACTTATTACATCGATAGTCTCAAAAGAGAACTTATTACGATAAATATGGCTTAAGGCCATCTAAACAAGATAACAACGGAAGCGTTGGTAGATAAAGTGAGTCCATCAACTCCAACAGCATAGCTGAGTGCACGACAATGACCTAGCGCACCTTACTCTTTGTTTGAAAAGTCTGCAACATGATATGTTGCAGCCCGAAACGGGTCAGCACATGGAATATGCTAGCAAGATAACACAATAGAGCAATGAACAAGTAAATGCTATCACTACATGCATATATGGCTGGTGGAGGCTCTATGGTTATAATGTTTTTGCGAAAAGCCAATTTTTCCCTACAACAAAGGAATATATTTTATTTAACTATCATGGTAGTTGAAAAACATTGATAATGGTAAAACCCCATCTCAATCCCAATTAAAAGTAATTAACATCCCAACAAATTAATTTAGGGTCATGAGATCCACATGATAATCCAAGAACCAGATACTCAAGATGTCCATAACCAGGGACACGACTAACCATGATTAGTTTGTACACTCTGCGGAGATTTGCAACTTTTCCCCACAAGACTCGATCTCCTCCGTTGTATTTCTCACACTGCATGGTGTTTGAGAAACGGATGACTAAGACACGGTCTTTCCAGAGAGGTCCTCTTAACCGATAGATAGGCCGGTACACCTACAATCCCCTACATCTGCTAGCCCATCATGGGAAGGTTTCCCACAACTTAGTCAACTATGCCAGAGCCCATAATGGCTTGTGGCTTCACATGGAAGTTTCTAGCATGAATAATCTTATGATCCCTTTGAGCCTGGGTGGCGAACCAAAAAGGAAGGCACTGGTATATCCCCAGGTGCCCGCAACCAATCCACCCAGATGTGTTTTTAAGTATCCACCTTAAGTAAACCATTAATTTATAATCTCACATTTGTCATGGATACACTCAAACCCAATCTACATCTACGAGCAAAGCATGGCAATAAATAGCATAACGTAGAAGTAACTCCTAGGGTTTGATAATAAATAAAAAGGGTAATAGGTCCTACCTCATCATCTACTTCCCAAAACCCACATGTTAAGAGATCCTACTCATGCAATGTTTGAGGGTCGAACTAATGCATAAAAACAAGGTAATAAAGGGGTATGATCAATGTGTTACTTGCCTTGCTGATGATCCGCAAAACCTAGTGACTCGTAGTAGCACGCTGCGCATTCCGGGAATTCTAGCAAACAAACAATAGCATACATAAGCACTCAAGCAAAGATGCAAGGGGAAAACTTCAAATAAGAAGATCCAAACTAAAAATTCAACTGAAGAGGTTCGATTTACAAAAATAATCGATCAAAACGGAGATACGGAACTGAAACTACGGTCAACATAACTTCGTAGACAAATCTTCTTGAAACCAAATTTTAAATTTTTCAAAACATTGTTCAAGTTGATTAAACGGAAAGAGGGTTTCGAAACAAAGAGTTTGGTGTTGGTTTCACTGGATTTGGACAAATGGTTAAGAAACAGCAAGGGTTTGAAGATCAGGGGCTAATCTGTGATAAAAATAATCGCGGATAGGTCCCTGCCGAAAAAGAAAATAAAAAGAAAAACTACGGCGCGAACGTTCGTTAACAAAACCAATCTAACGGAAATCATTCACTAACAGATCTAAACGACGTTCGTTAAATAAACTAAACTGAATAAAACTGAAATAAAATGCAATCTAATAAAAAAACTGATCTAGGTTTTTACCAAAAATAAAACAGAT